>NC_092873.1:129264138-129573067 GCF_028372415.1 Notamacropus eugenii | reverse complement strand
ATCCCAATTAATGAACCCCCAGTCATGTCCTCTATCTATGTAGACACCTTCTAATTGCCTTAATGATGATAAAGTTCTTGAGGGTTACATGTATCATATTCCCATTTGGGAACATATGCAGGATATTTAACCTTATTAAGTTGCTCATGATTTCTCACTCTTGTTTACCTTTTTATGCCTTTCTCAAGTTTTGTGTTAAATGTCACATTTTCTGACATGTACTCTTTACTTCAGTGACATTGACTTCCTGAATGTTCCACAAACAACACATTCCATCTCTTAACTCTGGGTATTTTCTCTGCCTGTCCCTCACATCTGGAATGCTTTCCTTTGCCTCTGCCTATTGCTTTCTCTTACCTACAAATCCCAGCTAAAATTCTACATGGAAGCCTATCTCAATCCTTCTGAATTCTAGTGCCTTCCCTCTTTTTATTATTCTTATCTGTAGCACTTAATACAGTGCTTGAAACACAGTAGGCACTTGGTAAATGTTTATTGATTGATATCCTGAATAGAAATAGAGCTGTTTGGATTTGTGCAATAGTCTCTATACATTTAAAAGACCAGAGAGCGCTTATATGAGTTGTTGCTGTTTTGTTTTTTGTTTTTAGGGAACAAGGAATTGGACTTGGAGTCAGGAAGACATACTCAAATCCTGCCTCAGACACTTACTGGTTATATGACCCTGGGAAATTGACTTAAACTCATTGGGCTTCAGTTTACTCATCTGAGAGACTGGACTCTCAGGTCCCTCCCACCTCTTAAATCTATGATTCTATGGGGAGCAATGACCTGTGATTTCATCAGCTTGTAAGATCTTCAACTCTATAACACTGATTGAAAGAAGTGACTGGGACGCTGATAGTATGTGACTTGTCCAAGCTCACAGGCCTTGTGTATCAGAGGCAGGATTTAAACCTAACTTTTCCTGACTTCAAAATGGACTCCTTTATTCACTTCACCATGAAACCTTTTCATCCATAGACCTATGAAATTTTAAGATATGTTAGTACAATAGTACTCTTCACATTGATGATGAAATTGGGTCTAGCTCCATTGCAGAAAAGAAGGGAAAGGAAGAAGTATTTACTAAATATCTACTATGTGTCAGGTGCTATACTAAGTTTTTGATCTTCATAACAATCCTGTTAGGTTCTATTATTATCCCCATTTTAGAATTAAGAAAACTGAGACTGAGGTTAAGTCACGTGCCCAAGGTCACACAGATAGTGTCTGAGACTAAATTTGAACCCATCTTCCTCACTCTAGATCAAGTGTTTTATAAATTGTGCCACTCACCTGTCAATATTACTAATCATAAAAATAGGTAATAGGTAGGGGCGGCTAGATGGCACAGTGGATGGAGTGCTGAGCCTGGAGTGAGGAAGATTCATCTTTCTGAGTTCAAATCTGGCCTTAGACATTTCCTGTGTGACCCTGAGCAACTCATTCCTGTTTGTCTCATTTTTCTTACCTATAAAATGAGCTGGAGAAGGAGATGGCAAACCACTCCAGTGTCTTTGCCAAGAAAATCCCAAATGAGGTCTCAAAGAGTTGGACTAAAACAACTGAATCACAACAAAAAGTAGTTAAGGGAGAAAGCTTGTGCTTAATTTAAACAGAAGTTTTACTTAAAACCTGCTCTTTGATCCTTAAATTGTTTTTATTTGCCTTCCTGAACAGCCTTTCCAAATCTGATAGCCTTAGACTTTGTATTCTAATGAAATTTGATCAGTACTTAATATAATGATTGCATTATGTATATAATTACATTCCCAATTTGTGAATGTCCTATTCATATTTGTCCTAGGATCATGCTCTTTAATTTAATTTTGCTAAAATATATACTACAAATATATATGTGAAAAATTTAAATAAACTACATCTGAAAAGACCACTAAAAGGAAGTTGAAATTGAAATTTCAAGGCTGATACTTAAAGAGGGTCTTCAGGATGGTGTTTCTGTCCATTTCCCACTAGCTGTACTGCTTTTAGACTTTTCTGGATCTCATCACTATGCCTTTCTTCCCCAGGAAAATCATCATTGGGAAATCTCATTATGCTGAAAGACTGAATATACTCTGTAGCCATGTCTTATCCATACTCCGCCTGTCCCTTATGACTGGAGGGCAGAGCCATGGTCTCCAAGGCCTCTACTTAAGGAAGGGGCTCAGTATAGTCTTTTCCCCATTCCCCACCAGCTATCCTGCTTTTGACTCCAGCTTGCTTCCTGGCCATGCACCATTTTTTCTTCCCTTTTCAACTTCCTTTGTTGTGTTATCTCCCCTAATTAGATTTTAAGCCCCTTGAGTATGGGGTCTGTCTTTGTTTTCATTTGTACTTACATCCACAAAGTGCCCATATTTATTGACTGAATTGTAGGAAAAAAATCAAGTCTCTGGAGAAGAAAAGCTCTTTCCTCACTGCAGAAAGGGGGAGGCTACCAGAGTAAAATGTTTTACAAGGTTATTTTATCAAATGTTTTTGGTGTCATTATTTTTGTCACAATCTGAAGGGAGACTGACATGAGAGAATAGTTCTTGTGTACAAGCACCATACCTAGCACATTTAGTGAAGTCCTTAATAGGTGCTCATTGGTTGATTAATATACACACTTCATCGATGCATGACTATATAGCTAGTCTTCTCTTCCTCTTATTTGTGACATAAGGATAGCGGCTAGACCTATAATTTCATTGGGATTGTGATCTCCCAGGTGAGGAAATTCTTTTTACCAACGAAAGTCAGCATTTTATCTAAAAGTTATAGTCTTAAAGAAACTGCCTAGAGTATGGAGAGAGTAAGTGATTTGCTCTTATAAATAATATATATTAGTGGCAGGAGTAGAATGCAGGTCTTCCAGGTTTCAAACCTGCCTCTCCATCCACTCAAGCATACTTCCCCTCCCAATGACATAAGACTCATCACTATTCTTTTCCCTGTTGAGTTTATTTTCCTTCCATCCAGGAAATAACTTACGCACACATAAAAAAAAGAAAAAAAATTTGCTTTAAAATTCCTGTGTCTTCCTATCCTTTTGTCATGGTTTTAAAATGTGTGGCTTGGAAGGCATCTTGACAGTTACAAAGATCATAAGCCAAACACCTTTAACAAACTCTGCTTATGAGTGTAGAGTGCATACCTGAACCCCAAAACAAAAAGTAAACCTTAGACTATTCTTATGAACTGTTGCTCTTTTCTATCTTGTTTTTGTTTTGTTTTCATGGGACTGAGGGTCTGAGAGTGGGATGTATGAAAAGTTTCCATGTTTTCTTTTGATGAGTGTTCCATTAACGTACAAAACCCTGAATTATGATAAAATGTTTTGATGTATCACTTTAGCATCACTCTTAATTTATGAAGGGATCTACATACAATGTAATTGT
This sequence comes from Notamacropus eugenii, assembly GCF_028372415.1. Classification (NCBI taxonomy): domain Eukaryota; kingdom Metazoa; phylum Chordata; class Mammalia; order Diprotodontia; family Macropodidae; genus Notamacropus; species Notamacropus eugenii. Next base: position 129,569,681 of record NC_092873.1, on the reverse strand, counting down.
TTCCCTATCGTTGAATTAGAGTAATAATTATTTCAAAGTGTCTCTACAAAAACTATAATGAAAACAAATGAGGCATGTTTTAAAGACAGCACTTTGGAAAGACAAGCTGTGTCTTTTTAGACCTAGAAAAGGGACAGTCATTGACATGCAACCACTTAAAAGACAAGAATTGCCTGTCCATTTGTCCGAAGGGCATGGCTATCAGAAATATTAGAAGGACCTTATTAGTTAATAGAATCTCACTTATAATGTAGGCTCATAAATTATCAAGGGCCCTGTGCCAAAAATAACTCAATCAAAGAAAGGAGCATATTATTTACAAAGTAGATTCCTTATCTGGCCATTCAGTCACATAATAAAGCTTTTGAAATGTCAAAATCAGGTGGGCAATTCATGAGTATTCAATTCATACCAATTTCTGACAACAAATGATTCACAGAGAATTTTATTGATCTTTTTTTTTTGTAGCCTTATCTATAAGTGATCCATCTTTCAGAAGTAATGAATCATCGTGGATGTCATTCACTCCCTTTCATATTCGACAAAAGACACATATTCAGATACAGTTTCAGCCTCGTTCTACGGATGGCATCCTGTTCTATACAGCACAGTACCTAAATAGTCGGTCAGGTAAGAATGTCAAAGGTACAAGCAAAGGGCCTGTATTTTCCTCCAATGAAATTCTGTAAAATGTTAATATCTTTTCTTTTTAAGTAAACTCAGAAATTTTTGTATTATACAGTATGGCTAAAGATAACAATAATTATAATAATAGCATTTAGAGCGTACTTTAATGTTTGTATAGCACTTTATGTGTTACCTTATTTTATCCTATTATCAATCAATATCTGTTAATGAAAGTAAGGTTTGTTAGATCTAAAGCTAAGGAAGACAGTTGACCTTAAAAAATAACAAACCAGCTGAGATCTTGCAATTGTCTCTTATCAATTGCCATTTTCTTCTCTGGAAAAAGAAAAAAAGTCCCTTCCCCTCCCCTTGTTGCCTTCTTGTCTGAAAGTCCAAAAGGGGAAAGGAAGGAAGGAAGGAGAGGGGGGAAGCAAGTAAAAGGGGTAAGGTAAGGAAAGGGAAGAGAGACAGTAGTGATCTAAGGCCACACCAGGAGAAACAGCAGAGCTGAAATTTGAACCTGAACCCCTGTACTCTAAAATTTAGTGCCCTTTCCACTTTACCCACCATACTATTTGTCATAGTAAATGACATTTTTTAAGGATTTGAATTATGATGAGGCTGGCGTGTATAGAAGTGTGTAAACTTTACAGAGAGGCAGCACAGAAGATTAGTCTTGGAATAGGGAAGACTTGAGTTCTAATCTTGACTGTGACCCACACAGAGCTGAGGGAAATCACTTAACTCTCCGTGCCCCCAGGCAACTCTAAAACTATAAATTACAAATCAGATTAGCCATGAGATCCTTGAGAGCAGGGACTGTTGCTTTGGTTTTCTGGCTTTCTTTTCCAGCACCAAGCACTGTGCTTGATACATATTAGGGCTTAATAAATGTTAATAAAGACATGTTTGATCTGAATCAGTAAGAGTTTCTCCACATGGAGTTTCCTATACCAATGAACCCTATATTATAGTCCCAGAGATCACACAGGTGCACACATACATGCAAACACACACTTATATGTATCACTGCATTATATTTATCTTAAAATATAGAATGAAAATATTTACGTGACAAACTTCAAAATTTGCCAGTTCAGTATGTGTCAAATTCATCTTTATTCGCATTTGCACGTTTCTCCTCTCCAGAGCTTTACCAAATCTTATACTTGTATCTATTATCAATGTATGTTATTAGTTTATATAGTACAATATTTTTTATATAGTCACAATATTTTTAAATGTTTTATTGTGGCACTCATTCATGGTGATTCTATCCTCCAAAAAAAAAAAAAGGAATTTTGGCACCAGAAAAAAAAATTCTATCAGGTGCTTATTGAAGATCTGTTCATTTTTGATTTCTCAATAGAATGGTGTCCCAAACTCAATGCCAGTTGCATGGTTCAATAAATATCTGTAATGTAGATGTCTGTATTCCTTATAGAGAATGCTTACTGTGAGAAATGAGAGATGATAATGGTTTGGTTGTCTTGTTAAATGAAATTACCCTACAGTCAACAATAACAATTGAATCACAGATTTTTAGTTGGGGAAGGGACCCTAGAGTCATCTAGTACATTCCCTTCACTTTACAGATTAACATACCTAAGGCTTCATTGGTTTTAAATGGTAGAGCCTGATCCTCTAACTTCAAATCCAGCATCCTTTCCAATGTACCATATTACCTCTGAATTGAACACACATTTATTCAGAAAAAAATTCACTTGAGACTAGATATTTGGCTTTTAATTAATCACTAACTTAAACCTCATGAAAAGTGCTAGATAGTTTTAAATTTCTATTTCTGCAGGAAAAGACATTTGTAAAAATCTAAGTTGAGTCGCATAAATAAAAAGATCTTAGACCCTGTAGAAACCTTTCTTGGATCAAAGGCAGAACACAAAAAAGCCGGACTATGACAAGTTAACAGTATTATAATTCTAGTTTTGCCCTCAGTTTTCATGTTAGATACAAACTCTACATGCATATATACTCAAACATTTCCTTGAATATGCTATGCGCAGGCAAGTAATTTAATTCATAGCCATGGTTTCCTATTTGGCACAAGGTGCAATCTATATAGAGTGGTAATGATTTATAACTTTTACACCATGATTTATTTGAAGTTTCTAAGTATCTAAAAGGGAATAATAGAAAGTTTAAAATGTTTGCTTATAGAAGAAAAAATTAAACTAATAGAAAATGAAGTTATTTTGGTGAATTAAGAGAAAGTTGTCTTTTTCCTATTTGGGTTAGCATACCACATATATGAGTTCTGTTCTTTTTACATAAGATTTGATCTATTAATTACTCAGTGATTCACACCTTTTCAAACATGTTCATCTCTCCTATAACAGTAACTTGTATGCCTTCATATCCTGTATTTTACTAAGGTGAATAATTATTTTTAAAAAAATCCAATATATGTAGAGAAAGATGCTACCCACACAGGTTTTCCCAAAAGGCAACACACTTTCTTGGGTGTATGTAATACAAATAAACAAATAAAAATCTAAAAGCTAATTAGCAATATATACATCTATGGGCATACCAATTTAAATTTCATGTTTTTAAAATGTTTTGAGATGGGTCTTATTTTAGCATTTCTTGGATAGCCAATCATTCTGATCATACCCATAGACACCTGAAATGTAGGGTAAAATAAGAGGCAGGAAACTTTCAGGTAGGCAGTATAATTTCTGCCCTGAAAAGTGACTTTAAAGAGCTGAGTAAACTCTACTCCTTTTTCAGAACCATGGAAATAACATTCACTAAATGCAGGTTATTGAATAACAAATGATCATTTTAAGCAATATTTTGTGAAACCCAAATGACTTAAATTTAGCCTGAATTCTTCTTGAAATGTCTTTCTTCCTTAGCTAAAATATTTTTTTAAAAAAACCAGATCTCTAATTATTCCCAAATAGATTCTCAAGCAATTAAGTCTTCAAAATAAAATATTTTTTGTCAAAAACCACAAAGATTTGGACTGGGCAAGAAATTTAAATTAAGTAAATTTCTAAAGAGAGGTTGCTGAGTAATGAATGAGGTAAAAGGAAAGTCTAGACATAGCATCAGGGAACAAGGAGTATCCTAATTCCCCTGAAGACCAGTGCATAGGCAAGCGTGAAACTACAACCAGGAGCAGAGAGAATCCACAGAGGATATGCAGTGTCATAAGTAGAGAGCCAGATCTCAGTGACAGATTATAGGTTTACTAGTGTGTGAGAGAGGTCCAGGATAAAGGAAAAATTCTTAAATGTAGACTGGGAATTCCAAAGGACTCAGGGGAAGGAGTTAAGCAAGTTTATAGTAGAACATGAATGGGATAGAGTTGAGGAAATTGGAGACTGAAGTGTGACGTTGATGAAGTAGGGTTTAGAAAGATGGGGATGAGAGAACAAATTAGGTAGGAATGAATTACTAATATGATTGGTGATAAGGAAACAGGAGAAATTATAGGGGTGGAAGGAAGTAGTGTTGTATCAGAACGTTTCAGATAAAACTAGATGGGACTTAGACATGCATTCAGCTTCCAGACTGCTGTTGCAGCTACTTTTCTGGGATGGCTAGAAGTAGTGGGCAAGTGTTATTTCCCTTGAGTTGATCCCTGAACTAAATGGTACAGAACACCTCTACTGGCCCTTTCCAATGTGCCATACATTCTTGAATATATGCACCTTGGCCTTTGACCTCAACATCAGAGTGGTACTAGTTGTAGTGTACAATATACCTTTGCTTCCCAATTCTTTAGCTATCTTTTACTCTTATCCTATCCTCTCTTAATTTTTTTTCCTCCCAGGACAGCCAATTAAAAGGGTCCAACTGGACCTGTCAGGAAGAAAAATGAATGCATAGTTCTGTGTAATAGCCCTGGTTTTTATTTTTTTGCCCTCCAAAAATTGCCATTGGGTGGTGCCAATGATTACAGACTTAGGATCATACATCAAAGACCATCATAGACTTTGAGACCAACCAATTCGATCCCTTCTCATATAACAAATGAAGAAACTGAGTCTTAGAGAGGCCCTCAAGTATCTTGGCCAAGATCACACAAGAAGAAATAATGAGGTAGGATTCAATCCTTGGTCTCTCAGCCCAACATCCAACATTGATGCCACTATGCCATGCCATCATCCATAATCAATATCATCAGATATTTCCTACAATATCTTTTGATTTCTTGCTCGTGTAATGAAATTTAATGTGCATTTTGTATTGTCATTATAAAACTTTACAAATTGCAAGTCTTTTTTACCCTTGAAGTGACTCTTCTTTTTAGAAATTAAGCTTAAGAAATGGAAAAGAAAGAGGAATTTTCATAACCCAAAATTAGTAGAAAATTTGAGGCTCTTTACTGCCAACAAATATGCAAACTAAGGGGACCACACAGGCATTTTGTGTCTTTTGTTCAATTGTAAGCAGTTACACAAGGGCTTACTTCTGCTCTATCAGTCTTTTCATAAATTAGAAAGTCTCTTTCAGCCTTAAACCTATGCTTTATGATGCTAAGTGACTTGTTCAAGATCACATACGTAGAAGCAGATGATCTGACTCTGGATTAAAGTGTTATTTTTCTTCACCACTCTTGCCTCTTGTATTTTCCTTTCCAAAATAAAGCATAGAATAGAGGAAAGTAGGGCAGCCAAATGATTTTTACCCATTATGCCCCCAATAAAATATTACAATAAATGTTCTTTTTTCTTGGCAGGTGACTTTTTATGCCTGTCACTAGCTAATAGTACTGTTCAACTACGCTACAACCTTGGGGACCAAACAGTCATTTTACAGTCCTTACAAAAAGTCCACAATGGCAGGAGTTTTTGGCATGTGATTAAGGCAGGAAGAGTCGGTAACGAAGGTTACCTGGAGCTGGATGGGATCAACGTCACTAAAAAAGCCACTGCTGGCATGAGAGCCCTTGACACAAGTACAGACTTTTACATTGGAGGAGTATCATCCTTAAACCTTGTCAACCCTATGGCCACAGAGAATGAACCTGTTGGATTCGATGGCTGTGTTCGAGAAATTCTTATAAACGATAGGGAACTGAAATTAACTGAGGCAGGTGCTAAAAGTGGTTCCAATGTAGGCGACTGCGATGGAACTCCCTGTGGATATAAGGTGTGTAAGAATAGAGGAAAATGTGTAGCACAAGGTTCAAACTTCTCTTGCAAATGCTTACCACATTGGATAGGAAAGAGGTGTGAAGAGTCAATATACTGTAGGAATAATTTGTGTCTCCATCAGTCTCACTGTATACCTATTCAGCCTGTTTCTTATATTTGCATATGTCCACTGGGTTGGGTGGGTAGATACTGTGAGAATGAAACCTCATTTCTTACAGCAAAATTTATTGGCAACTCTTACATTAAGTACATTGATCCAAATTATAAAAAGAGAGACCTTCAGCTCACCACTGTATCTTTAAATTTTAGCACAACTGCAACAGAAGGCTTAATTTTATGGATGGGAAATACTGAACACGAAGAAAATGACTTCCTGGCCATTGGTTTCCACAACCAAACTCTAAAAGTGGTGGTTAACCTGGGAGAAAGAATCTCTGTGCCTTTACTGAATAGTAGTGCTTTCTTATGTCATAAACAATGGTATCATGTAAAGGTAGTGCAAAACCAGACTTTTATCAAAGTCTACCTCGATGATAATCTAATTATATTTGAAGATATTGATCCAACAAAAAGTTACATTGCTTTAAATTATGGTGGTGTCAGCTATTTGGGTGGTTTTGAATTTGGTCGGGGAGTAAAAACGGTTACTCAAGGACTTTTTAACCAAGATTTTATTGGCAAAATTAAGGATGTGGCATTTTTTCAAGATCCAAAAGAAATTGAGCTAATTAAATCAGAAGGATACAATATTTATGATGGAGATGAATGAAGCTAATTGCTGAGATGATTTGCATAGTCAAAATAAACCTAAACATTAGGATCACTAGTTACCTTGACTTTGACTAGGTTACTTAAATTGTAATGATCATGTGTTTCACTTAAATAGTTTAATTTTCTTTAGTAATACTTTCTTGGGAAAACACTTAATATCATTATTTAAAATTGGTATTGCATTTAAAATTTGAAGTTATTATTTTAAATGTTTTACCTTATTTAGGGTTGTCTTAAGTTTTATACTATGGTGTGCTAAGTGAATTTAATGTTAAATTAATCAAGCCTATTAAAAAATCTCACTTCTTATACTAGAAATCATTACCTTTAGAATTAACTTTTACCAGTTTTCAAATGTAAGACATAAAAGTAGTAGTTGCTCAAAATGAATCTTTAAAAATCAGATCTTGATTTTCAAAGGTAGACCACCAGTTTTACCAAAATACCCAACTATGTCATACCATGAAGTTGTGCTTCATTTTAGAATGTGAGCTCTTTAAAGTCAGTAACTTTTCCTTTTCATTTTGTCTTTGTATTGCCAGACTCATACGGTAATTAGCTTAGGTATTTAATAAATACTTGTTGAACTGGGCCAAACTGAATTGTGTTTGATTACAAAGTTATTAGTATTAGTTAACATGTTAACATCATTTCTCAACCACTTTGCTTAGTATTTTCAGAGTCATCATGTTGTTCATTTGCCATCGAGAAAGCTAACATGAAATTAAGGTGCCAATATCTGGGGAAAAAAACATGAAAACCTATTTTGACAATCAGCAATACTTATTTTTTTAAATTATAGGCCTACCAGGTAAATAATTGTATGTATGTTTTTGATATCTTTACTATTATACTTGTGTGCAAATATTTGCTTGCTGAAAGAAATGTTGGTGAAATTGCTTACTTTTCCAGATTCCTTTTCCTTCCCCGTCTACTTGCCTTTTGATTACATCAATGCTCACTGGATCTGTCAGACTTCATTGTGAAGACCACTCAAATAATTAATAGCTCTAATATAACATTTAGTTTGAGCAGTTTTAACTTGAACCAAAACTGGAGTTTTGGCAGCACAGACTTAATTTACTTATGCTATCAAAAAGCTGGGTAGTTTCATATGTTGACCTAAAAATTAGGAATTATCTACATATAAGTTTAGAAAACATTGTCTATTTTACAAGCTCTAATCATTTTTTTCTGTTTTTTCAAATAATGTAGGTGATTCTCTTTACCCCACTTAGGAATAAGTAGAACTGAACCTTGGTCAAAATGCTTACACAATTTTCAGGAGTCATTGCTCCATGGTGGCTGCTGTACAAACATATCCCATACCCTTGTCAACGATAAAATTCACATCTGGAGAGCCACAATAGGGTAGTATTACTTAAAATAAAGGGCAAGACATTTACATATTAGCTTTTATAATAGCAGGATTGATTTTTAAGCCAGTAAAAGCTTGCTAGCAAGATCCATAAGGACAACCGGAGGCTAGACAATGGGTAGACAAAATACTCAATACTACTTAATGCACCAGTACGAAAAAAGGTAAGTAGATACAGGGGAAGGGGTATGAAAGCCATTTTTTATTAGTATACCTGGGATTTAACACAGGAGGGGATCTTAGAAATCACATCTGTAACGTAGGAACACTTTGCTTTCCAGTGGTGGGCTGCTAGTCTTTTATTGATGTTGCATGTACAACATGCATGTCATGGGCAAGCATAGATGGTTTGCAATTTTCTATCACTGGAGGAATCTCTTGGATCAATGAGAACACAGCTCTATTTGAGTATTTACATATGTAACGTACATTAGAGGGGGCCTGCTAATAGTTGATAAAGCACTGTATATAGTATCAGAAGACAGAAATTTGAGTCCCAACTCTGACATAGCAATATTACTATGGGTAAGTCAGCAGTTCTCTGGTTCTGTTTATCTATAAAAAGGGAAGTCTCCACAATTTCTTACCAAGCTTTGTAATAAAATATGTAATGAAATTTATAAATCTTAAAATGTCACACATGTAAGCTATTACTGCAATCAAAGTTCATTCCTAGCTGACAGTGACATGTTAAAATCTTACCCATGGCACTCAAATGCCTTGATCCAGCTCTGTTCTAAATTCCATATGGTGTTATCTGATAAACTTTTATGAAAATTACTTAACCCACTTTAATACAATTTTAACACTATACTATTCCAAATTCAACTCTAGTGGCTGCTTCCTTGGCCTGTTTAGAAAGGTCTAACTGTAAAGACAGATGCAACTGTAGCATTTCCAAGAAACTATTTTGAAAAACTTTTAAATACCCAGTAATGAAAGCAGAAAATTCAGGGCTATTAAGGGGGAAATGGCTTTTTTGATGAGTGCATTTTTATTCCATTTAGTTTTTAAACCTTTGGGGTGCAAGGTACTACAGCCTTGTCTGTGAAACTATGCACACATAAATCTAATTTCCCAACCCACTAACCCTCCCCCAAATATGCCTATATCCATGAGTATGCATAAGTATCTATTTTTAGCTATATGAAAATTGAACTGAAGTTGAAATACAAATTAGGAATACAGATGATGAAATTCAACTCCCTTTTCTTAGCAGAGAGATGAAGAACTACATATGTCAACTGTAGTATCCTTTTAGACGAGTAGTACAACAGGAAAAGCACTGCCCTTTTGTGAGGAGCAGTGTTCAAATTCTGCTTCTGTTTATTGGCTTGTATAACCTTGACCAAGTGCCTTAAGCCTACTTGATTTAGTATACTTACCTGTAAAACAAGAGAGTTATACTGTCAGAGGTGAACTTCTCACTCTAGATACTAAGAAGCTGCTCAATTGATTAGTTTTGCTTGTGTTTCTTCCAGGAAAGAGTGTATTGGTAAATGATTACAATCCCGGAATTAACTGGAGATCTGTAGTTGTTTTTAGGGGTTCATGAACTCAAGGAAAAATTACTGAAATAGTATTTTCTTAAATTATGATTTTAAAAAAGCATGTTCTGAGGGGGTCTTTTACACATACAAACAAGGTTCAGAACATTCACTATAGTATAAAAAAAGCCTAATTAAAACTGTTAAGGAAGTGGAAGGAAAATGTCAAGACAAATGCTCAGATGCATTATGACTAAAACTGAGCAAATAAATATAAATTTGACTGAACATTTATTTTAATCCTATAGGTTTTTTATTTCCCTCTGATCATTACTGAAGTAATGATGACAATCAAACACCAGGGTTCACAAGTCTTCCAGAAATGAACTACAAATTGTTTATACCTGTTATTTCATTGTGGTAGAAGAATCAAAAGATAAACAAATGAAATATTGGAAAAGGGACATCTGCTCAAAAATCTTCCTCCCATTGCGCTACTTCTAAATGTGGGAAGCTTTTAAAAATTATAATTATCTTGAGAGGGAAACCTATCTACATCTTCAAGTGAATTTCTTTAATCAAATACACAGGATTTAAAACTTAGAAGGACCTTAGAGACCTTCTAATTCAAACCCTTCCTCATGTTAAAAAGGAGAAAACAGACAAAGTCAAGTGATTTGCCCAAGACCACACATGCAGGTAGATGACAAGAGTGGGATTCAGACCAAGGTCTCTCCAACTCTTTGCACAGCAACACACTAAAGTGCAGGTAGTTTTGTTTTGTAGGAAAGGTAGATGGGTAACTTTGAGTAAGATTTGTGTTGACATTTTAGAGCTTTGGACAGTCACAAAGGCCCAAAATATGGACCAGGCAAGGAACTGCCAAGAGATAGGAGAGCAAAAAGAAAAGTGGGATGACACTTTCAATTTCAGCAATTACGGTCCAGAAATTATGTTAAGTTCCTAAGTCTGCCAAATCTCTGATCCCTAGTGCTGTTTAGTTCTGCTTACTACCACAGTGTCCTCATGAGGTCAGAAAACCTGAGCTCCAATCTGGCCTGTCTTACTTGTTACTTCACTTTGTCACTTATTTTACAAGCCTATAAAATGAAAGGCTCAATCAGATGGTTTCCCTTCCAGCTCTAAATCTATGGTCTTATGGGGTTCATTTGTCTCTGAGGTACCTGTGGTGCAACAGAAACTACAGACTCCAAATGGAAGTTCAAATTTCATCACTGATGATTTTATCAGACTTGGACAAATCAATTCACCTGCATGAGCCCGTTTCCTCATTCATCAATTTTTAGAGGCCTCTTAAGTCCCTAAGTCTTTATCCTGTAAACAGGGTTTCATTCTGCCCTAGCACAGTGCTTGACACACAATAGGCCCTTAATAAACATTTAGTGATTGATCACTGATATTCTATGGCCTATGAACCCACCCCTAACTCAGCTCACCAGCATAGAACAATGACTACAAGGAAGGCTGAGAACTCATGGCTGAAGGTAAATTGGGACTTCTATGGAAAGAAAAACTCGATGTGCTTTTACTTGGTTAGCTATTTTAATAGTGCTTCAAGAAATATTTTGTTCTTTTGGTCTTATGTAACATTCAGCAAGTGTCAGTAAGAAAAAGCTGTATACAGTTAATTAAAAGGACCAAACTGGAAGGAAACAGACTCCTGGAAAAGACTTGAGTCTTCCAGTTGTGTCATTATAAGTAACTTCAATATTCTGAGCCTCTTTCCTCCAATGCAAAATTAGGGATAATAATGATTTCATTACCTACCTCACAACGTTGAGAGAAAAGTGGGTGAAAGCACTGGAACTGGAGTCATGTAGACTCGAGTTCATATTCAACCTCAAGGAGGTGACTTGATTTGCTTGCCTTAGTTTCCTCACCTATAAGATGGGGGTCATAATATTAGCAATGACCTCACAGGGTTGTTATGAGGATAAAATGAGATATCTGTAAAGTGCTTTTCAAACTTCAAATAATTTGTAAAGTGCTTTTCAAATATTTATCTGGAAAGGACCTTAAAAATTATCTAACACAATCCTTTCATTTTGTAGTGATAAGAATACAAAGAAATACAAAGACAAAAAGAAAAGCAGATGAAATACACTTCTTTTCTCCTAGTAGAGAAGAGGACAATAGCTGCACAATGTATACTATGACTTGTCCAAGAAAAAGTACATAGCCATTAAGTAGTAGTGAAGTTGGGATGCAAAAGCTCCGTCCATGTCCAGTGCTCTTAAATGGGAGATATTCCATTATCTTACTTACATTTGAACATATAAAGTATAATAAGTTAATAGAATGAGAACACTTTAAAAATTGTGAGGGCTCAATAATTTTTTTATAGACTCACAAAAGGATTCCTTTGAAGGGAAAATTCTCCTAGTGAATTTGTTTTCCAGCAACCTTCTTATTGCCTAACGCCTAGAATAGATTATCTCAAGTACTCATGCCCAAATATATATTACTACACAAAATAATAAGTGAAACACCCAATCATGGCAGTTTTGTTTACACACCAAATTAATATCACTTTTTTTTCTTTAGTAGTTACTGTTACTTTGTGCTGCCTTTTTTCTTTGGATATAGTCCTCATCTACATAAAACGTTTTTAAATCTAAAATAAATTGCAAACCAATTTACCAATTGATATTTCAGCAATGAGGAAAGGGGTCACACAGGGTACTAATGGGGAGGGGGCAGTCACAGGGAGTTGGTGTTGAAAGCAGCAGAAGCAAAGGAGAAGGCCCAAAATTAGAAGAGACTAGTGGAACTAGAGATTTCTTCCAAACTTCTTCCTCATCTTTCAGGAAATAGGTGGTTTAAAGTTAAGGACAAACTGCTTATCAATGCCTCCTTGCTCTATGGATGACAAGTGTTTAAAACAATATCAGTGAAGCTTTAAAAAAAAATCCAAGTCATTTCATTCAAAAAGGTAGTACAAAAGGTTACCAAAAATTATCTTTCTTTCTCAACCATTTTTCCCAAGATTGTTTCTGGATGTGATCTTTCCTATTTCCTACTGCAATAAAAACAAGGGGAAGGGAGAACTGAAGAAAAATGTTGGGGCCTGTCAAGAAGCTGCCACTCTCACTCCTCACAATTCAAAAGCCACTTTTCCCATGAACTGTTATACCTCTCATTTTCCAGGTATGGGTACCTAAAAGTTTTTTGTCTCAATTTCAATTCAAGAAATGAATAGGAATCTGGCTTTCTTCCATCATCTAGTTTGCTTTTCTTTACCTGGACTTTGTAATGGCAAAGAGAAAAATAAATCCTGCCTATAAACAATTTTTCTATTGCCTGCTCAGTCAGAACCAGGTAAGTCAAGTTCCTGATTTTAAATGGCTCCATTTGAGATGTCAAATCTGCTAAAGGTTTTAAAAAAAAAAAAAATGAAGATCTACTTGGTTGCAACTGGGAACCACTTTTTTTTCATGATGATAAAGATAATTTAATTCTCTTACATAAAATACACAATTTAAATGACTATTTTTAAAAATTAATTTTTAAAATAGTTTTCAGTGGAAAAAGGTAAAGTTAAGCTAAATCAGGTTTAAATAAGTGAACGAGAACTGTTTTATTTCAAGTAATTTTCTGATGATAAATGTAAGAGTCAACAGTGTTTTAGAAGGCTGTCGTGGAATAGGGAATAGGCAACCAGCAACCACCCAACACCCACCACCCACCACCCACCACCCATCACAAAGAAATAATGAAATTCAAAAACCCTTTGCTTTTACCCTACAATCATTACCAGGGCTATTAAACAGTAACACTAACAAGATAAGCTTTATTATAATTTACCTCATTTCCTCAACTATAAAAAATGAGGATGTCCCAGCTTTATATCTATGCTCCTGTGTGCAATTTGTTTTTAATTTATATTGTTCTCATGAAATTTATAAACAAGTAAAATTTAGTTCTTGGCTTCAAATTCTGCATTACTTTTTATCATAAAGAAACTGCAAATTACAGCAATCCCACGACATGTATTTTAGATTCTCCATTTATATCAACAATGCTGAATAGGGTGTCACAGCTTAAGTAGAATACATACCTGTGCACCTCATTAAGTAAGCCATTATATATTAAAATTCAGATTTACACTAAAGATGAACTGGGAGTAATCGTTCACTGTGAAAGGAGTCACAATGATTCCTTCAAGAGAAAGCTACTGTTGGGATTTTAAATTATTTAATTTACACAAATTTGATTTACACATGACTTTTCAGGAATACAAGTACTATGTAGAGCAAAGTATATCTGTACACCCTGATAACATACAACTCTGGCATCCATTCAGGGAAATGATGTTTTTTAAAATGTCAGCTGGGTACGAAAGAGGAAAAAAAAACTACACTTGGTTTTCCCTCTCCTTAACCAATGGAAGAATATATGATGCACATTCAGCTCTATGTGTCTGTTACAAGTATGTTTTAAGTGTAATTAAAACCTAGAAAACCATCCTTTTACTGTTTTGAAATCAAACACACAAGATAGGTGAGAAAATTTTATCAGATTAAGAATCAAAATATCCCTTAAAATATTTACATTTTACAGTAAAAAGGATAGCAAAACACAAGATCATGTACAAGCTTAAGTATTCAAGTTTCTGAAGAGCCAAAAGGGAAAATAATGGTCTACTACAAAGCTGTAGTTTATGGCATTAAAAATGTCTTATTAAACAAGTGCAGTTTAAAGCAATAAATGTACTGCTCAGGCTTCCAAAGGCTTGTCAAAAAATGCTTAGCTATATTAGTATCTGATTAATAAAATTCAGTTTGGATTTTTAAACTCTTCTACAATCTTCCTTTAAAAACAGTGCAATTTTTAAAACAAACTTACAGTGAACTTTGCCCTAAAGAATTAATCATCTTGAAGGACATTTATATGAGGCAGTATATTCCATATATAACCAAATTTACCAATTACGGAAGAAAACTAAAATTTCTAAGCCTTTATTGCATATTAATAAAAGAAATCTTTGAATATACAGCAATGTAAAACTTTTGAAAAATATTAAACTCCTACACCTAGGAATAGTTGGTATGATGTAAAGGATGACAAGCATTGGTAGAGCTTTGTACCAAAACACGGACATTTCTGCAAAACACCAACACTGAATTTTAAAAAGATGGCACAATCCTAGCAGGCATTCTTACAAAATTTTAAGATGAATGATACAACAGTTATTTAAATGCGATTTTGAAATAGCCTGCATCTTTTACCTTTTGCTTTTAGCTCTGTCAGTGTGGTCCCTATCTTTGTGGTGTCTGTCCCTGTCCTTTTCACTATGCCTACTTTTCTCCCGTTCTTTGTCCTTTTCATGGTCTTCATTTTTAGGTTTATCTGGTTTTTTTTCTACATTTCTATTATCTCTATTTGATTTTCCATCTGATCCGCGATCACTGTGTGATAACCGTGACCTCTCTTGGTCTTTGGGCCCTTCTTCCCTGCTTTTCCTGTCTCTCTCTTTTTCTTGGGTTCTGTCTCTACGTCTGTGTCTTTCAGACTCCTGCTCCCATTCTTTTTCATGTCTCTCTCTCTTTAGGTGGTGTGAGTCACTATAAAATCTCTGCTGGTCACCTTTTCCCCTGCTAAACGATCTATCCAACTGCAGTTGGTCTTGTCTGCCCCAGGGGTCACTATGACGCCTCTCTGGTCTCCGACTATCTTTAACAGGATAAAAGTTTTGTGGACCTGAAAATCTTGACGCTTGTGCATGAGGGCCCATGAAATGTTGAGGTTGACCTGGTAAATGAACAACAGGTGGCCAAGGCATCATAGGATTCTGAGCAAAACCAAAGCCTGGAGGAGGAAGTAATGGAGGGGGCAAATGTGGAGGATATCCAAACATGCTTTGGGGGGGAAAAGCAGGGGGCCCTGGAAATGGAAAGCCAGGGGGGCTGGATTTAGGATGCTGAAAGTTGTGCTGCTGCAGCCTAACAGGTGAAAAGTTCCCACCTGATCCTGGACTCATGCTTTTTGAAGGGAAGTTGGTTTTAGAATTAAATTCAGGTTGAGATGTGTTTCCTGCTTCAAAATGAGATGAAGTCGTTGCTGCTGGTCCCCTTCGAAACGTGTGTACAGTTTCAATATTTTGCATGGAAGTCTCATCCTGTAAATGTTTTGTCTCCTCTGCCTGAGCAGTATGTACATTTTCTATTGAAGCTGCCATCTGCTGATCCTCACACTTTGAATCATTGCTCTGCTGAAAATGTGGGTCTTTCTCTACACAAGTCTGTTTTTCCTGGAGATCTGTGGGCTGGGGTAATATCAATCCAGTGTGTTCTTTGTCATGTGACTGGCTAGGCATGTTTTTTTTTTCTTCATTCCGGCTACTATCCCCTTCTTTGTTGTCCAAAGTTATCTGCTGATTTCGTCCAGCTGCCTGCCTGGGATCCCTCTTAAGATTAATGAATTGTGGGGACCTTGATGTATTAGAAGTCATATTTTCAGGACTTATGCTAATGCTATCTCCATTTCCTTTCCCTCCATTAGATGTGGTGGGAGAACTAGTATTTAAAGTCATATTTTCTTGTAAAGTATTTTCTTGATCTTGTCTTTTTGATACTTGCTCTTTGCCTTCTTCCGTTTCTTCATTCTGTGACTGAATAGACAAATTTGTTAAAAATGCTTCAGTAGAAACATCTGGTGGTTTTCCTTTGAGAGTGAGACCTGGCAAAGCTCCTGGTAATTGCAAAGAGATTCCCAATACTGGTGAATCTTCTACCACTACTGAATTTTCTGCAGATTTGGGTGGGTCATTCACTTTTATCTTCACATCATCTGCTTCACTAATAGCTATGTCCAAACCATCTATTCTTTCTTCTTTTGAGCTCATTTGTTCATTTATTAAAGGTATTTCTTCAGTAGCATTTGGTTCCACTGCTGGCTTAGTTTGTTCATGTACCTGACCAGTGGTACCTAAAAGGCTTTGAAGTATGTCATCCACTGGCAGTGGTTTATTTGCTAAGTCAAGAGTGGAAGGTTGATTTTCCCAGCCTATCAACACTCCAGGAAGAAATCGTAGAGGTTTGGGAGGCTCCTGTTTCAGCAACTCTACTATAGGCTCCATTACAGCTGGAATCTCTTCCTGAGAAGCCTGCTGAAGTTTGTTTCTCTGTTTATGTAATACAGTTGTAAAAGAATTAAAAAAATCATTTTCTTCCTCTGGCTCTTCCTCATTAGAAATCTCTATTTTAATTTTTTTATCAGGGGGCAAGGTCATTGGAATACTTTCAGGAGTCTCATCTACATGACTAGTGCTACTACTAGCAGTAAACTGCCTCTTCATTTTCTGACGGATAATCAAGCCCAACAACAGATTAGGTCTATGTAGTTCAAGCCCTGTAAAAAATGAAAACACAAATTAATATAAACATTTTACAAATATTTCATTTCAGATAAAATTAACATATTTATCATTTTTGCATTTACTCTTTTATAAAAATTTGTTAAGTTTACTTTAGGTAGGTAGTTTTACAAAAGGAAGAGTATAAGAAAGAAATTTGGCCAAAGGATAACTTTAATTTTAATCATAACTAATTATTAATCTGTATACCTACCAGGTCCATCAAAAGGCACAAGAGGGTGTGGAATTTTATCAGAGGCACCCAAAGGAATAAGGTACATATCTTTAACCTGCTTCATGTTATTAGCAGCTACACCATAGCGCTTTCTGCTACTGAAGTATGCAAACAATAATGTATAAGAAATTTGATCTTCTTCAGTCACTGGTGTAAAACGAACCACACAAATTTCCTGGTAAGAAAAAAACAAAATGTTTAGCCTAAACTAAAGTAATACTTAATTCCATTTCATAAAGATTTTGTAAATCTGATTTATCAGTTTATATATTTTAACTAGAATAGATTCTTCTTTTCCATATCCCTGTGGAGAGGTTGTTTAAGAATTATATCAATGCCTGGTTTATCAAGTATTGTCAAGGAGTTAGGTGTTACACATAAACGAATTTTCCAGATAATTCAAAGTTGTGTACTTCAGTTATTTAGAAAGCTTAAAACATTTAACTACTAAGAAATATATTCAGTAGAGATACAAAACCTTCATTTTACAGATGAGTAAACTGAGGGCCAGCGAGAACAACTAAGCTGTTCAAGGTCACAGAAGACATGATTCAAAATTGGGTTTTCTGCCTACAAAGCCAATGTTATTTCTACTCTACTATGATGCCTCCACTCATTCAATGTATGTATATATGAAGAAAAATACTCAAGTCCTCAAGAATCACTAAATGATACAGGACTAATTGCTTTTAAACCAAAAGCTAAGCTTGTGAATTCCTTGTGGCTGATAAGTCTCAAGTCATGGCTAAGTTTCTTCTCTTTCATCAAAGAACTGTACACATGGAAGGGACCTTATATACAGAAGCAAAAGGACCCAGAGAGATAAGGTCAGCTGATGGCCAGTTTGGTCGTACTTCTGCAACAATGGAACAGATTATTCCATTCCTTCCCTCTTCAGATGACACTTCCCCCAAGCCCCCACAACCAACAAGTTTAATGTGCTGGCTATAATCTATTGTGGTTATAAACTTAGGCAAGTTCTATGAACATATAATGCACTGACTGTGGAATCCATTCTTGCTACTCTGATCTTTCTTCCTGGTTCTCAACCATGTTCCAGAAAGATAAGTGTTACTTTGAATGGTGGCACAGCAATTATAACTTAATTACGAATGGGTTCTTTTCCATGTAGATTTGTCATTATGGTTGGGAGAACCCAATCTGATGTATGACCCATAACACACACCCAGAAGTTATATATTAAAGTTCACATACCAAATTAGAAACATTTTCTAAGTTTAAGACTTTCAAGTAAAACACAACTGAGTTATCATTCAAATATTAGCAGGAAAGTAAGTATCAATGATCTAAATATGGCTCTATACTCCTTTATCAATGTATTAACTTAGGTTCATAGACACTTTGAGAGTCAGCTAGTCCAAAAAATTTGTTTCTCTACTCAACAAGTTATGCAACCTTTTTTAGAAGACACCAAGAAAAAGGAATCCTAATACTTCATGATGTGAATTCATTTTTGGATACCATCTTTTAGCAAATTTTTTTTTTGTATCAACCTTAAATTCACCTCTTTATAATTTCTACCTTCTGAGAGTCTTGAAAAAAGTCTAATCCCTCTTTGATGTGACATCCCTTCAAAAACTTAAGACATTTGTAACGCCAAAGGTTTCTCTTTATCAGGTTAAACACCCTAATTCCTTGAAAATTCATTTATTATGTCCATAAGGAGTGCTGGTTCTCACTCTAGTCTATACATGTTCATACTAAAATGTGGTACCCAGAACATTTCAAACAGCCTGGCCAGTGAAAAGTACAATGGAATTATTACCTCTCTAGCCTTAAATGCTATGTCAATTAATGCAGCCTAAAGGACAAATTAGCTTTTTTATTAGCTGCCCTATTATACTGTAATGAAAGATTTGTGACCTAAAATACCCAGATCTTTTCCAAAGGAACTATTGTCTAGCCATACCTTTATCATCATGTATTTACAAAGATGGTTTACTGAATCCAAATGTTAGGATTTCATTTTCCTCCATTAAATTTCACGTAATTCAGTCTAATATCCTAGTGTGTGAAGATCTTTTGAGACTTTGCCCTCCAAAGTGTTCACTATTTCACCTAACTCGGTTCGAACTACACTACTTTTCAAGCCCTTTTATTTTTCTAATGTTATTAGAAGCCCATTTCAGCTAACTTATACTTTTCTCCTTTAATAGTATAATGAATCCATGATCTTCTCAGTGTGGCTACTCTCTCAAACCATATATATATCACACCATATCAATACCTTCTTGTCCTATGTAACTTTTGCTCAGTTTCCATAAGCATTCCATCCTGGAAGCTTCTAAATCCTTTGACATGGCATGGAAAACAATGGCTTTTGTGGGCTCTCTCTCCAGAGATGATCAGTCCTACTCCTTTTCCAGCCATATATCTATCTGATGACATGCTTTATAACTGCTTCTTGATAATATTTTGATATCTACTCAGGTCTGTATGTACCTTAAAATAAGTTTCATTGTTTTCAGAGACAATGGTATATTCCATATATTACAGCCATTTTAGGAAGACTACAAATGCCAAGTCTTCATTGCTTGAAGATGTGAGGTAGTTAGTAAAGATCCATGAACAATTTCCTTAAAGCATTTCATCCTTGCACAATTCTCCTTCTATTCAACTCTGGGCCCAGCTCATTACCCATTTTCAGTGTTTGTCCAAATTTAAGGATGAACAGTTTTATCATTGAACTGGATATTATAATCCAGACAGTGTTATTCTTCCTTTGGATTTCCCTGTGTATACAGTGGGACTAAACATCTTTGAGTAATTATGGGTCTCAACTAAGAGGTTCTGAAATATTCTTGATTTCAATGTGATCACCATACCGTCTAGTAACAGGAACATGTGGAAGACCTCTATATCTATAAGGAATTGCTCTTCCATTTTTACCAGGAGTTCTTAATCTTTTTTGTATTTTAGGGATTTTCCTGGCAGTCAGATCTCTATGGCCCCCTTGGTATAAAGCTTTTGGTTTTTAAAAATTCGTAATTAGGGGATGATAAATTTCATTAAGAGGTTAATAAAAAGAAAGGTATTTTTTAAGTCTGCCCCCCCCCCACCCCTTCCCCCTCAAAGTCACAGATCTTGTAAGAATCCTCTGATGTGGATTCCAGGTCATGGGTCAACACATTTAGTGAGCACACATTTGCCTTTTGAAACCAGTGCAATCTATTTAGTGCTGAAATGCATGGAAAATACCTTGATGGCTAAGAGCCCTTAAGGAACTATTTTGATCCACTGAATCAAAAATGCTTTTTTTAATTCTCTTGACTTCTTTAGTTCCATTTACATTTCCTCGTGTAGCACCTACAGAAGTATTAAGAATCCAAGGTGCTTATCACTTAATGCATTATGTCATGAAATTTACAATAAGCATCAGGACAGATCTTTTCTGGCTTTGTCTGTAAATCTCTCAGAATAATCTGGTTTCAGTGAATATCTTGCCAGATTTTCTGTAAACTCACTTTTCCTTTTTATTGCTTTTCATTGTGTTATGAGGCATTCTGCTCATTATCTTCCATTGCCCTTTTTTGTTAGAATCTACAAGCAAATCTATATTCTAAACCTGTGATGCTTTGGCTGCTATATCTTTCCATCTGGCAAGGAAATTAAATATCTGCTGGCTGAGGTAGTTTCTAAGTTCTTTTGGTCTCCTCACTGTGATAGTTAATGCACACTACAATTTAATGTTCGTATTCAGTTTCTCTTTCTAAATTAAGTAACAAAACTAAGTTTGACCTTGTTTTTAATTTGGTAAAGTGCTTCTTATGGCTTGTCTGAGCTAACACAACAAGCTCACAGAATCAGAATTGTAAGTCCTTTAGGATGAAACTAGCCCAATTAAATTCTTGACACATTACAAGTTTGATGGTATATTTCCAGTGGCATTTTCCTCTCAGCTATTCACCAGAATGGAGTAGTATGGCTCTAGAAAAGAATACAGTTGTAGTATTCATCATTCAACTCCACAAATGCAAAGGGTTCACTTTTTTTGTTGCACATAAAGTGTCCTTCCTATAGGGAATGAACGAACACACACACACACACATATATACATACACACTCTCTCACACTCTGTGGGAAGTACAGTTTCACATTTTATTTCTATGGTTGACAACATTAAAATGTACCTTACCTTCGTTCCTGAAGCTTTTATTTTCTCCACATAATCCCAAACAGTCTGAGGTGATATCCTGCCACCTACTTGAATACTATCTGGTAGATCCTGTTGTAAAGGAACCAGATAACAGTAGTGATCAAATGCTCTTCCAATAAGATTTATATAAGCAAAGCAATTTATGAATCAGGTACTTACATGTATCTTAAATTATATATTAATTTTTCTAGTGTGCTGGGAAATCAAGTTAATGGATTTTTTTTTCTGTATCCTTAGTTTGAAAGGAAAAGTGGAGAGTACTATAAAACAACCACATGGAAATAATATCTTAGGGGACAGAGAAAAAAAAGCAAATCTATTCAAAATCAAAGGTGTCTCATAAATTCATCTGGAAAGGAAACCTATTTAATATGGCCTGGATCAAAGCTTAACTTTCTAATAATAAGCACAATTTTCCTGATAGATGGAATACATTAACACACAGAACCTTTATAAAAAATATTAGTGCATTTAACCTGATTTATACATTTAATATCTCAATCTTTACTTCTTTTCATTCACAGAAAGCCCACAAAGTCATATATTTTTCACACTATCAAACAACATGTTTTTATTTTCATATATAAAAACATTTTGCAATGATTCATTTCCTTCCTATGCTTTCATGTATTTAAGGTAACTGCCACAGTTACCCCAGTTTGTTCAGTGTGTTTTATGTGACTACCCTTAGGCCATGTACATTCAACTCCAAGGTTTCTCCTTGCTGACTAGGACAAATACAGACCACACAAGCATGCCTAAAACTTAGTGTGCAGATGAACTGAATTAAACAAAGTAAATATGGGGAAACTGAAGCACTGACAAATATCATACAATTTTTTATAACAGAGGAGAAAATGAAATCTGAGAAACCTCAAGTTCAATTCACCATCTTTTAAACATGCTCTTTCTGTAACTCTACTGAATATCAACACCTTCTCTCTCATGTACTCTTACCCTTCTTTTAGTATTTTGAAAAGCAGACATTCCTACATTTCTCCCATTTTGGTCAATTCTACTATATCTTGATTTTAAGTCCTTTTGCAATTTAAACAAACTTTAAAACTTTTATGCATATCCTTTCAACTAGTTTTCATTTCATGCCCCTCTTTGCTCCTACTCATTATCTTCTCCTAACTCTGTGAAAGCCAGCTTGAGCTCTGTAAATACATAAAAGTCACAGCAAGCATCAGATATTCAAAGGAAATCCCCAGTTCTTTCCACCTAGTACCAAATGAACATGAGAAGCAAGGAAAACTGTGGCTTGTTGGCACACAATTTTTATTGAAATTTGAAGTTAGAATCCTTTCTCCATGCCAAATCCAGGTACTTGACGTATGTGATTGAGCCTTTCAATCTCCCAGCTCAATTAGTCCCCTTTCTCCTCTTTCATTTCCTTTCCTCTATACTGGCTCTTTCTCTTCCTCCTACATTGAGGCTAAAATCTTCCCCTAGCTTAAAATAATCTATCTCCTTTGTCCTGACACCCCCTTAAACTATTGACTTAGATCACCCCCTGACTTTCACTACTAAAAAGCCTCTAATCAAGAGTTAAACATACTTGCTGAGTTCCACTTCCCCTTAATCTCCTGAAATCTAGCTTCTTTCCTGACTATCCTACTTCCCAGGTTCAATTATCTCACCACTGGCCAAATGACTAACAAATCTATTTCTCTTGACTCAATCTCTCCAACATTTAAAACTGTCAGTTTATGTCCTTCTTCCAATTAATTCCATTTTGTTGTTCAGTCAGTTCAAGTTTAATTTTAGCGACCCCATTTGGGATTTTCTTGGCAAAGACAGAAGTAGTTTGCCATTTTCTTCTCCAAATTTTACAGATAAGGAGATGAGGCAAATGAGGTTAAGTGACTTGCCCAGGATCACACAGCTAATAAGTCTCTGAGGTCAAACTTAAACTCAGGAAGATAAGTCTTCTTGATTTCAGGGTCAGCACTGTATCCATTTTACCACCTCACTACCCCAACTCATTCCACACAGGTCTGCCCATGGTATTCTAGCAATTAAATTCCTTCAGCTACTCCCAAATGTTTATAAGATAAAATAAAAATTCTCTAGAGCCTAGCATTGAAGGCTTTTCACAATTTGGTCACAACATAAACTTCAAGTCTTATTTCACACCATCTTCATATTATCAACTGCTGAAATCCTTTTTCTCTTTCAAAATCCAGCTGGGGTGCTAGTTCCTTGCAGAAGCTTTCCCCCATCTCCATGCCCAGCTTGAAAGTGATCTTTTCCCTCTCCTCAAATTTTTTGATAGCACTATGTCTAAATTTCTTTGACTTCCTACATTGTACATTTCATCCTACCAGAGTACTTATCGTATTCCCTGTGTTAACGCAAAAAGCTCCTTGAAGGTTAGATTCGTGTCATTTTTCATCTTTGTCTCCTTAATGTCTTACATGATGCTTTTCCAACTGAATTTGCTTTTCTAATAATGGGAATTTTTTGGTCTCAAATCTAAGACATAGGTAATGATAATTTACTAATACAGACAATGGGCAGGCATACCTGAATGTGTATTATGTACAGCAAAAAAAAATTAAATCACTGGTTATGTCGTCTTTGCTCACGTGCACACACAAAAACCTGTATATTGTGATCAAGGCCAAAAAATGTCTCACATGATAATTTCCCTATTTTCTAGTTTTCTTAAATAAAACTCTAAAAATATACTTAATTATAAGTAATTTTTCCATAAGAAAATGAATATTTTCTCCAAATCCGTATTCTAGTATGTGATCTCTGGTTTCTCAGACAATGAAGAGATACAGTGAAAACAGCAATCTGAATGACCTCCAACAAATGACTTGTTTCATCATCTTTAAAATGGGCGGGGACGGGGGAGGCAGGGGTTTAGACTAGATGATCTCTAAAATCCCTTTAAATTCCTAGACAAATGAGATGAGTTATAAAAAGAAACTAAAAATAAGATCCAGTTCAGTCAAGTCTAGGTTCTTCTGATTTGGATAACTTTAATAGGAAAATGTACTTCACAACGATTCTACTTTAATCTGACATTTCACCATTACAATATTTATTGTAAACTGTTCTATTTCCAAAAGTAATACTAAGATAGCCTAAAATCAAATTTGTATTTATAATGGAGTTTTTAAAAATTAATTTTGCTTCACTTTAAAACAAAAATGGACTCTGAACAGTAACATAACCAGAAATTTACAGTACCTCTGTTAAATATTCAGGTGACCCAGATACAGGATAGGCTTTGATAACAAACTTTGCTACAGAAGGCATGTTGATAAAACCTTTCCAAATAAAGTTCAATCGAGCCAAGAAGGTAGATTCAACTTCAACAGCACCAGGCATCTCAGGACTAGGAAAAAAAAAAAAAATCACATGAAGAACAGGAATCAGATAGTGTGTATAATATTAAACAGTGCTTCTATATGATCACCTGAGACCATGATTTGAACACAGCCCCCTCAAAAAAGTTAATTTCTGTAATTTCTCTTTGATTAAAAGTTATAAATTTTCATTGTACAAATTGATACTGATAACACTTTAATTATTTTCCGTTTTGCCTGTTATGACTAAAGTTCAAGGAAGCAAGCAACTTTTCTTCTTAGTGACCTGTCATTTTTGGACCATCACAATTAGTCATTTATTCACGGTTCAGTTCACTCATACATGCAAATGCCTTCCCAAAGAGTGTTGTTTTCTCCCAATTTTGTTTATGGCCACTAAGTCAATAACTATCAGATGACAAAAAGGAAAATCTATTTTTTTCAATGTGTATTAATGAAATGATTCTAAGAAATTTGCAAAGACTCCAAAGGTTAATGTGACAGAAGAAATCTTTTTTTTTTTTTTTTAAATTAAGGTTAATTGTTTTGTTATTCATTAGTATGATCGTGCAGTAAAAAAATATCTCAATCTTAGTTTTCTCATCTGCAAAATGAGTTGATCTAATATTCCAAGGGGCAAATTTACCGAGGAGCAGGAGAAAATGTAGACTTTGGAGATTCTTGCTTCTCTTCCTCAAAGAATTCTGAAGACAAAATATTTGACGTTGAAGACAATGCATCAGCTATATTTTCTGCTTCGTTGTCTGAATGTTTACGAGCTACACCAACAGCCACCTTCACCTTTTTGGGAGAAAGGTCATCAGCTGGTGGTGCCATTCGACCTAGAGAAACCCAAAAAGGTACAAAACTTAATTGTAAACTAACTTTTTATACTTTATTTTCATTTGACTCTAGTTTAGCCAGTGTTTTTGTGGTAATCTTTAATTACCATGTTTTTGCCTCTATTAACTCTGAAAAAGCAGATAATTAAAGGACTGATACCGGCTTCCTCAATAGGAAACATATTAAGAATAAAGGATACTAGTGGGGTAGGAATGAGAGAGGGAAGAGAGCCAACGTAGTTGTGGCAGGATTCTTAAGGAGCTAGGTCCTCCACCCTTTATGGCTGCTGAAAGCCTCAATATCATAGTACTGGAACATGGGCTATGAGCTACAAGGTCCTCCCTACAGCTGCTGAGTGAAAGCAATCTTGGGAAAATTTAAAAAAGAAATCCCAGATCCTATAACCTCTATTATGTGATATTTCAGTGAATTGGCCTTATCATAACACCTAAAAATAAAGATTTTTATATCATAAATATTTTATAGACACACAAAATTAGAAAAAGTTAAACAATGAATTTACTGATGCTGGGACTACTGAACTACATAACAAAATAGGATCTTGATATACCATCACTGTTTGGAAGTAATTTTAAAGCTACATCAAAACAGTCATTTTCTTCCTAGTATCATGTAAAGCTGCAATTAATTACTATGAAGGCACATGAACTCTAACTACAACTAAGAAAGAATGCATTTAAGAGGAACGTTCAGAGTTACAAGGCACCTTGGAGATCACCAAGTTCAATTCCTTTATTTTACATGAGGAAATTGAGTCCCAGGGAGGCGTAGAGATTAATCTAAAAAAAGTAGTAGGCAGCTAAGCCAGGATTCAAACTCATGCCCTCTGATTCCAAATCCAGTGCCATTTCCATTAGACCATAATGTCAGCTGAATATGTATATGAGGATACCAAAAAGAAAATAAGAAAATTTATGAAAATTATATTAATTTGTGTTTCAATGTTAAACTATTAAATATTAAGTTATCTTGAAAATTTTAATTACTTGATCATTTTAGTATTTAAGTCTTCTCATCTACTCCCTTTTGTTATCTTCCTAAAATACCAAGAATATTCTAAAATAACAAATAAAAAATTTTGCATCACTTTCCTAAAGCAAAACTATACTCCTACTACATGATTCTGAATAAAGCATTTTAAATATTGTATTAACAATACTGACTATAAGTACTGTTGCTTAAGAATTTTTCTAAATATCCAGAATATCCAGGGAACTAATGAAAAGAAATACTAGAGAAGGTGGCCTAGCTCTACCAGATCTCAAATTGTATTAGAGCAGCAATCATCAAAACCCCTTGGTACTGGATAAGAAACAGAGGGGTAGACCAGTGGAATGGGCTAGGTACTCAAGTCACAGTAGGCAATGAATATAGCAATCTACTGTTTGATAAACCCAAGGACCCCAGCTTCTGGGATAAGAACTCACTGTCTGACAAAAAAACTGGGTAACTGTGTGGCGGAAACTGGGCATAGACCAATGTCTGACACTGTCCACAAGAATAAAGTCCAAATGCATACATGGTCTAGACATAAAGGTTGATATTATAAACAAATGAGGGGAGCAAGGAATAGTGTATTTGTCAGATTAATGAGGAAATTTATGACCAAACAAGAGATAGAGAACATTATAAAGTGCAAAATGGACAATTTCGATTACATTAAATTGAAAAGTTTTTGCACAAACAGACCCAATGCAACCAAGATTAGGAGGGAAGCAGAAAACTGGGAAAGAATTTTTGCAACTAGTGTCTGTGATAAAGGTCTCATTTCTAAAATATATAGAGAATTGAGTCAAATGTAGAAGAATACAAGCCATTCCCCAATTGATAAATGGTCAAAGGATATGAACAGGCAGTTTTCAGAGGAAGAAATCAAAACTATCTATAGTCACATGAAAAAATGCTCTAAGTCACTACTGATTAGAGAGATGCACATTAAAACAACTCTGAGGTACCACATCACATTTATCAGATAGGCTAACATGACAAAACAGTAAGATGATAAATGTTGGAGAAGATGTGGAAAAGTTGGAACATTAATTCATTGTTGGTGGAGCTGTGAACTGATCCAACCATTCTGGAGAGCAATTTGGAATTATGCCCAAAGGGCTACAAAAATATACATACCCTTTGATCAAGCAATATCACTTCTGCAACTCTATCCCAAAGAGATCACAGAAATGGAAAAGGGTCCTACATAAACAAAAATATTTATAGTAGTACTCTTTGTGGTGGCCAAAAACTGGAAATCAAGGGGATGCCCATCAACTGGGGAATGGCTGGACAAGTTGTGGTATACGAATGCAATGAAATACTATTGTGCTATAAGAAATGATGAACAGGAAGACTTCAGAGAAACCTGGAAAGACTTATATGATCTGATGCTGAGTGAAAGGAGCAAAACCAGGAGAACTTTGTACACAGCAACAACCACAGTGTGCAAGGAAATTTTCTGGTAGACTTAAGTAGTTCACTGAAATACATGGACTTAAAAAATTTCCAATGAACTGTTGAGGCAAAATGCCTTCCACATCCAGAGAAAGAACTATAGAATTGGATAGCAGATAGAAACAGAGCATTTTCTTTTGTATTATGTTTTGTTTTGTTTTATGGTTTCTCCCATTCATTTTAATTCTTCTATGCAACATGTATTTAACAGGAATGTATGTTTAGAACCTCTATCAGATTGTACATCGTCTCAGGGAAGGAGTGGGGAGGGAGGGGGAATAAGGGAGAAGCAGGGGGCGAAAAATCTAAGATACATGAAAGTGATTGTCGAACACTGAAAACAAATAAAATAATTTAATTTATAAGAAAAAACAAGAATTTTTCTAAACATCCAAATAGACAGGCTCTTTGCCATAGCCAAATACCTACTCATTGCTTTAACACTAGCAAAACAATGGTTTCCTTTGTATTTGTGCCCAATCCCTAATAGACCACTCAAACTGGAATAATTTTTATCTGTTCTTTAAATAAGCACAAAACAACAAAGAAATTTAACATAGATGAGGCAAGGCAACCAGACAGATTACAATTCCCAACTTGTGTGAGGCCCCAAAGCAACATAGCAATAATAAGGAAAAACACACAAGGATGTCTTTCTAACACACTATTCAGTCATGATGCTACTGATATTACCTACTACTACCAAGTCACTTAGTGTATGACATGGACACCAAAGACTTAAGATCAACTCTCATTTTAGGGATTAGTTGCTCCCCACAAAAAAAAAAAAAAAATTCTACGAATTATACTTTTAAGTCCATGTGTGAATTACAAGGATTTGTTATTGGTCCCCTAATGGAAAAGTAATGGAAATACAGCCAAAATACTTGGGTTTGAATTCTCAATCTGCCACTTACTTAAATAGCTATTTGGCTATGGAAAAATCACTTAACTTCTTTAAGTTTCCACTTCCTCATCTGTAAAATGAGAATAATGCTGCTTAGCACTAAATCAATCAACAAGCATTTAAGTCCCTTTACTAAACCAGGCAATGTGCTATGTACTCGTACAGGAATTCAAAAAAATGAAAACAATTCCTACTAGCAAAGAGCTTACATTCTATGGTGGAAAAAACAAGTACATATCTAAGCATACACAGAATTAAAAATATATTAGCAAAGTACAAATAAATGCAAAGTAGTAAAATTAGCAGTTAGGGTATTAGGAAAAGGTCTTATGTAGACAATGGTACTTGAATTCTATCTTATAGGAAGAAAAAAACATGAAACTGTTTTAAGTTTCAAAAGAGAACATGAAAACAAAGCACACTGTAAAGCGTAAGGCACTACATAGGTATTGGCTGTTATCATTTTTGTTTTGTATGGCTTAGAACAATGCAACATCAACCAGCACAGCAAGCACTCTAATATTCTTCTACTAGCTATGATTCATTATAATCTTCATATAGAGAAAACATTTCACATTTTAAAAATTACCTATACATATCTTGCAATTAAGATCAAAAAGATGATTTTTATGTTGGCTTGTGGTATCTTTAGACAAAGAGTCAGCCTCTTCTTTTTCTAAATCTTCCACTTTCTCCAAAGACTTAGTAGTAGCAGATTCCTAAGAAAAGTGACAGCAAAACCAGTTTTATTACATACTACTGTGCCTTCAGGGACTAAAATCATGCAGAACTGCTAACTCAGTACTTTTTCCTAGATGATTTTTCCTTCCAACCTTGTCCACACTGCCCAAAAATTTACAGAATTAGAGATGCCACAAGGATTTTCTTAACTATTCACAGGTTTTCGATTAAATTTAATTAGTTAAGGAACATTTATTTATAATTATTTAGAATATTTTATTCAGAAAATAAAGACTTTGTCATTCACAACTGTGTTCATTATTCAATGATTCTAAATTATGACTACAAAATATAACGTTTAAAAAAAACAGACAAATGTGAGAAGAATTCCTAATCTGAATTGGCAGAGGGAATTTCCTGATGAAATAACAAGTCCAGAAAAAACTGTAGTATAAATTTAAACTTCTCTTCAAATAAACTTGATGAAAGAATTAAATTCTCTATATAAAAAAACAAAACTAAGCTACTAAAATGGCTCATATACAATTTGTAGTATAAGAAGTTAGTTTTCTTTCTATTTCAAATATAATCACATTTTAAGTTGTGATTCTAAAATTAACTACTGTCTTCAATGTTAGAAAGCAGGAGATATCTGTAATTACCTGCATTTCCATGGTTTCTTCTTGTTCTTTCATTGGAGCATCACTCTCAATTTCTATTTCACCTTTGTGAGTAATTTTTGTGATTGGACGCCTTTCCACTTCCCTCTGTTCTTTTTCAATCATCTCAATGGTCTGCAAATTAAATGTTTTTCTATTCATATAATTTTCAATGTATAAGCATAAATTATGAAATTTATCAATTTGGGCAATAATTAAAGAAGGAAAATAAATCATGGGAAATTATTTCTTTGCTTTTCAAGGGTACATGGAAAGAGAGTCTAGAGCAAATAATTATTTCCTAAATGTTATTCATCATTCAGAATTCTCAGAAGAAAAAAGCTGTAAGAATGAAAATAAAAACTCAAATGTGGATTCAATCATATTTTTAAGTGAATTGGCAAATGAGTAAGGTAAAATATAAAGTGATATTCAAATTGAGATGGTGTTTATATTTAGAATTTGTTTTCAAGTTTCAAATTTGGGGTTAAAAGACAAAGCTGATATAATCTCAGTTCACTTACCAGTGTCCCAGCAAAGTTAAAAACTCACTGAATTCTCAAAAATTCAAAATAGCTACTACCAATTTGCCCTCAATAAAACTGCTCAGTACAAATTTAAATTAACAGTGCACCAAACTTAGATGACAAGAGGTGAGGAGGTAAGAAATTAGAAGGGAGAGAGAGCTCAAGGAGTAACCCTACCCCAACTGCCAACCTTGTCTCCCCACCTCCCCCATGATGTTACAGGATGGGAAGATAGAAGGGAAAGATGAAGTAAAAAAAGTGAATGCTAACTTTTCTCTCCTCTCCCTGTGATTACACTAATGTTGTGACCAAGAATCAAGCAATACCTGTTTCCTTGTTTTTTTTATTTCATACATTTTATTTTGACAAGTATAACATATTCAACTTAATGCAAAAAATTAACAAAGTACTCAGCTAAACCGTAAATCAAATGGAAGCTAGCTACCTTCACATGTAGGTTGCTCTCTATCTACCTTTGAGAGCAAGACTAATTTTATGATCTTAAATAGATCAAAAGACCTATCATGGTAGCCATTACTAACATATCAATGCAGAAAAGTATTTGTACATGTTTGCGAGCTGCAGTTGTTTTGGGGGGAAGAGGGATATGAAAGAAAATATTTAAAGTAAAGCATTTTTTTCCTATTTTATACTTCAAAGGGGACAGAATAACTATGACAAAAAGGGAAATGTGTACAAACATCTAACAAATTATGGTCTTCTACCGTTCAGAACTGACACTGGGTCTACTTTTTTAATAGAGGTATATATATGATGACTGGGTGTAACAGCAAGCAAAGTGGGATTTTTTTGTTTTCTTTTTGGAGTTCAGTTTCCCAGACTCAGGTTAAATTATGAACATCAGAAGGTTCAATCTCTTTTGAAGCCTGATAATTCACAGCTGTGCTGAGTCAAGGAGGTTTTGTGCCTACTAACTCTGGGTCAATCAGGAGCCAAGTCTTTGTTATATATACTGGGAGGTTGGTATTTTACCTTGGAGGTTCACTTGTGAGAAGGATTTTGTGACTACTTGGTCGAAACTCTGAGTGGCCATATGTTCACACTCCCCAACTGCTCAGATGTAAAGGCTCTCTCGATCCAGAGATGCATGTAAAGTATATAGCAATACTGCTTTGATCCAGGCAGTAGAGCCCTGTCTGTTGGTCTTTTATTTCTCTGCTTGTATTTTCTATACTCACTTCTTTCAATGTAATTAAAAAGGACTGCTGTCCACCTTAAACTGCTATCTTTCCTAGTAAAGCAGATCTAAGAACCTGTGCTAACAGCCATCCTGGTTATGTCAGTATGGCTGCTGTTATGCTAAAGGAACAGCTGTGACTAAAAGCATGCACAAACTACAATCTTTACAATTCTGTCTCTATAATACTTTAGAATAGTTAATACTTCAAGGTCTTTGTTACGGAAACATTAGAAAATGAGAATGCATGGGCTACAGTTGGGTAAGATCATAGGAAAGGCATAAAGAGACAAAGAGCAGGGGAGCTAATATCAATAAATTTGGTAACTGAAAAATTGGAGGATAAATGAAGAAAAAACTCTACAGATCAGGATATGAGAATAGGTGCAATTCCAGGACATAAGGAAATAGTGTTTAAAGTGGCAGGGAAGAATGTGGAACAGGGAGCCAAAGAATAGGAACAGAGTTCTACCACATTTAACAGCTTAAAAATATGGGTGTGCACGCACATACACATCTACGTATGTAATCTTACGTGTCTGTTTTCTCTTCGTCTCCAGGCAGCTAATTCTTTAGAAGCTAGTTCTTCGGGACTCATTCTTATGAGATGATCAGGTGTTACCTCTCCTTTCAGTACTTTTTTAAATAAAATCTAGAAGTATTAAGAATGGGGAAAAGAATTTAAAAGGAAATAGAAACTCTAAAGGGGAAATTCATAATAAATATATCATCTAATATGCTTGGCACTTCAAAGAAAATAAAAGTCTTGCCTTAATCGAACTTTACAAATTGTTACAGAAGTACATACTGCAAATATTGGATAAAGTTATCACATGACTTATAAATTTGTGCTTTCGTTAAAATCGTAATCAATACAAAAGATAGTTTTTCGATTTGCACTTCACTTTTCAAACTGTTTTCACTTTCTGACCAGCATCCTTTCTCATCTTGAGATATTGTCATCCCAGGACCTGCTCTCTTTCATTGGCTAGTCTCTAACCAAGATCATCATTATAGGAGGGAACCCAACCAAGGACACTTCATTTCCAGCTCAATTTATTTTTAGACAACTGCACCTTTTTACCAGTGGACCTGTCTGCCCCTCACTTCTTCCCCACAAGTACCTCCCCCTTCCTCCTATCAAAACCTCTTTCCTCCTCTTTTTTGTTTTCCTCTGTTGAATGTAAAATCCACCAGTGTCATATCCCCAGGATTTAGCATCATGCATGGCACACAGTAGTCTAATAAATTTTAATTCTCTCCATAATCAAATTTCTTCTAAAAGCAGAAACTGGCATTTTTACAGCACTTTCTAAAGTGTGAAGAATATTTACAAGCATTATCTCATTTCTGCCTCACAATTCCTTGAGGTACTTACTAAAAGTAACATCCTTCTTTTACAAATGAAGATAAAGAGTCTCAGGTTAAATGACTTGCCCCAAATCACACAGCAACTTAGTATATGACAGGTAGAATTTAAACCCGGATCTTTTTAGTTCCAAATCTGACATTCTTAACATCTTACTAAAAAAAAAAACAAAAAAAAAACAGCAAATAAGGAGAGAGAAGGCCCTGACATACCAGAAGACCTTCAAGAATACAACTGGGTGTGAAGAATGGACCTGCTCTAGCTCTACTCTCATAGGTCATGAAATACCTGTAAAAAATGACTCTAAACAAATTCTAGAGCAGCAGAAGCCACAAAACGACAGAGTAAAAAAGATTTCTGGCCCAAGGCAGCCTGGAAGACCAACAGGATCACACCAGGCTTGGAGCAGAGCGCAGCAGTGACAGGACTAGAGCAGGTTTCAGGGCGCAGAATCACAGGCAGCAGCTGTAGTTCCCAGATTTCTCAACCCACAAATGCCAAAGACAGCTTCAAAGGTCAGTGAGAAAGCTCTTTCACCTGGGTGAGAAGGGAACTTGGTCTGGCCCTAGCACCAGGCAGCGGCAGCAGCAGCGTCCATTTGAGGAACCCTCAGCCTAAAGACCCTGGGGGAATTGAGTGGCTGATCTGAATCTCAGCCCTGAGTGGCTCCTGAGGGGAGAAGTGGGTAAGTGAGTTGTAGGGGGGATGATAGAAGAGAGGGCAAATGGGAGGGAGTAATTAGAAGTAAACATTTTTGGGGGAGAGACAAGGTCAAAAGAGAGAATAGAATAAATGGGGGGGCAGGATAGGATGGAGAGAAATATAGTTAGTCTTACACAATATGACTATTATGGAAGTCTTTTGCAAAAGTACACATATATAGTCTATATTGAATTGCAGTGGGGATGGGTGGGGAGGGAGGAAGGGAGAGAAGCTGGAACTCAAAGTTTTAGAAACAAATGGTGAGAATTGTTTTTGCATACAACTGGGAAATAATACAGGCAATGGGGTATAGAAATCTATCTTGTACTATAAGAAAAGAGAGAAGATGAGATAAGGGAAGGGAGGGGTGTGATAGAAGGGGAAGGGGTAATCAGAATGCACAGTGTCTTGGGGTGGGGATAGGGGAGAGATGGGGAGAAAATTTGGAACTCAAAATCTTGTAGAATGAATGTTGAAAACTAAAAGCAAATTTTTAAAAAAAATTTTTTAAAAAAGAAAAAGTGAAAAGAAAAAAAAAATACATTTGTGTGCCTAGACACCTAGACAGTGACTAGAGACACCCAATCAGAAAAAAAATTTGTAGGAAAAATAGGTTTTCTTTAGAAAAGAGTCATAAGTAAAAGAGAAGCATAGTTTAAGCCACAGTATGGGGGGCAGAATGCTATCATTAAGTTGAACTGATACAAGCAGACTGACAGGAGTCAGAAGGCTAGCAGGTCACAGGATCAAGGCCTGGGCTAAAGTCTCTATTAAGACTTTCATTTCCCCTCAGTACCTCAATATCCTGGAGGTTCTCCCTGCCAGGCATCTGAGCCCATTTGCGGGGGCCTAGCTTGCTCTTAACAAAGAAATTAGGACCCAGGAAGGCCTCCTTCTTGCTTTTACCTCCTTTGGCTTGTACCTGGAAAAGATCCCCAAAACTGGGGATTCTGTCCTTGCTTCATCATTCTTCCTTCCAGACACATTGTAGAGGCCAAAAAAGATTTTTTCCTGGGTGGGGCAGTTTGTGCTAAATTTGTTCCCAGGATATTTGAAACTGTGAGTCCTTTGGGCAAAAAGAGTATAAAAGCAGTTTTGGGTGCTTTGGAATACCTCGACTAACCTCCTTGACAATTGGTTTTAACCATCTTGCTGGTGGCTTTCACCTGTTTTTAATTCTCCTGAAATGCTTTTTAATTAACTTCAGAACTGCCTCAACTAGAAGGTGCTACAATATATGTTTAGTAAAAGGGCTACTAATTTGAACCCTGAGTTCTGAATGATCAACTGTAGCGGAAGGTCCAAGATCCCTTTGAATTCTTTTGGCTAAAATTTCCTGCTTCTACACCTTTGATTGAATCTGAGAAAAATCCCAGAAGATGGATTCTATGCCCTTGCTCTGGCCCTCTTCTAGGGATCATTCTGTCTAGAGAAAGAAAGGAAAGGGAAGAACATTTCTTTGGGGTTCTGCTACCGTATTGGTCCTCCTGCCTAAATACTGGTGAAGGACTCAGAGCCTAGCAGCCAAGGCCTTCCATGGGCTCTTGGCTTGTCTTCTATCTCCTGGGCAGCTGAGGAAAGTAGAGTCTAATTGCCAGGTCCTTTTTAGGCTCTCCTCTCTCCCCCTCCCTGGGGATATAGCTGGAAGAGTCTTGATGTAGGCATTCCCCAACTTGCTATTCTGTTTCTGTTCTCAGGTCTATTCCAATTCTTGCCCTGCACAAGCAAGGCTTCTGAAACTACGGGTAAAAGTGAGAGTGGATAACTGAAGTGAATGAAATAGAGGGATGGATAACCTAGCTCTTTCTCTCTTCTGTCACCCCATCCCTGAGAAGGGAATACAGGATAGGACTGTCCTCCTATTTAGGCTTTCCAGTCTGTGGGCTGCTGAGGGAGGTAGAGACTAATAAAAAGAAAAGACTATATTGGAAGGCAACACCATATAACAAGTATTTGTTGAATTCAATTGTTCAACTTAAGGTACTGTTCATAAAAATAATAATGATAAAAACAGTACAATAGAAGAGAAATTCTATAAACATTAGGTGCATATCTTATGCAAAGCAAGGTGCTTTGTACTAAGAAAGACACAAAGAAAAATGACACCATCTAGGATCTCAAGTACACAGAAAGGAGAAGGAAGTGGTAGAAAGGATTTGAATGGCTCAAAACTTTTAAATTTTATTGTTTTCTTGGAAACCATACTTATCTTCTCTTAATAAGAAGAATTATATTAGAGCCTTCAATTCAGTCAAATGCTGTGAAAAAACGTTTCCTCATTAGACCCACCTTACTCTTGTTCTTTCACCAGTTTTCCATTTATCTTTTCCTTTCTAACTTCTATATATGACACTGACATTACCTTTCTCTCAAGCTTTATAATTATATTCAAGTCTCATCACTTTCTTATATCTCTTCTATATTTAAAGACAAAATCTTATCAAATATACTGTTCAATGGTAGCAGTCAAAATTAATCCCTCTATTTTCATCCTGAGTAAATTTCACCCATGTCTTCCCAAAATCCTCCACAAAAAGCCTTCCCGACAGACTAAGGGCTTTCTTCAAGGTCTCTTAACATTATGTGGGTAACAATGAACATGAATTTCATCACTTTCCACATAAAAAGCCCTTCAACTATTGTAGTCGTACATCACTTTGCTGATTTTTTTAAACACTACTTCTTGGGTGTAGTTCATTATTATATTGTGCAAATGTTTTAGACCCATAACATTATCACTCCACTGACTTCTAGGAAATCCAAGATTTTGAATCTTTGAAAATAGCGACGTTCCAAAATCTGAAAGCCCAGAATATCAAAGGAAGAATCCTGGTATTGAAAAGATACTTTCCTTAGAGTAAGTCATCAAAAGCACTAAATAACTTTCCAAAAGGAATCCAGTCTATTCACTTCCACCTATTCAATCCTGGCTCCAGTTTACTCTCCATCTGCAGGGTTTAAGATATATGTATTGGGAGATGGCATGGTACTAAGTATATTAACTCCAAAGATCAAAAACCTAAGTTCAAATTCCACCTTTGACCCATAGGATCTTAAGCCTCCCTGAGTCTCAATTTCTGATTTTAAGAAATGACATGCTTAGTCTAGGTGACCTTTGAGGTCCCTTCTAGCTCTCTAGACTGATGATCCTTTTACTAGGATATACAATGAGTCAGGCCTTCGGGGTTGTCAAGTACTGGGGGGCTTTATGCAATCAGTATACCATCCATCAACAAATTCATATAGAGGACCCTCATTATATATAAAGTATCCTTCTTCCATTTGGAATATGCTGGACATCCTCCTCCATGGCAGTGGCAATCTGACAGGTGTGAAGTAGTACCTCAGTTGTTTTAATTTGCATTTTTCTTTTAACGATAATAGAAGTTTCTTCTTATGACTATAGATAGCTTTGATTTCTTCATCTAAAAACTGCTTGTTCATACCCCTTTGACTATTTGTCAATTGGAAAATGATTTGTATTCATATAATTTGAGTTCTGTATATATTTTAGAAATGAGGCCTTTATCAGAAAAAACCTTGCAGTAAAATTATTTTCTCCAGTTTTCTGCTTTCCTTCTAATCTTGGCTACATTAGTTGCATTTGTGCAAAAACTTTTAAATTCAATGTAATCCATATTACCCATTTTATATCTTGTAATGCTCTCTCTTCTTTGGTCATAAATTCTTCCATATCCATATCCTTAGATATGACAGGTATTCCACACTTTTTAAAATCTGCTTGTGGTATCACCCTCTATGTCTAAACCATTTTGACTTTATCTTGACATACAGTGTGAGATGTTGGTCTGCATATATAGTTTCTGCCAAAAGGCTTTCCCAGCAGTTACTGTCAAATAGTGAGTTCTTATCCCCCAAACTAGGATCTTTACACATTTATTAAAAACTGGATCACTATGGTCATTACTGTGTACTGTGTACTGTGTACACAATCTATTCCACTGTTCCACCACTCTATTTCTTAGCTAGTACCACACTATTTTGATGATTACTGCTTTGTAATAAAGTCTGAGATCTGATAATGTTAAGTCACCTTTCTTCACTTTTTTTCCCATTGATTTGTTTGCTATTCTTGACCTTCTGTTCTTCCAGATGAATTTTGTTACAACTTTTTCTAGTGCTATAATTTTTGGCAGTTTTGTATGGCACTGAATAAGTAGATTAATGTAGATAGAAACTGTCATTTTTATTAGCTCAGCCTACCCACAAGCAATAAATATCTTTCCAATTATTTAGATGTCTGTGTGAAAAATGTTTTGTAATTGCATTCATGTATTTCTTGGTTTTGTCTTGGCACACAGACTCTCAAGCTTTTTAGGTTGTCTACGTTTTAAATGGAATGTTGCTTTCTCTGCTGGACTTTGTTGGTCATACACAAAAATGCTGATGATTTGTTTTTTAATATCCTGCAACTCTGCTGAAGTTATTAATTACTTCACCTTCTTTTTTAATTGATTCTCTAGGTTTAGCTGATTCTCTAAGTATACTATGATATCATCTGCAAAGAGTAAGTTTTGTTTCCTCATTGCCTATACTAATTCCTTATTTCTTTCTCATTGCTAGAGCTAGCATTTCTAGAATAATATTGAGTAAGGGGTAATAAAGGGCTCCTTCACTCTTCATCTCCCTGGGAAAGTTTCTAGTTTATGCCTGGCACTGCAGATAATGCTTGCTGATGGTTGTAGACAGAGATTATGTATCATTTTAGGAAAGCTCCCTTTAGTCCTATGCTTTCTAGTGTTTTTAGTAGGAATGATCATTTTTGTACATTTGGTTAAAAGTCTTTTCTGCATCTATTGACATAATCATATTACTTTTGTGGGTTTTCTTATTAATATGTTCAATTAAATCCCACCTGGTCACAATGTATGAGTTTATTAGGGAATCTGATCTACAGTTTTCTTCCTGGTTTTGATATTAGCACCATTATTTGTATCATAAAAGCAATTTGCAGGATTCCTTCTTTGCCTGTTTTTCCAAATAGTTTATATATTATTGGAATGAAAATTTTTTTTAAATTTTTGGTAGGCTTCATTTGTGACTCCAACTGGTCCTGGAGATTTTTTTCTTTGGAAACTCATTAATGGCTAATTCAATTTGTGTAAGATGGGTTAAGTATTTTATTTCCTCTTTTGTTATTCTGGGCAGTTTGGCATGGGGCAGCTAGGTGGTGCAAGGGATACAAATGACAGCCTGAAATCAGGAAGACTCATCTTCTTGAATTCAAATTTGGCCTCAGATACTTCCTGGCCAAGTCACTTAACCCTATTTGACTTAGTCTCCTCATCTGTAAAATGAAAAGCAGGAAATGACAAATCACTCTAGTATCTTTGCCAAGAAAACCCCACATGGAGTCACAAGGAATTGGATATGACTGAAACAAGTGAAAAAAAATTAATCTATTTCACTTAGATTGTCAGATGTAAATTAGCATACAATTGGGCAAAATAGCAGCTCACTGTTTTAATTTCATTTTCACTGGTAGTGAATTCATCCTTTTCATTTTCCATACTGGCAATTTGGTTTTTTCTTTTTTGAAAAATCAAATTAAACCAATGATTTGTCTATTTTATGCTTTTTAAAAATAAAACTAGCTCCCCTATTTGTTAATTAGTTCAATGTTTTTTCTTACTTTGAATTTTGTTAATCTCTCTTTTGATTTTCAGGATTTCCAATTTGATGTTTAATTGGGAATTTTTATTTTGTTCTTTTTCTAGCTTTGCATGCCCAATTCATTGATCTGCTTTTTCCTTAAGACATGGTTAATTTTTGTGTAGGTGCCATCTATCACTGAGAAAAAGATATAATCCTTTCTCTTCCTACTCAATTTTCTCAAGAGTTTATCATACCTAACTTTTCTAAAATTCTACTCATCTCCTTAATATTTGCCCTCTATATATGCTTCTTCTAACTTCCCTAATGATAAAGTTCCTAGGAGTCACAAGTATCATCTTTCTATTTAGGATTGTAAACTAACTGTTTAACCTTATTGAATCCCTTTTAATTTCTCTTTTCTGTTCACACCTTTTTGTGTTTGAGTCCTATATTTGAAAATCAAATTTTCTGTTCATTTCTGGTTTTTTGATCTGGAATGCATGAAAGTCTTCTATTTCATTAAATATCCATTTCCCCTCAAAGAATTATACTCAATTTCACTAGACAGGTGATTCTTGGCTGTAATCCTCCTTCATCTGCTCTCTGGAATATCACATTGCAAGTTCTCTCATCGTTCAATGTAAAATCGGCTAAATCTAGTGTTATCCTGACTGTGGCTCCACAATATTTAAACTGTTTCCTTTTGGGCTGCATGCAGTATATTTTCCTTGACCTGGGAGCTCTAGAATTTGGTTTTAATATTCCTGGGAGTTTTCATTTTTGATCTCTTTCAGGAGGTGATCTTTCTAATTTTTAATTCTAATTTTCTAATCTTTCTAATTTCCATTTAACCCTCCGATTCTAAAATACCAGTGCAGTTCTCCTTAATAATTTCTTGAAATACAATGTCTAGGCTCTTTTTTTAGTCAGGATTTTTACGTAATCTGAAAAATTATCTCTCCTGGATCTGTTTTCCAGATCAATCAGTTATTTTTACAATGACATTTCACATTTTCTTCAATTTTTTTTCATTTTTAAGTGTTTTATTATTTCTTGCTATTTCATGGAGTCATTAGCTTCCAGTTGCCCAATTCTGTTTTTTAATTATTAGTTTCTTCAGTGAACTTTTAATATCTCCTTTTCTATTTGGCTAATTCTACTTGTTAAGGAGCCATTTTCTTCAGTGAATTTTGCACCTCTTTTTTCATTCTCTTGTATCTTTCTCATTTCTTTCCCCAATTTTTCTTCTACCATCTTGATTTTTAAAATACTTTTAAAGTTCTTCCAGGTAATCTTTTGCAGCCTGAGATCAATTCACATTTTTTCTTTAAGGTATCACATGTAGCCATTTTTACATTTTCCTTTCTGAGTTTGTGTTTTGAACTTTCCTATCACTACAGTAACTTTCTATGTTTAGGTTCTTTTTGCTGTTGTTGTTTTACTCATTTTTCCAGTCTGTTTCTTAACTTTTAACTATGTTTAAGTTGGCTCTGCTCCTGAAGTGGAGGAGGGATTGGTCCAAGTTTCAGGATTTCTGTGCTGCTGTTTTCAGAGCTAATTCTCAGGACTTGTAAAGTTTTTAGTTCTTTCATGGTGATATGATGAAAGGATAAGTATGTTTACTACTCTCCTGCGCTATGTCTTATGAGCAACCAAAAGTACTCATTTCTGCCCTGGGACTGTGACCCGAATCCCTATATTAGCAATGTAATAAAGTCCTGAAATTAGGACTAGGAAACTCACCCTTATAATTTCCTTCTGACCAATTGCCCAGCCCCTTCAGTGTCTGTGGGTTTAGGATTCCAGAAGTTGCTGCAACTAATTCACTCATCCCAAGGCCTGTGAAGGCTTTTCTAGGGGTGCTGCCCATGCTGGACTGTGTTCTACTTTCACCCATTGAGGTAGACCTTTTCTGTCAATCTTTTAAGTTATCTTGGACTGGAAAACTGTTTCAACCCATCCTTCTGTTGATTTTGCAGCTCCTGAATTCATTTTAAAAGCATTATTTTAAGTTGTTTGGAGAGGAATTTGGGAGAGCTCAGATGAGTCCTTGCCTTTTTTAAGCCACCTTAGCTCCAGCCTCTGTGGCAAAACATTTTTGAGGAATACACATCTCTATTTTATGCCTTGCTTGACATTAATAATTGAAGGGACACTATCTTCTCTCTGTTGTCCAGTATTTCAATGAATCTTGAATGATTTTGATGTTATGCATACATGATGGAGGAAAGTTTATCAGGCCGCATTTTGCCCTAACAAATGAACTGCTTTTTTAGTGAACAAATAAATCTAATGAGATCTTGGAATCTCTAGATTCTCAGTCAATTCTGTGACCGTAAAGTCTACTGTAAAATACCATTGCAAAATCTACCTGCTCTCATACCTTCATCAAGTGTGCCAGTGATACATGTTTTCCTCATGCTCAAAGACTTTATAGAGATAGGAAAGGGTAGTTTAAATTTTCCCAATAGCCTTTTGAGATCAATAATTACATTAGATTCTCCTCCCTTCCCAAGTATCTGTCCTTCCCCCTCTTGTTATCTTGAGAAGAAATCTCTCGTTCTCAAAAGCATGAACTGTATACTTAGTCCAGCTGCTTTTCCCATCTTTGTTTTCATTACTGTCACTCTTATTTCATCATGAAGCTCATGGAAGACTCTGAGATTAAGAGTCTAAATGTGGTAGTTTCGCTCTCACAGATAGGAAGATTTTATAAGACAATACTGACAATTTTTCCCCGATTTTTAATCTGTTTATTATCTCCTTCCATTTTCATCCTTAAATAGTCTCAAAATGACCTCAGGATGTCTCTTGCCAAGCTTTCTCTACCAAGGAAAAAACTGATCTATCTTTCACCAAGAATTATCTCATTTTTTTCATCTGATAAATGAGAGTGTTGGCTTCAGTGATCTCTAAGGTTCCTTCCTGCTTTCATTCTATGACCTTTTGACCTATCAGTACAGTAGATCTAGTTTTTATGATTCTTTTACCTACACATGGCAAAGGCTCTAGCCTCCACTAAACCTTCAGATAAAAGGTAGCTTACTTAGAGTTACTACGTGTTAATGGAAGGAATCAGACAAAGACCATCTTCTGCATTCTTCCTTAAGAACCAAAAGGAAAATAAAAGATTAAACTCATCACCTATTCCCAAAGCTGCTTTCCCCCCAAATAACTTAATCAATTCCTATTAATAGCACTACCATTTTCCTAGGCTCACTCTTAAGTTGTTGTTGTTAAAAGTTGTGTCCAATTCTTCATGACCCCCATTTGGGGTTTTCCTGGCAAAGATACTGGAGTAGTTTGCCATTTCTTCCTCCAGCTCATTTTATAGATGAGGAACCTGAGGCAAACAGGATTAAGTGACTTGCCCAATGTCAAGATATTAGAAAACCCAGCTAAGACCCAGCAAGCAGGCTGTGTCCTGAGCTTGGCATAACAACAATCCTTTGCACTCACCCTCTGGATGATCTCAGTCACAGTAACACCCCAAAATTGTGATTTATGATTTCAATTATTTAGCCCTATTTCCCAAATGATCCTGGCCAACAGAAAGTCATCAATCAGTTCTCCTGATATTCTAAGAATTCCTGTGCTAGTCACCACCAAGTGAACCAAACCAGGTACTGCGCTCCTATTCCAACCACACTAACTCTGGGGTCTATACACCACTGAACAATCTCTACCACAACACGGATGGCAAGTACAATATTAGAAGAACATTCCTTAGAAGGACAATACAATTCCTTAGAATACATTCCTTAGAAGAACAAGTACAATATTAGAAGAACAACTCTTCATTTTGGAACAAGTTAATTGAACTTACTTACATTGTTTTTAGGATCCTTCAAATTGAACATCAAACTTCTGTATTTGTTCTTATATTTGGCATCAGTGTCCCGAAAAAAAGAAAAAAGTTCCTTTTCAATTTTTGTTGCAACTTTGGAAGCTCGTTCCTCTGGGATCTTCAAATTTGAATCTGTAAGTCTTAAAACAACAAGAAATTTTTTTTTTTTAAACTAACCGAAGATTGGTCTATCTTTTACAACACTATCATGATTATATTACCTTTTCATGAGAATGTCTTTGAGAGAGTGTTTGACACTTTGTCTAATCTGGTCTGCAGAAGGTTTGGAAGTAGGAGTAGGGGGTGTGTGCACATTAGACAATCCTGCTTTTTCCATTTTCTTCTTTTTTAACTCTTGCTTTTCATGTATACCTTAATTGAAATAAAGTAGAGAATTTACTTAAAAATAAAAATAAAGTTGACTAAATAAAAAAATAAAGAATTTA
Organism: Notamacropus eugenii; assembly: GCF_028372415.1. NCBI lineage: Eukaryota > Metazoa > Chordata > Mammalia > Diprotodontia > Macropodidae > Notamacropus > Notamacropus eugenii. The sequence goes on along the minus strand of NC_092873.1, from coordinate 129,525,915 downwards.
CTTAAAAATGTGAAGTTCCTTAAGGAAAATTAACATATTAAGAGTCCATGGTGCTTGTTTAAAAAAACTGTCAAACTACTGAAAATAAAAAAATCTAAACTTTGTACATATATTCTCCCTTGAGTAAAATAAAAGTAATTTAGAAAATACATTCTTGAACATAAGCTAATAAGTAAAAGCTGATTTTTAAAGTTTCTTTTCCCTTTATCTTTCGTACCAGTATACTCAAAAACTTAATGATGAAAAAGTTGCTGATTTTTAACTATTGATATTTATTATTTCACCTGAAAACTAGAGTCATAATTTGGAAACCATCAAGTATAACCTTATTTTACAGATGAAAAAACTGAGGCCGAGAGTTTAAGTAGTTACTACTTATGGCCAGAAAAATCATTAGTCCTACCTGAGCACAAAACATTTTCTGAGGCTTAATTCCAAAAGGATATATGGTAGACACTATTAACAGGTGACTTATTAAAAACTCTATTTTAATTTCTAAATTTTCTTCCTCCCTTCTCCCCCTCCCCACCAACTGAGAACATAAGAAACACATAATTCTTAAAAATACAGATAGTCATGCAAAACAAATTCCCACATTAGCTATATCCAAGAAAATATGTTTCAATCTGTACTTTGAGTCCATTGTACCTGCTATCTGGAGGTGGATAACATATTACCCATGAATTCTTTGGAACTGTGATTGATCATTGAATTGATCAGAGTTCCTATTTTCCTTTGTCCAAAGTTGATAATCCTTACGATACTGCTGTTATCACATATACTGTATTCCTACTTCTGCTCTGTACACTTTGCATTAGTTCATACAAGTCTCAGGTTTTTCTGAAAACATTCCCCCTTTGTTTATGGCAAAATAATATTCATCTACTGTATCTTGTTCAGTCATTCCCTAATTGATTGGAATCTCCTCAGTTTCCAATTCTTTGCCACTATAAAAAGTACTATTATAGATATTTCTGTACACAGGGGTCTTTTTTCCTCCTTCTCTGATCTCTTTGTGGCATAGTTCAAAGCTACTTTTCAGAATAGCTAGACTAATTCAGTTCCACCAATAGTGCACTAGTGTACCTGTTTTCCTCCAACTGTCATTTACTTTTTTGGTCATCTTAACCAATCCAATAAGTTTGGTGTGAGATGGTACCTCACAGTTGTTTTAATCTGCCTTTCCCTAATTATTAGTGACTTAGAGCTTTTTTTATAACTTGTTGGCTTTGCTTTCTTCTACAAACTGCCTCTTTATATCAATTGGAGAATGGCTCTTTACCAGAGAAACTTGCTAAGATCTTTTCCCCAAATTTCCTGCTTGTGCTCTAATTTTAGATGCAATGGTTTTCTTTGTGAAAAAAACAATTAATTTTATGTAATTAGAATTGTCCATTTTACCTCCTATGACCCTCTCTCTTATTTGGTCATAAACTCTTCTCCTAGACAGACATTTTCTTCCATGTTCCTCTAATTTGCTTCTGATGTCACTTCCTATGTAAATCTACATCCATTTGTAGTTTGTCTTGGTACTCAGTATGAGATGGTAGTCTGTACCTGGTTTTGGCTGGACTATTTTATTTTACAGTTTTCTCAAGAGTTTCTGGTTGACTAGTGAGTCTGTAGTTCAAAGCTGGGTTCTTTGGATTCATCAGATACTAGGTTGTTGTAGCCATTTGCTTCTGCACATTTTGTACTTAATCTGATCAACCTATTTCTTACCCAGCAACAAACTGTTTTGGTAATAGCTTTGTTTTATAATTTTGAGATGTGGTACTGTTAGACCATGTTCCTCCCCATTTTTTTCATTGATTCTCTTGATATTTTTTAATCTTTTGTTCCTCCATATGAATTCTGTTAACTTTTTTCACCTCTACAAGGTACTCTTTTCAAGTTTGATTAGTATGGCATTGAATAAATTACTTAGTATTATCATTTTTATCATATTGGCTCAATCTACCACAATTAATATTTTTCCAATTGTTTAGATATGTATTTGTGTGAAGAGCATTTTGAAACTGTGTTCACATAGTTCCTACACATGTCTTGGTAGATGGAGTCTTGAACTCTAAGGTATTTTATGCTGTCTGTTGTTGTTTGAAATCAAATTTCGTTCCGCTGGATTATGTGGGTAATATGTAGAAATGTGTGAGTAATATGGATGATTTGTTTATTTTATATCCTGTATCTTTGGTGAAGCTGATTAATTTTTAATTGATTCATATCCTCTAATAAACCATATCATCTACAAAAAGTGTTATTTTGGTTCCTCTTTGCATTTATTCCTTTCTAGTGTTTTTAAAAGGGATGAGTGCTGTATTTTGTCAACAGCTTTTTATTCATCTACTGAAATAATCATTTGATTTTTACTAATACAGTTAATTATGTTACTGAACTAGCCCTGCATTACTGGTATAAATCCAGACAGATCAAAGGGCATATTTTTCTTTGATATAGTGCTGTAGTAACCATTTTGTTTATACTTTTTGCATCAATATTCATTAGTGAAACTGATCTCTAATTTTCTTTCTTTGTTTTGACTGCCTATTTTAAGTATCAAGACCATATTTAAATCATGGGGAAAATATTGTAGGACCCCTTCTTTACCAAATTAATTGTTCTTTAAATATCTGGTAGAATTTGCAGGAAAAATCATAGATTCTTTCTCCTCACTCTTTCTGAAGTTTATTTATGACTTGTTAAGTATTCTATTTCCTATTAATCTTGGCAATTCATATATTTGTAAATACATACACACATATCTATATAAAATTTCACTTAGATTATCAGTTTTGTTAAAATATATTTGGGTGAAATAGTACCTAATGATTAATTTGATATCTTCATTTGTTGTGAATTCATTTTTTTCAGTTTTGATACTGAAAATTTTGTTTTATTTTTTCTCTTTTTAAAGTCAAATTGCTAATAGTTTATTATTGGTTTTGGTTGGTTTTTTTAAAATAGCTCCTAGTTTTCTTAGTTCAATTTCTTTTTTTTACACTTTCAATTTTGTTCAATTTTCCTTTCACTTTCAGGGTTTCTATTTAGGGCTTTACTTTGTTGGTTTTCTAGATTTTTTTAGTTGCATACTCAATTCATTAATCTGCTCTCTCCTTTTCAGTAATGAAAGAGATTACATTCACCCAGCAATATCACTACTAGGACTGTATCCCCAAGAGATCATAAAAATGGGAAAGGGTCCTACATGTACAAAAATATTTATAGCAGCACTCTTTGTAGTTGCCAAAAACTGGAAATCAAGGGGATGCCCATCAACTGGGGAATGGCTGAATAAATTATGGTATATGAATGTAATGGAGTACTATTGTGCCGTAAGAAAGGATGATCAAGAAGACTTCAGGGAGGCCTGGAAGGACTTATATGATCTGATGCTGAGTGAAAGGAGCAGAACCAGGAGAACTTTGTGCACAGCAAAGACCACAGTGTGCGAGAGTTTTTTCTGGTAGACTTGGAACTTCGTAATAACACAAGAACTTTAAAAAAAAAAAATTCCCAATGGTTTTCTAAGGCAAGATGCCTTCCACACTCAGAGAAAGAATTGATTCACACAATGTAGCAGATCATGTCTATGTGCATGTGTGTGTGTGTATTATGTTTTGATTTGTTATATGATTTCTTCCATTTATTTTAGTTCACTATATAGTTCACTATAGCATGACTATAATGAAAACGTATTCAATAGGAAAGTATATGTAGATCCTATATAGAATTGTATGCCGTCTTGGGAAGGGGGGGGGGAATAGGTGTGGGGGGGTAAAATCTAAGTTTTATGGTAGTGATTGTAGAACATTAAAAAAAAATAGAAAAAAAATAGATTACAGAAATATAAAATTTCCCCTTTTACTTTAACTGCATCCCACAAATTGTTATGCTGTCATTATATTTAATAAAATTGATCATTTATATAATTTGTTCTTTAATCTACCCATTCTTCAGGATTAACTTAGTTAACAATTAATCTTTAATCTTTTTTTCAAACAGTTTTTATTTAACAATTTGTATTGCATTTTGGTTGATAAACTAAGTATTTAATATTTCTGCTTTTTTGCACATATTTGTTATGATTTTTTGCTAATAATGGCAAATTTTTGTAATGGTGTCATGTAGGTAGGTATATTCTTTTCTATTACAATTCAACATTTTTAAAGTTTATCATACCTAGCTTTCCTAAAATTCTATTCAGCTCCTTAAACTTCTTTCTTGTTTATTCTTTGTTTAAATGCCTCTAGGTTGGAAAGAGATAAACTGCAGTACCTACTTCTTAAAACATTTAACTTTTCCTTTAACACTTTAGATGCTATGCCATTTGGTGCTTAATAATAATATCACTTCAATGTCTATGGTATCTTTAAGCAAAATGTGGTTTCCTTGTTTATCTCTTTTAATTACATCTATTTCTGCCTTGTCTAAGATCATGCTTGCTAGCCCTGAGTTGGTTTCTAGATTATGCTGTCACAAACTAGTTCCATGATATAAACAAATAGTAAATTGCTATGAAATTATGTTGTCTGCTAAGAAGATTATTAGATGCAGCACAACAAAAATAAATCCTTTTTATGCTAAAGAGTTTAGTATAATTTCTAGAACACAAACTAATTTCAAAACAGAAGACAAATACTTGTATTTTTTCCATTAAGTCTTTTGTCTTAAAGCAAAACTTGGTAACATTGCCCACCTCCCCTCTGAATTTTTGCAACACTACTGTCTTGGTTCTCCTACCTCTAAGGAAAATTTCTCCTGTCACTTACGCAAACTGTGGATGTATCCAGAGGCACTGATCTGTCCTGAGTACCCTTTCTCTTTCTTCTCTACCTTCAATCTTTCACATCAGCTCCAATAAGTTTAATTATCATCACAAATGACCCCTAGACCTATGTGTTCTCTAAGTGCCCACTGGACATGCTTGTCCTTTCTGTCTCCACAACATCTCTTATATCAATTTCCTTCTATCCCACCACACATCAAGCACTACAGATCAGGTCACCATCACTTCTCCCCTGGACTATTACAACAGATATCTAATTGATCTTCCTCTTAAAGTCTCACCTCACTCCAATCCTTTCAAGACAGCTGCCCAAGAGATATTCCTAAAGTACAGATTATGACCATGTCACTCCTCCACTCAATAACTTCCAATGGTTTCTTATTATCTCTAGGATCAAATATAAACTATTTGGCACTTAAAATTGTTCATGACTTAACCTTTGTAATCTTATTATAAGTTACTCCCTTTTAGAACTATGAACAATCAGGTATTCTTATTAGTCTTCAAAGATGGCACTGCAATTCCCATCTCCACAGCTTTGTACTGACTAGCCCCCCTTGTTTCTAATGCATTTTCCCCCTCTACCTCTTAGAACTCAAGACTTTTTTCAGTACTCAGATGCAACCTTTGACATGAAGCCTTTCCCCCTCCCTGTCCCATATAATCCAATCATCCACCCACATTACTCTGTATCTACTTGCCCATATCAGGAGTTCTTAACTTGAGGTTCATAAATGTTTTTAATATTCTGCTAATTATATTTCACTACAACTAGTTTTCCTTTGTAATCCTATGTATTTTATGCATTAAAAACATTATTTTGAAAAAGGGTCTAAACATACAGCATTTTATCAGACTTGCCAAAGAATTTCAAGACACAAAAAAAGTTAAGAATTCCTGCAACAAATGGAAGCTAATGACTGTAAGAAATCAACAAACAATAAAACAAAATCAAAAGAATGAAAAAAAATAGAAGACAATGTGAAATATCTTACCGAAAAAACAACTGCCCTGGAAAATAGACCCAGGAGAGATAATTTAAAAAGTATAGGACTATCTAAAAGACATGATCAAAAAACAGCTTAAACATCATCTTTCAAGAAATTATCAAGAAAAACTGCCCTGATATTCCAGAACCAGAGGGCAGAATAGAAACTGAAAGAATCCACTAATCACCTCCTAAAAGAGATCCCAAAATGAAAACTTCCCAGGATTATAGCCAAATTCCAGAGTTCTCAGATCAAGGAGAAAATACTGTAAACAGCCAGAGAGAAACAATTCAAGTATCATGGAGCCACAGTCAGGACAAAGCAAGATTTAGCAGCTAACATTAAAGGACAGGGGGGAGGGGGGAAGGAACGCACCAAGGAAATAGGATTACAACCAAGAATCACCTACCCAGAAAAACTAAGTATAATTCTTCAGAGGAAAAAATGAACATTCAATGAAATAGACAACTTCCAAGCAATCTTGATGAAAAGACTAGAATTGAATAGAATATCTGACTTTCAAATACAAGACTCAAGAGAAGTATACAGGAAAGGAAAATCCTAAGGGATTAAATAAGGTTAAACTTCCTCCATGGGAAGAAGGTATTTGTAACTAATAGGAACTTTCTCATTATTAAGGCAGAAAAAAGTATATGTAGACAAAGGCACAGGTATGAATTAAATATGAAGGGATACTGAAAAACTTTTTAAATAAAATTAAGGGATGAGAGAGAGGGGAAGGTACTAGAAGAGAAAAGCAGAATCTTTTACTGTAGAGAGGAAGAAGGTGAGGAGGAGTAAGTGAACCTTTATCTCATCAGAACTGACTCAAAGAGGGCATAACAGACACATTCACTTGGGTATAGAAATCTATCTTACTCTACAGGAAGGTAGGAGGGGAAATGGATAAAAGAGAAGGGGGAGGATCACAGAAGGGAAGGCAAATGGGGGAGGGGGTAGTCAGAAGCAAAACACTTTTGAAGAGGGACAAGATGAAAGGAGAGAGAACAGAATAGGGATAGGATGGAGGGAAATACAGTTAGCAATATTACCTGTGAAAAAGATTTTGAAGCAAGTTTCTCTGATAAAGGCCTCATTTCTCAAACATATAAAGAAATGAATCAAATTTATAAAAGTAAGAGCCATTCCCCAATTGATAAATGATCAAAGGATAAGATCAGTTTTCAGGTGAAATAATCAAAGCTATCTATAGCCAAATGGAAAAATGTTCTAACTTACTACTGACTGGAGAAATGCAAACTAAGACAATTCCAAGGTACTACTTCATACCCATTAGAGACTGGCGAACGGGACAAAAAAAAGATATGAAAAATGTTGGAGAGGATGTGGGAAAAATGAGACATTAATACACTGTTGGCAGAGATGTGAACTGATTCAACCATTCTGTAGAGCAATTTACAAGTATGCCTACAGGGCTATAAAACCGTGCATACTCTTTTACGTAGCAATACCAACATTAAATCTGTATCCCAAAAGAGATTTAAAAAAAAAGGAAAAGGGCCTATATACACAAAAGTATTTAAAGCAGCTCTTTTGGGGAGGGGCAAAAAATTGGAAATTGAGAAGGGTGCCCGTCAATTGGGGAATGATCAAATAAATTGTGGTATATAATTATGGTGGAATACTATTGTGCTTTAAGAAATGATGAGCAGGATGCTCTCAGAAAAACCTGGAAAGACTTACATGAGCTGTTGCAAACTGAAATGGACTGCGTACAAAGTAAAGTAACAGCAATATTGTAAGATGATCAGCTATGAATGACTTAGCTATTTTCAGCAATACAATGATCCCAGACAACTCTGAGGGACTTAAGAAAAATGCTATCCATCCCCACAGAAAGAACTGATGGTATCTGAACACAGATTGAAGCATAAGTTTTTTACTTTCTTTGTTTTTCTTGAGTTTTTTTTGTCTGTTTTCTTTCATAACATGACTATTATGGAAATGTTTTGCATTACTACACATGCATATAACCTATATCTTGCCCTCTTGGAGGGGAGCAAGGAGGAAGAATGGAAAAGAATTTGGAACTCAAAAGTTTTAAAAACCAATGTTAAAAATTGTTTTTACATGTAACTGAGGAAAAATAAAAAACAAGAAAAAAAAAAAGAAGAATCCCTGCAACCTATATATATGTCTACCCTAATAAAATATAGACTCTTTTCAGGGCAAGGACTGTTTAACTTTTATCTTTATATCTGAAGTGTCTAGCACATAAAAAGCAATTAATAAATGTTTGTTGACTGTCTAGAGTAGAACAAACCTTGAGACAAGGCACTTAAAGGAGTATCACATTTCCTTAACTGTCCTATTATTTCACTATATTAAATTAATAAAAATAAGTAAACCATGAGTTAGAGCTTCAGTAAATCTTATTTATGAAAAAAGATTACCAATGTAACTGCTAGAGAAGTACAGTTCTTGCAATGGAAACACATCTAAACGTTTTAAAGACATTTTGAAAACTAAAGAATTTCTTTAAATATTCTAGGCAGGAGCATATGCCATGAAGTATAAATACAGTAGTAAAATAATTTCTGTCCAATTCCACACCTGATTTTGTAGTCTTTTCACCTGTGCAAAAAACAGTTGTAGACTCCTTTGTAATTTTTTCATTTTTCTCTTCTGAGGATCTCCGGGGTAAAATTGTTTGTCCTGTCTTTCGAAGAGGAGCCAGCTGCCACTTTTTAATCTCAGAATCTCTATGCTCTGATGAATTTTTACCATCCCCAGATTCCTAAAAAAAAAAAGAACAAAAAAAAACAAAAAACAAAAAATTTAATTCCATAAAATGAAAAATAAACTGAGAGCATCATAACATAATGGATTCAGAGACAGCCTTGGAATCAGGAAGTCCTGCTTTCAAGAACCACCTCTGACAAGCATGTCTCTAAGATTACAGAGCCACAGAGAAGAAAGATCTGCACTGTTAAGACGAAACTTCCTCAACAGGAGTTCTCTGTGCTAATATTTCATAGTTTGAGCCAAAAGAGGAAAAAAAGAAAAATGCATGCCTAGAAGTAGAACTGAAATATAAATTAATAATAATTTGTGAAAAAAATTTTTAAGTGTATCACTATTTTAAAATATCAAGTCTTCAAAAAAAGAGTTCATGTAAGTAGTCATTTGTTCATAAATAGATTTTGCAAAATTTCTTGCTTCTTGCCTACCTCATCCAAAACCACCTATCAGGTTTTTACACAACTGAAAAAAATAAAAACTATGCAGGGAACTATGAATTGGTCTAGAAATCCTGGAAAGCAATTTGAAACTGTGCCTCCAAAGTCACCAGACTGTGTATACCCTTTTATTAAGCAATATCTCTCCCAGATTTAACCCACAGAGACCAAAAATAGAGGAAATGGGCCCATCAGTTAAAAAAGTTGTTGGTTATTTTTTTAAATACCTAACAACACCAGCTAGGTAGCACAGTGGCTAGAATAGCAAGCCCAGAGTCAGAAAGACCAATCTTTCTGAGTTCAAATATGACCTCAGATACTAGTTTTGCGGCCCTGTGCAACTTGCTTAACCCTGTTTGCCACAATCTCCTGATCTGTAAAAAGAAAAAATAAACTCAAGAAGGAAATGACAAACTACTCCAGTATCTTTCCCAAGAAAACTCCAAATGAAGAGTCAGACACTACCAAAACAAATCAACAACAAAAATTTTTTATAATGTCAAGGAACTAGAAATTAAAGGGATGCTCATAAACTGAGGAATGGCTGAACAGATTAGAATATATGAATGTAATGGAACATATCTTAATTGTAAGAAATGATGAAAAGGAGGGCTTCACAGAAAATTGAGAAGTCTTAGATAAAACCTGGTACAAAGAGTGTAATGAACAACACTAGGAGAACAATTTCTACAATAACATCACGTAAAGACAAATTATTCTAGGAGACTCAAGAACTCTGACCAACTGCAAAGGATTGATTATGACTCAAGTTCCCTATCTGCTTAAGCCCTGATAGATATAACATGCAGAATGAGCCATATATTTTTGGACATGGGCAAAGTAGAATTGTTTTCCTTGATTATCTATACTGGTTACAGGGTTTAAAAAAAAAAATTTCAATGGGAGAAGGGAATAAGGAAAAGAAAATATAAATGCCTAATAATTGGAGAAAAAAAAGTTACCTTTAAAAAAAATAATAATCAGGTGGGTAATTCATACATATTCAATTAAGAATTTGTTAAGTCCCTATGTAAGCAAAACAATGTACCAGTTACAGTAAAGGGCACCAGTATCACAGTTTTCCCAACTCTGTAGAAGATAGAGGTAAACAAGCAAAACAAAACCACTCATGCATTTAATTTGAAATTAAGCTAAAATCACTAATACAAAACAGTAACAAAATTCATTTATATGAATAAAAGGTCTAGAATTTCAGTGAATTTGGATACAATGAGAAAAAGCACAAAGGAAGGGCATGCAATGTAACCAGATCTCAAATGTTGCTATGAAATATACAATAGTCACCAAAACTTGTTCTCATTTACATTTTTTTTAAAAGTAAATCAGAAAGATATACTAGAAAACAAGAAAAATAAGTAGTCAGAAACATTACCCTAGTATATGATAAACCTAAGACCAAAATCATTGGAGGAAGGACTCCCTTTTTGACAAAAGACCTACTGAAAAAATTGGACACATTGGTAAAAATTAGTCACTTTTCTTGCAAAATTTCAAATAGCTAGAATGGTTAAAACAGTTCATAGTCCCACCAACAAAGACTGCTGTTTTGAAGCCCCTTTCAAATTGACTATTCTAATGTTTTGTGATCCTAAAAATTATACAATAAGCTCAAAATAGAGATCCAACAAGAATTTTTTTATTAGAAAATGGATATACTTTATAAGTACATCCATAAAAAGTAACTAAAGAATAGATAATAAAGACAATACCAATCTCATAAAACTTTTGCACAAATCAAATCAACAAAGGTAGAATAGAAAAAGAAACTACAAACTGGGGGGAAATTTTGCCTGAAATGTCACCAGCAAAATGTCTTCTAGTTAAGATGTAAAGGGATCAACATCTCTCTCTCTATATATATATATAGAGTGTGTGTGTGTGTGTGTATATATATATATATATATATATATACACACACACACGTATGTATTTGTATATGTATAAACACAGAAAGTCATTTTCTACTAAAAAGGTAAAAAATAGGCACAATTTTCACATCCATCCTATTTGACAAAACCAATCCAACAGTGGAAGTCAAAAGTAGAAATAAAGGTTTAAGATATACTGTTTCAACAGCACTCCTTCTAGTAACGAAAAAGTAGAAACAAATTGGGTGCCCATCAACTAGCAAATAGCTAAAAGAGATTATATTAATTTAATGGAAGATTACTGTCCAATAAGAAACAAAAGAAAAATGAGAATATATGTATGAAAGCAGACTGCTCTGCATCAAAAAATATACATGCAATGACTACAAAAACATGAATGAAAAGATAACTAAAAGCAAGCTAAACTTGAATAACTGAAAAAAAAAATCAGTGATGATTCAAAGAATAATGAAAAATACCTCTCTTCTCAGGGCAGAGAAGAATGGAACTACTCATATGGCATATAGTATGTGGCATACAGTAAGTAATTGATAAATGCTTACTGACTGAATGGATAGGAAAAAACACAGTGTATGTTGTCATATAGGATCATTTTTGTCAGTTTTTGCTTAACCGTTTTTCTCAACTAAAAGTGTGGGTGGAGGGAAGGAGAATGTTTCAGAAATAACTGCGATATGAGAACAAAAGGCATCAATAAAACAAACATCAAAGAAAATTTCAGAATTTCAAAATAATCAAAAAAGGTAAATTCCCAGTAGTGTCTACATGAAGAAGAAAATGTACTCATAAGATGTAGTGTAGGCAAGGGAGAGGGGGAAGAGGAAAAAGAGAAAGGGAATTTAGGGAGGAGGGAAGGGAGAGATTGAGGAATTTGCTACATCCCAGAAACAAAACCAATTATTTCCCTAGAAGAGTGTGAGATTTAGTACATGACTATCCATGACCCCATTTGAGGTTTTCTTAGTAAAGGTATTAAAGTGGTTTGCAAAGAAACTGGGGCGAACGAGTAAGTGACTTGCCCAAGTCACACAGTTAATCGGTGTCTGAGGCCAAATCTGAACTCAGGAAGACATTACCCCAGCACTCTATCTACTGTGCCACGTAGCTGCCGCTACAGCACAGGAACAAAACCTAAAAAATACTTCAGCAAAGAAATTAGGTAATGACATTGAATGAAATATAAACTTAAGTACTGAACAAATTCAAAAGGGAAAATGGAAGAAGGGATTGTCAGAAATGTTTCATACAGGAGCTAAGTTTTGAAAAGGAGGAAATCTTCAGCTTAAGAAAAATAAAGCTAACGGATAAGAAATCCCTGTCAAAGAAAATGGTACTTTTTTGGTAAACTAGTAAGTATCTTTGTTTTAACCTTATTAAGCAAGCCTGGTTTATAAACGAGGGCATTACAATTATACATCTAATAGTTCATGCAGAAAAAAGCAAAGAAAATATTAAAATATACAAAAACAGAAGTCAAAAGGTAATAATCATTTTTTACATGAAAGAATGACAGTAGTAAACTTAAAAAACAAGTAGGTAGAAGGGGTAAGAAGACCTGGATTCAGTTTCCACGCAACATATACTGGCTGTATAACAGCACACTGGTTGTTACCTTTAAACTATTCCGGCAATGCATAAAATTATATTTAACAAAAGAGTTGCTGATCTGCTTTGATAAGTTTTCTCACAGTGAATTAGTTCTGTAATCACGACAAACAAAACTCCTTTTAAAAAGAAACCTCAAAATGCCCACCAAAATGTCCAAATTTAGAGTGAATTCTCATTCTCTTGTCTAAACCAAAATTCTAACAGTAGTTAAATAAGTATTAAGGAGAATTTCACTTGTCACATTTTCGGACATGGCCAATATGAGGATTTTTTTTAGCTTTGAAAATGTGTTAAGAGTTTTAGTTTTTTCTTTTATTAATTAATATAAATTTATTAATTCTTTCATTATTAATTTAGTTTTTTCTTTATTATTAAGGTGGATGGAGAAAAATAAATGCCTGTTTCTGAAAAAAAAAGTTTTAATGAAACCTAAAGAAATCTTACCCGTCTTAAAATTTTGACCTTGTGCTTTGTTGTGTCATCTATGTGCCTGTTTTTTTCAATTGTAGGTGCTTGCTTTGATAAACCAAATTTTTCACAATCCATTGTTTTTTCTTCTCTATGAACTTCGACTTTAGTTTGGTTTTCCAAAATCTCTGAATCCAAAGTTTCACTCTTTTTATCTTCTTCAGCACAACATTTCACACATACATATTCTTTATCTTCTTCTCCCATTTGTTGCGCTTGGGAAAGGCTTAACCCAACACAATCTCCATGAAACCAGTCATCACATCTCCCACAGCCAACCATGAACCTGAAAAGAAATATTTTTCAATTAATAAATGGTTTAAAATTTACTCTCAAATTTATAAACAGGTTCAAAATAATACTCAAAAAAATTTATTCCATTACATTTCATATACTATCTCAAAATTCCTTACAATCCAAAGTTCAAGTTACTCAACTTGTCAACATCAACCATGTTTTCTTTATTTATATTAAAAGGGCAACTGCACACATAATTGTTTTCTGATATATTTGAGAGAAATATAAAACTTAACTGAATTTATAAACTGAAAGCCTACAAAGAAATTGATAGAACATTAACATTAATGTTGAAACATTAACACTGTCCCTTTGTTGAAAGACAATAGGGTGTGTGTGGTTGTGTGTGTGTGTGTGGTTGTGTGTGTGTGAACTGGTTGCCATGATAAACCCATGGGGGCGGGGGGGGGGGGGAACTGTGTGGGGTATGTCTGTATAAACTTATTGCCATGATAAACCCACATAAGAACATCCAAAGATATTGAGCCCACAGATCACTTCAAAATGACAAGGACTTTGGGAGAATTCTATTAGTAACAAGTGATCAAAGTGTTATTTCAAAATTACCATCATAAGAAGTATAATTTTTTCAAAGAAGTTACTACTCAATCTCTAATGTTACCTATTTTAAGTAGTTCTTTATGATTTAAAAAAAATTAGCTCTTAAACATACTACTCTTCATCTCACTTCTGAAGGCTGGAGCAAGGGACTTCCTTGATCAAGGCATACTGTCAGAAAAATGAATTCATTTAATAATGCAAAGCTAGGATCTCACTCTTGTCCATTTAATGAATTCTATCTCAGAAATAACCCCAAGTCCCATGGACTAAACAGAAACTAAAGTATTAAAGGTTTTATAATGGGAAGTTTTTTGAGATTTTTTTTTTGCTGGGGACAATTAAGATTTTTCAGAATTATTTGAAAGAGGGGTATTAGGTTTATACGTAACTGCTAATAATTTTTGTTCAATTTTAAACAATTTAGAAAATTTGCACAAGATTTTTATTTTTCTACTGGTTAACTAATATTGGTTAAGAAGGAAACCACACTATGATTTTAGCCATACTCATTACGGACCTAAAATAATGCCTCTCAAATTCTCTCTCTGGCCCATTTTGGCAAGGGAAGGGACCATTTCATCAAACTACTTACCCCACCAAAACTTCTTTTAAAACACCAGGGTTAAATTGTGCTGCTCCCAAACGCTATTATGGTAATTTTTTAAAAAACTACTTCATCCAAAGCATAACTGTAAGGTGTCAGTAGTGGGAAGTAGCTTACAAACTGGCATAAACCTTAATTTGGTCATCAGTGATGCGCTAGGTCCTACAGCCAAAAGCCCTTCTGCCTCTTCTACTAAACTACAGTAGACTCTGTTCTCATTAGGTGAACCTTAACAAAATTACATATTTGGTACTATGCAATACATATCACTCAATTAGATATTCCTTTTTCTGCTATAAAAATCCTTTCTATACTCCTTCATGCATTATCAACATCATCCTTACTACAAAAAAAGGTAATTTAACCAAAAACAAATACCTTGTTTTAAAATTTAGCAGTATCTTGAAAAAGATGACTATTTGGCCGAATTTATCCTCATCTATATAACCATTTATTTTGGATGGTATTTACATAAATTAATGACTTTCATTATTTTATTAATTCCTGTAACTTGTTGCAACAGCTCATGTTGAGCTTTCATCTTATCTTCACAAAGGTATTTCTTATTTGTAAACATGATGTTCACTGAATATACAACTTAAAATTCTTTGGGATTCATATCAGAAATTACAATCAGGAACTAAATATATCCCCCACCTAAGTTTTAGGGTATAATCCAAAGCACTGGATTCTCAAAAAAAAAAACCCAAAAAGCTAACGAATGGATTCTGATATCCTGATTATTCTACCTACCACTATGCCTTTTCTTAAGGTCACAAAAACAAAACAGCAAAAAAAATAAAAATAAAAAAACCACCACAAAGACAGGAAAGTTTTTGTTTTGTTTTTTTAAATAAGGCTTTTCTGGCTTTAATTTGCAGTGCTAAAAGTATTCTCACAATTTGTTAGATGACTTTTTAAAAATTATTTAAGACAATAAATTCTTTAGAAGGATACATGAAGATGCTTCCTTTTTTCAAATAATGACCCTATAATTCTAATTCATTACTTGGTCAAA
Organism: Notamacropus eugenii; assembly: GCF_028372415.1. Lineage (NCBI taxonomy): Eukaryota > Metazoa > Chordata > Mammalia > Diprotodontia > Macropodidae > Notamacropus > Notamacropus eugenii. Next base: position 129,510,474 of record NC_092873.1, on the reverse strand, counting down.
AAGACAAAATCTCTTTCTTGTCAGAGGAAACTTGTTATAAAGTCTCAGCTGCTCCTAAATCCAAAAATAGATGTTTATAGATACAAAGTTTTGTTTTTCCCACCTAAAATCCCTTAAATGCTGCATCCAAATTGAATTTAAGTTCTTAGGTGGTTAGCTAATAACCACTATGGACAATATTTGTATGGTTTTCAAAATGGTGTTCAAAGCTGATTAAGGAAATAAAATGCAAATGAACATCAATGTTTCTGAAAGACCTTAGGTTGAAGATCTTCCATGTAATTACCCATGTGACTGAGGTAAGAAATGTACCTCCCAAGGACCTGTTTAATCTATAAAGTGCAAAGGTATGGATTAGAATATCTCCAGTCCTTTCACACTAAAAATCCACTTATTCAAAATCCCATGATTTCATTGGTATGGCTATATCCTTTACTACTTGTAATCAACTCTTTCATACCTGAGTAGATAGCTGGTTGCCTGAATACCTGTGGATGAAAATCTTCGCTTCATGCCCAAGCCTTTGTTAACTCAGTTAAGGTAAACCTTGAATAGACAAGTCCATCGTTGGTCCTGTACTAAAAAACCTTTTCCTCCTTATTAGGACCTACCACAGGTTAAATACTCTGCTGCTATATCCTTGGAGAATCCAGAGTCATCTTCATAGCATGAAGAGGACTTGAGTGATTTATCTTGTGTTTAGTTTGAATAAGCCTTCATGACTAGGCAATTTATAAGTTTGTCTTCCATGATACTTCCAATTTATTTTGAAAATACTATAAATTTCTATTTAAATAAAACAAGGCTCTAGTGACATCTATGGAAGTACCTAGTTATCTTTTAAGTGTAATACTAAAACAGTGATTTAGAGAACTGAAGAGAACAGACTAGCATTCTTACAACTACTTCTAAATGTATGAGAATTAGAGTGAAAAGCATTATTAACTACCCTTAAAACTAAAATGATGGCAAACTGATTCCCAAACTGGGGTAATGGATACAGGTACAAAACAGCAATTAAAATTTAATACAAATTTCATTATTGAAATAAAGAATTGACTGTCAGGAAAAAATGCATTAAATCCAAAAGCAATTTCTTAAGTGTTTTCGTGTTTCCCTTTTCATTATGAATTTATGTAAGGGGCCCATATTCCCTCCCCTCCACCCCTCCCCTCCCCCAAAATCACCTGGTTTACATATTTTTCACTCTTTACCAGAATTTAAAATGTGCACAGAAAAGATATGTACATGAGGCTGTTTCAAATCAAATGAAGAATCCAAATCTTAGCTTTGTGCTTTTGAAATTAAACTTAATTTCCTGTATCACAAAGAAGGGCCAAATAAAAATAGGAGAGTATTCATGTTTCTTCAAAGTCCTGGACTTACGGAGTAGGGGGGAAGGGAAAAATGATGATGTTAAATTCTTTTAAATTCCAACTTTCTTAAAGGCGAGGAGACAAAGGAAGTGAAGCACCTATGATTTTCATTTTAACAATGGTGCGTTATTTTATGTCAGGTCTCATATTACAGTTTTTGGTGCTTCTAATGTCACAACCTTAGCTTGTATATCTCTATCATGCCAAATTCTGTGACATTCCAGTGTATTCACTACTATATTCTCAACCATTTGAATTGAATTTTATAATATACTAGCTTTAATGTATAATATTTTCAATTTACAGAAACACAGCTTCTTTACTTTTGGAAAGCTATTTAATGAGCAACTCTCTAGAGAAAAATTATCTTAGAATTCAAAAAGGAATCCTAGAAAGAATCAGAACCAACTAATACCAATTTCTGCTTGGGAGCACCTTCAAAATTATTTAACTTTTCTAGTACAAATTTCCTTCACTATCCCATTTGTTTACTATAATTAGATAAAATTTACCTCTAGAAGAAGGGAATTGTCCACCAGTGCTAACATAAGGCAAACGTTTCAAAGAAACCATTCAACATCAAAAAGAATGGTAAATGGAGAGAAAAATGCGTTAGAAAAAATAGATGAAAATTTTCTCCATATTTGCCCCCCAAAAATTCAATAGCATCAATGAAAAGGGCAAGTTTTATGCTGCACTACAACTGCATTTTGATAAGTAAACTGACTATATGGCCAAGGAAATACACCAGAAGAGCCAATTTCTTACGTAGTCACAAAATATTAATCATTTTGTTCTTTTTAATAAAAACTTAGTTAAGTGAATTTCTATAAGTCTATCACACATGTAAGTCAGTCATAAGTCCTTTTTCACCTACTCTTAAGTTAATGTTAGCACAGATGAAATGGGAATTTGGTAACCCTAATAAAGAAGTACTCAGTTTATATAAGCTCAACAAAATGTCATGATTACAAGTGTTTTGATACCAAAAATTATAATAAAGCTTAGACGTGAATGGGGGGTGGGCGCAAAAGTAATGCAAATGAGTACATATTTTTTAAAAAAGCACACAAATGCTTATACCTACCAATCCTGCGGTAAGGTTTTATTTAAGGAACTCAAACTCTGAGGAGTTATTATGGAGAAATTTTTCCCTCAGACCAGAGGTTGAACAGGATGACTTTTAAAGACCTTTTCAATACTAATGATTAACTCAAACACTAGATCTCATTTTATCTTGTTGTGCTGTTCAGTCGTATCCAATTCTTTGCGACCCTATTTGGGATTTTCTTGGCGAAGAAACTCCTGGAGCAGTTTGCCATTTCCTTCTCCAACTCATTTTATAGACGAGCAAACTGGGGCAAACAGTGTTAAGTGACTTGCGGCCAGGGTCATACAGCTAGTTAAAGTGTCTGAGACCAGATGTGAACTCAGGAAGACGAGGCTTCCTGGCACGAGGCCGGGCACTCTGTCCACTGTGCCATCTGGCTATCTCTTTAACTTCTTTGTTATCATAATAAAATTTTAACATGAAACAATAAACAAGATGTGTATTAGTCTTTATACAAATCAAATTTACCAGGGCATTCTAAGAAGGATTTCATTTGTACTAAGAGAATTTCCTTTATACTAAATATTTTGGAAAAGTCATGTACTGTTCAAAAGCAAAAAAAGACCCAAAATGGTTTGGAAAAAATGAACAGATTTCCAACATTGTGGTATCATAAAAGAAGAGTCTCTTTAAAATGTAATTTCATGTATTGTAAAAGGTAAAAATACTGTTTTTAACATCTACATCACTAAATCCTTACTCCCAAAAAAGTTTACATGATACAAATTGTGAATAATGGAGAAAAGTAAGTACATCACTTTAATTTCAAAGAACAGGAAAAGACCAAAGGTCAAGTAGTTTCCTAGTCAAATAGATAGCATTTTTCTATAATATGGCATTGTATTAGTGTTGTTGATAGATGTTCAAACAGCAACCTCAAATGATGAATAGGATATTCTGGTTTCAACTTCATCTCTATATCCTTTTTCTTTAAAAAAAAAAAAATGTTATTAAAGGGACAATTCCATAAAGCTACAAGGTTCTGAATTCTAAGAATACAGGGAATCAGTGTTTTTTTTAAAAGTTCAGAGAATTTACACCAACACTTTCAAAATTACTGCATTTAAATAAAAAGTACACATTTTCCCTATTCCATGTTACAAAGAAAATTAAGGTAACAATGTAAAGGCTGTCAAAACAGTTTTTAAGCAGCCACAATGATTACAAATTTTATTACAAAATTCAAATTTGGTGTTTATAAAACATGTTAATTTTCCTAGGTTATGTTTCACTTTACACAAACTCTTCTTTTTAATAATACATAATGCTTAGAATTTCCATTACATATTTTTTTGACTAGAGATTTTTTTTCACCAAATAAAACAAATGCCAAGTTGTGAAGCATTCATAATGATGAGTCTTTAGTTTGAATTTTCCAATGCCTAGAAACTAAAAAACATTTCCTAAACATTTTTAACAAAACTTTATGTATAAATTGGTTGATGTAGTAATATTACCTTTTCAGAAAACTCTCTAAGATGGCAAAACTATGTGCAATTTATACAATCAACTCAGTCTTTTTATTAACACACTTAAGTTAAATTTTTTGATTTGCCAAAAACTTCAAAAGTACTCCTTTTTACATAAAGGAATAAATTATCACACAATGATTCCCCACCCACAACATTTTTTTCTTAAATGTACACATCACACATATACACACACACACACCTGTTGCCATGTGGTTTTTTGCAAAAACCACACTGTTTGCTGGGAGCCCACATATATTTGTTTTCAGATGAAGAGATGTGTTCTGAGCCTTCCCGTTTTACAGTGGATATGTTATCTGGAATGAACAATGGAGGTTCATCCAGCGAAAAACTTTTACTACTTCTTCTTTGGCGTGGTTGAAGATTCTTCTCAGCTTTTTTAACTTTCAGTTTATCCTCCTCCTTGATAGGTTCTAAACCTAAATATTCCGTATCTTCTTTCACATGACTATTAGTTTTCATTGTTGCCGATGACTGCTGTTGCTTATGGATTTGTTTCTGGTTGGAATGTTGCGAATGCCTAGCATGGGCTAAAGTCGTATGGTAAGAGTCTTTAGAACAACCTGGGTGGCCATGCATTTTGTCACTCAAAGAGTGAGTCAACAGTTTAGGGGTCTGTGCTAAATTTTGAGCCTGTGACCCTTTTTTCAATGTTGTATGAGTTTTCACAGATTTGCTATCTGGACCACTACTTTGTGATTTCACATTTTTATCAACTTGTTTTTTTCTAACTTTAACTGGCTTATGAAAATTCTGTTGAGATTCCTCAGCATTCCTTTTCATACTTTTAACTCCAACTCTAGTTTTGCTATGAATTTCTTGTTTGGCTGAAACACTTTTTTTTTGAGTACCAGTAGCTATATTTTGCTTAGACTGAATCAGAGATTTAGTGTTCTTGGACTTAATGTTCTTACAATCTAATAAAGAAATAGTACTGGATTGGCTGTTTCTGTCATCTTGAATTTCTGCTATTTCATGAGATTCTATTTTAATATTTTCAGCATGCTGTTGCGGACTTTGGTCAGGAGGACCACAGGTGCTGTTTTCTAAAACACTGCTTTCTGATTCATTAGTACTAGTATCTACACTTTTTAAATCAACTTCATTAAATTCTGTAGTATCTGAGTGTTCATCAGATATTTTAGTATCTGCTCCTTTAAGATTACCCAAAAGGTTTGTAGTTTCTTGAAGTGAAGATACAGCTTTAACAACAGTTTCCATAGCATCCTGAAATTCTGAATTACACTCAGCAATCTCATCCAAAGAATTGGATAGAACCACACTGTTCTTTTCTATATTATTTGGAATTGAACAAGCAGCAACATCAGATGAGGTAGCAACAGTTTCTGCTACCTCCATTTGGTCACCCTCTCTGGAAAATTTTAAGCTTTCCTTTGATGTATGGTCAATACTTCCATTACCATCCTTTTCTTCGAGATTAGTGTCACCCGTTTTATTGGGAACAGGATCATTATGTTCAAGTTCTTCTTTATCTAAAAGCTTTAAAAATACTGGACTGTCACTCTTGGTTTTACTTTCTTCTTTTTCTTCAGTACTACAAGTCTCTGATAAGTGAGTAGGAGTTAATGAATGGGATGGCACAACTGTTTCTCCCTTGTGACATTTATGTTTAATATCTAATTTGGCTTCATTCTTAAGTTCATGACAAGGTGACGGTGCCGAATGACTTGAAGAAACTGCTGACACTTCAGGTACCTCTTCTGTTAACCCAGTATGTCGACTACTCCTTCTGACTTCTGGTTTGGGTGGTGGACAAACACCTTCTTCCTTATTTTGACACCTGTCCAGTTGTCTGACTCCTGTTTTTTGTACAGATGCATTCTTGACAGTTGCTCTCTTTGAATTAGTTAAAGGTGTTGTATTTGAACGCTTGGCTATAGTGCTTTGTCGCAAACTTCGTACTTGTTCTATCACAGGAAAAAACAAAATAAGAATAACTTAGCTATTTTAAAGTTTAATTTAATTTCAATACAAACCTGCATATATGCGGTAGATCACTTTTCTAAATATTTGTTTTTGTAATCATTAATTTTCAAAACAAAGGTTTACTTTTAGATAAAAGTTTTCTTGTGGTGGTGAGATACCTTGTTATAGGAAATTTTCTATTTTCAAAGTTTGGACTACAAATGAATCTGAATACAAAGGATGTTTTCTTCAGTCTTCTAATCCTTAAAAGGTATGATGATAAACAAGTAAAATAGGCACTCTACTATTAGCCCATTACTTGACTTGAACATTTTAAAATATATGAAGTAAAAAAAAAAAAATCACTTCAATGTAAATTTTTTAAAAATTAAAATCACCCATCACAAGTAGAGTGAGCCAATCTCTACAGCCCATCCTCATTGAATTTCTATTAATGCTTTTTTATTTTATCATTATATAACATGCAATTTCCCCCAAGAGTAAAAACCAGAAGTTTTAGTAAAGAATACATAAATAGCCAGGTTGGAACCTCCAGGGATCATACATAATGTGGAACAATTAATTTAGTCAAAAGAATTATACCAGTTCTTCATGACCTAAAACAAGAATATCAAAAAAAAAAAAAAAATGACTATCAAAGATGATCCTCAAGCTCAATTTTAACCTGAAGTTTCAATTTTTCCCCCATACTAGAATGACCAACAAGAAGAAAACTGGATTTTCCTCTCTGTCCTCATTTGTATTGTCCCACTAGCGGCAGCACTAACAAGCACTGAAAAGGCCAGAAATCAGAAAACAGAAAAGCTTGAAAGATATAATTCTCAAGCCAAATATTTAGTTCCGGATAATTACTCCTTTACTGTATAAAAATCAAAGTATAAATTGTGAAATTTTGCTTTCTTTATATTTACCTAGAAACTCACACCCCAAACTACAAAATTTCACTTAATATTAGATAACAAAAATGTTTTCAACTTCAATAGAATACTGGAATGTCAATTAAAAAATAAACTCATAGATTTCAAGTGAAGCTCAGATAAATGCATGTTCCACTTATTACATATACTGTAGATTTTTACCATCATGAAAATAATTTCTAATATTTTAGAGACCTGACTTTATAAATCTAATTATAAATGAAATAACTGAAATGTTATATTAGTATTATGTTATTTCAAATCACACTATTGTTTACAAAGATTAGGAAGAAAAGATTTTCAATGTTTTCACTGGTCATTCAGGTTATTAATAAAAAGTTAACAGCACCACTATCTTATCTTCTAACTATACCTTTGATAACACTACAAAACCTACATTAAGGAACTTCATTATAATTATCAGAGATTATCACTTCCCTTCTTTTCTCAAAATCACATATAGTAATCAAAATAACTTGTTTTTCTACTCACTAGTACAATAATAAACAACTCATCACTGAAAAATATAAACAGTACTAAAACAAAATAAAAAAAACAAAGCATATTATTCAGACGTTACTGTTAAATTTATAAATTATGAGGCATTGAGCAAACATTGTCCCCCAGTAAGTGTACAACCTAACAAGCTTCTCTTGGAAATTACAACCATTTACTAAGTCAGACTTAGTCAGAGCTCTCTCTCTCTCTCAGAAAATTACCTTGTGCCATTAAACGAGGCGATTTTCTTGGTGATCTGACTGAAGTTTCTTCCACTTTGTCCCTCAAATTTCTGTTAGGCAAAATAAGTTCTTCTTCATCAATGGTATCATTACCACTTTCTTTAACAACTCCTTCATCCATAATATCATCAAGACCAACAACTGAAAAAACAAAAACAAAAGAAAACAAAAGATCTCAACATGCGAATAAAATAAATCTAAAAGGATTCCTAAGAAGAAATGAGGAATCAAAATAGAATTGAAAAGCATGTGAGAAAGTTTAAATAAGATACCACCTCACCAGAAAGTCTAAATCCATTCCCAATATGTATAAATACATTATTTCCCTGAGTTCCAAGGACTATACTTTGCTATTCTCCTTCACATATAGTAGAATAATAAATGGAATTAAATAATCAAAGCAGAAAAATTCTAATCAACAGATAATCAATAACCAGTTATATCCTTTGTAACCCAGAACTGCTTACTAATCAAATTTTGCTTTCAATTCACTTCTAAGGGTACAAATATTTAAGTATTGGTGGATTGAAGAAGCTGATCTTTAGTTCAATGGAAACCACAGAGATGTAGCCAAATCAGGGTCAAATTTAAATTTGCTACAGTATTGGGATCAAGTGTCTGGCTCTGAAAAGGTGTATATGCGACTTCTACAAGACCCACGAGAAAGTCATATCACATTTAGATCCAGTCCTGAGAAAGACTTATGTGTGGAAAAGATTGGTGACAAAGGTAGAAGCTTATTTCTTCCCAGAATGACAAGTGTGCCAGAAGATCCTTTGAGAAGATGGTCAAAACTGCAATACTGCATCAAAAAACCAATGCCTCAGTTCCAGATGGGACTCAGGCTAAAACTAGCTTGGACTGAGATCTCAGTAGCACTGAATTGTTATCTATTTAGCACTTACGATGGATGTAATTAATTTGTAATTAAATATATCATAAAAGCTAGAAATTAACCAGAGGTACAGGATTACTGTCCAAATGAGATAGAAAAGATTCACTCAAAAAGGTAAGAATAAGGAGTAGGACACAGTAGGGAATAAAATACCGTGGGGCATCAAGCAACTAGAGTTGGTCAGATCAACTGGGGGAAGAGGAGAGAGGAGCCTGCTGGGTGAGGGAGACATTCATAGCTGGTAATTTTTTAAAAAACCACCTTTTTGAAAATTGGCCAATGCTTATGGAATATAACTTAATTTTTTCATTATGTGGCTATATCCTAATGGTTAGAAGGGGCCTCACAGTAACCTGGTGGTGACCTCTGCACAAAAACAAAATAGACCAATCAGCTAGCAGTCTAGTTACTAAAATTAATTTTAAAGATACAGACTTTCTTAAACTCACTATGCAGTCCTGCTTGATTTCATATCTAATAATTAAGATGTGCATCTAAATAGTTGTAGGTAAATTTTTATGTAACAAATCCTATTTTGTCATTGACTTTTTTTTTTTACAATTTCAGAAATTAATTTCCTATATTAAATACCAACCTGAAATAAAAAGAACACAACTGTAATTATCTACTTCAATAAAGAGTATTTTTGTAAATCAGTCTATTTGTATTTCCAATCCTCCAATAAGTTAGTCTGATAAACAATTTTTATCTTTATACATTTTCACAATGATAGCTGACATTAATCGTTTTTAAATTAACAAAAGACTTTTATATATATTGACTGACAATTATTAATTTCCATTTTGCAGATGCAGTCAATAAAGATCAAAAATATTAAATGACTCACCCACAGTCACACAGCTAGGGACAGGGAAAAAGCATTTATTAAGGGCCTACTATGTGCCAGGTTCTGTGTTAAGCACTTTTTAGAAATATTATCTCATTTGATACTCACAATAATCCTGTAAAGTAGGTACTATAACTATCCACATTTTACAACTGAAGAAACTGAAGCAAAAGGAGGTTAAATTATTTCCTGAGAGTGACAAAACTAGCATAAGAGTCTGGGGCCTCATCTAAAACTCAAGCTTCCTAAAGTCAGGCCACTCACTCTACTAAGCACTGGAGGTGGATTTATAATTTAAGTCTTTCCTGACTCCAAGTCCAAGTCCAAGTCCAAGAAAGTAGTCTTTCTACTATACCAAACTACCCACCTCCTGACAAGAAGTGATGACTTAGGGTGCAGAATAAGAGATATTTCTTGGGCACAGCTAATGCAGTAATCTGTTTTGTTCAACTATCCATCTCTGTTACAAAAGTAATATGTATGGTCACATTTATATAAACTGAGAGTAGAAGGAAAACAATTACACGTTGAAAAGGATGTAGATGGAAAGACCCTCCCCCCCACCCCAAATTTAATCTTGTAATTATAATGACCAAGGTGCTTGGACAACATGATTTGAAAAGATGTCCCTCTTCCTCCTTTCTCTGAAGAGATTATGGTTGTGGAATATTACATATATTGTCAAACTTGGAATGACATGTTAGTTGGTTTTGCTGAACCACTTTTTATTTCTCTTTTTTCAATACTTTGCTACAAAAGATACCTCTTCTGATAGGGGAAGAAGGAAAAGGTATTCAAAAGTAAGTGTTCCTCCCCTTCCTTCAAGACACAATTTAAATATCACCTTCTAAATAGTCTTTCCTCCCCGCTCCCACAATTGCTACTTCACTCTCCTCCTAAACTATCTTTTTTTAGCTTCTTTATATGCATTCTGTACATGTTTATACATGTGGTGTCTCATTAGTCTCAGACTTTTGTGTCCCCAACTTTTAGCAGCATCTGGCCTATAGTAGGTCTTTTAATAAATGTTTGCAGATTTACTGCTTGATATAAAACTAAATATCAATAAAAAACATTTTAATAAAAGACTACCATATGTAAGAACCTCAACCTTCACTCTAGAAGGCAAAACAGAAGTAATGGGTGAAGTTGTAGGGTCAGATTTAAGGAGAGGTGGGTGAAGATTCTGCATACTTGGGAATGTGTTGGTGTTTTAAATTAAAAGTTTTTTTGTTTTTTTTTGTGGGAGGAAAAGGGGTAGACTTGGATTTTAAATAAACACCTCAATTCTAGAGATCATATGTAGGTAAAAAGAGGCCATAGGGAAAATGAGTTAATAGCTTTGTGGTATAATTGCACACATATCCTTCACAACTATCCTTAAACCTTCTGCTGGGTTAAAAGATAACCCATGGAGTTGCTATCAACCAACAAGCATTTATTATTAAATGCCAATTTACTATCAGAGGTTCCCAAACTTATTTGACCTACTACTTCCTTTTCAAAAAAAAAAAAAAAATTACCAGCACCCCATCCACTTTCTTTAACCCTTTAATGATTTTTTATTTGCATAATTTTTTTAAAATGTAATTTTTTAAATGACATATCTTAAATGTATTAAAAATTTGTGGGGTGTTTTCCTGCACTCAAATTGTGATGATACAATACTGCATCATGTAACCATATAATATTATATTGTAAACAAGTTATTACATGCACATATTCCTGCCAATGCATGCTGGACTTCCCCACAATGCTTGACCCACTTGCCTGCCAACACTTGCTTGTCAAGACCTGTTGGCTGTAACTTGCATTTTGTGTGTTTATTTGGAAAATAATGTAATCACTAAGACTTTACTTCTATTACACAACAGATGAAACATGCAATGTTTTTCAAAATTTCCTTCTTTCCTTATGCTTCTACCCTCCCCTTATTTTTATTCAACATCCCCTTTCTTTTATTCAAGGGCCCCCAATTTGACCTGAGGCTACTACCACCCTGGATCGTTCCAGTGGGGCCTGGGGCTGGGGGCTGGCAGCGTGTGAGGCAGCAAAAGCATTATCGCCCACTTTTGGAACCTATGTTACTATGTTCCAGGCACTGTGCTAACTGCTAGATGCTGGAAACATAAAGACAAAACTTGCTCAGTCAGTATTCTCAAGGAGCTTACATTCTTTAAAAAAAAGGGGGGGGGGGGAGGGGGAGAAGGAGAACATTAACACAGATATGCAGACTATATACTAAAAGGGAAAAAAAAAATAGTTTTGGGGAAGGGGTGAAGTTAATCAGGAAAAGCTTCATGTAAAAAGTAGTGCTTGAGCCAAGTTTTAAAGAAAAACAAGGACTCCAAAACATGAGTAAAGAGAGAGCATTCCAAGGCAGTGCCTTTAAAGGTACAGCTAGAAGATCAAATGTCATGTATGAGGAAATGCAAGGATACCACTATAGCTGGACCACAGAGTTCATGGAAGGGAGTAATAAAGGACTGAACAGGATGGTGGCTGTGTGAATGGAGAGAAAGTGATGTACTTGAGACATGCTGTGGAGATAGAATTGATGAGATCTGGCAAATAAAAGTAAGAAATCAAGGATGACACAAAGGTTGTGGACCTGAGTGACTGGGAGAAATGGTGTTTACCTCAACAATTGGAACAAAATCTAAAAGAGAGGTAGGTTTGAAGAAAAGATACTATTTCTGCTTTGGATATGTCGAACTTAAGATGCCTATGCAACATGCAGTGAGAAATGTCCCTGATATATAAATTTGCATCATCCACTTAGGGAAGACAATAAAATGGAACTAAGCGCAGGCTTTGTAACAGGGCAGCCTCTTTAAATGGTCAACTCAAAATTCGTATTTCATAACTCATGCTGTTGATGTTATCAAAGAATTCTTGGTCAGACATGGACTGGAATAAATGCAACCTTCACACAAAAATTCTACAAGAAAAAAGTGATGAACAGAAACAAGTTTAGAGAAAACCTGCTAAGATCATCCAGATTATCCCAGGGTCATTTAAAGATGAAAAAAACATTAACCTTATCACCAAAAACAAGTAGCTAAGTGGTAGAGTGAATAAGAGAGCTGGGTCTGGAGTCAAGACCGGAGTTCAAAACTGTCACCAAACACTTAATAGCTGTGTGACCCTGGGCAAGTCACAACCTTTGTTTGCCTCCATTTCCTCAATTTTAAAATGGGAATAAAAACAGCACCTACCAGATAGGGTTGTTGTGAGGATTAAATAAGATATTGTTTATAAAACATCCATAGAACAATTCCCTGGTGCATAAATACATGTTACATAAATGTTTATTCCCCCCCCCCCCAAAGAAAGAGATTAAGAAAACAGCAACAGCAATTTACACGCCTAATTTCCCATTTCTATAAAATTGTTTAAAAAAATCAACAAATACACTGAAGTCATCCCTTGATGACAGTATGAGAGAAGTAAACAAAGTAGTCTTTCAAAAACAATATTCTACAGCAGACCACATCTTTACAGTCACACAATTCACTGAAAGTTTCAGAGAAAATATGTTTATTGTCTATTTTTAAAAGCATGTGATTCAGACAGTGTTAAAATACCTGGGAGTACACCTACCAAAACAAACCCAGGAATTACATGAAAATAATTATAAAAGACTCTTTATACAAATAAAATCAGATTTAAATAACTGGAGAAATTCTAATAGTTCGTGAGCAGGCAGAGCCAACATAACAAAAATGACTATTTTACTTAATCTATTTATTCAATTCCATCTGAATTAAATTAACAAAAAATATTATTTTATGGCACTTGTAAACAGTAACAATTGGTTTGGAAGAACAAGAGTTTTAGAATATCAAAGGAATTAGTGAAAAAAAATAAAAGAAGGAGGTTGAGTAGTACTAGATTTTAAACTATATAACAAAACTAATTATCAAAACTATCTGGCATTGGGTAAGAAAGAGAAAGAAATAAAACAATGGAACAGAGCAGACATACAATACACAGTAGTAAATTATTATAGTAACCTTGTGTTTGATAATGGAAAGACTTAAGTTTTTGGGATAAGAATTCATTACTTGGTAAAAATTATTGGCTAAGCTAGAAAACAGTATGGCAGAAATTAAGCATAGACCAATATCTTACACCACTTACCAAGATATGGTCAAAATGTATGCATGGCCCACATATAAAGGAAGATATAAGAAAACTAGAAGAACATGAAGCATAAGAAAACAATGAATAAACAAGAGAAAGAAAGCATTACGAGGTATAAAATGGATAATTTCTATTACATTAAATTCAAAAGATTTTATAAAAACTAATGTAGACAAGAATGGAAAGAAAATAGAAAATTGAGAAAAATTTTATAGACAAATAAAGGTCTCACACCTCAAATATATAAAAAACTTTCTCAAACTTCTAAGAATACAAGCTATTCCCCACCCAAATTAATAAATGATCAAAGGAGGCAGTTTTTGATGAAGAAATCAAAACTATATAGTTTTGTAAAAAAAAAAAATTCTCTAAAATCAGTATGAATTAGAAAAATGCAAATTATAACAACTTTTGAGATATCATCTTAAACTTATCAGAATAACTAAAATGACAGAAGGAGAAAGCAACAAATGGAGGAAATGTAGAAAAACTGGGACACTAATTCATCACTGTTAGAACTGTGAACTGTGAACTAATCCAACCATTTTGGAAAATAATCTAGAATTATGCCCAGAGTTATAAAACCGTGTCTACACTTTGGCCCAGAAATACTACTATTAGGTCTGTTTCCCAAAGGGATTAGGGAAAAAGGAAAAGAACTTAAATGTTCTAAAATATTTATAGCAGCTCCCTCTGTGTTGCCAAAGAACTGGAAATTGAGGGGATGTCTGTCAGATGGGGAATAGCTAAACAAGTTGTGGTATATGACTGTGCTAGAAGACATGATGAGCAGGTTAATTTTGGAAAACATGGAAAGACTTGCATGAGATAATGAAGAGTGAAATGAGCAGAACCCATAGAACACTGTAAGCAATAAACACTGTTCTAAGAACAACTTCAAATGACTAGGTCATTTTGAGCGTTACAAATACTCAAATCTTCCAAAAATCAGCTTATGAAGGAAGTTGTTATCCACATTCACAGAAAGAACTGGTAAATAAAAGCATGTATAGTATGGTTTTACATACACACAGGTACGAACATATTTGCATCTTAATGGTAGCCTTCTCTGGAGTGGGATGGGAAGGGAGAAAAAAATAAAATGGACACAGCAGAGAACAAAAGAAAACTTAGAAGGAAGCACAGAAAAGCAGATAAACTTTGAAAATAATGTATAGCTTTTATTAAAATTGTTTTTCTTTCTTTTAAATATTTTTCAAAAAAACTAGTGTGAAATGGAAATTCATGGTTTTATATCTACTACTCTTTTTATATTATGCTGAGTATGTGGAAATATTCTCTTTTTTGGTTTCTTTGCATGTAAGTTCAAAATGAGTAAAAAGTGTTTAAAAATTATATGAATCAGGAGAGGAAAATACAACCTTAAAAGCTCTCCCTCTACAAGGTGTCTCCCATGCTTAGGTCAAAATAATGCAAACATTCCCTAAAATATGTGTATATTACTCAACAAACCTGTTGTTATTAATGTTAAGTGAAGATAAAATAGGGAGACACCTTACAAAAACCACCTAAATCATCTTCCACCTAACAGCCCTTTTAATACTTGATGATAGTTACAAGATTCCTAAGACTCCTGAAGGCTAAGTATATCCAGTTCCTTAAACCTTATGATCTCAAGGCCTTTAATCACCCTCCTCATTAATCTCTTCAAGCTCAAGTTCCTAAAATTCAGAACTATACTTTAAATTGAGAAGAGGGAATAGGGGCATGTGCTAACAATAAGGATGCCTTCAAAAAGAAGTTCGATGTAGCCTTATGTAAAATGTACAGAAAAAGAAATTCAGTAGACAAATAGTACAGCTCTGAAATCAAAATACTGAATTTATTGTATTCTCTCTAAGCAAAGGAGACTCATTTTCACATTCAATCAATCTTTTTTTTCCATTTTCCCATGCATATATAGAAATGGTCTTATTCCATTATTTTTATCAAATACAGAATACCAAAAAATATAATTTTTAAAAATAAAGGGACTAGACTGGTTCAACAGTTCTTAACCTGGGGACCATGAACGTTTTTTAAAAATATTTTGACAACTACATTTAATATAATTAGTTTCCTATGTAGTCCTATTTATTTTATTCACTAAACAACATTATCTGGCATAGACCCTATAGGTTTCACCAGATTGCTTATGGGATCAAGAAAGATTAAGAATTCCTGGACTAGATGATCTCTAAGATTCCTTTCAGCTCTTTAGCCTACAATCCCCAGAGATTACCTCCAACTCCCTTTTTTCTCCTTCATCCCTATCAAAATTCCCATTTCTTTAATAAAATAAAAAGCAGTATATGATGGAAAGAGAAGGGAAAATGGAGTCAGGAAGGTGAAATTCCTATCTGGTATTTAAAACCCTTCACAATCTGGCTCCTGAGGCTCTATGGCAGATCACTAAACTGAGAAAAAAGACCTGGGGTTCAAGTCCTATCTCAAATACTTACTAGCTCTGAGACCATAGGTAAGTCATTTAACTTCTCTAAGTCTCAATTTTCTCATCCATAAAAGGGGGATGGGGGAGTGGCTGAATTTATGGTCCTACCTTGCTCAAATTATCAATCAATCATTACTCTCCTTTATGTAACTACAGTTTAATCAAATCATCATTTCCCTCCTCCCCCCACCTGCTACACTATAAACTCCATCTTCTACAGATGCAGATTATCCCATTCCCATACCTAGAAAGTGCTCTCTCCTTAACTTAGTATTCTTAGTTCCTTTTTGAAAGTAAGCTCAAATATCATCTCTTACATGAGACCTTATCTGAAGCCTCAAATTAGTGCCCCCCCAAACTACTTTTGTTTTCATCTTGTTTATGCTTTACTTGAATGTATTCATATTATCTTCCCTAATAGAATGTAAGCTCCCTGAGGACAGGGGCTGTTTCATTTTTGTTTTTGTATTCCCCGCAGAGTAGCAGGGACATAGTAGTAAGTGCTAAATATATGCTAACATTCTATTATACATTAAACATAGACCTCTTGAAGCCTCAATTACATATGTAAAATGAAGACAATATACATGGAGGGCCTATTTCAACAAAGCTGTTTTGAGGAGCCTATGTGTATAACAAGATAGAATCTCTCTAGACTCTAGTCTCACATCAATTCTCTGCTGTTTCTCCTATCATGTCTCCTCTTCCCCCCAGGCATTTCAAATTAAATGTGCCCAAATTATTTTTGTTGTTTCCCCTAAAATATCGTGTAAATGTCAGAAAGTAAATAAGAAAACAATCTGGACCAAGTAATTAAGAAATTAAAAGGCATGTCTCAAATGAATTACCAAAAACAGGGATCATATTTCAATAACAGGCCACTGCCACCACCTTCCAAACCTACCACTTCTATAAAACAGAAGTGTGTTCAATTCAGAAACTTGGCATCACATTTCTGCAAGGTTTCCAATCTCTGTTCTAGGCGGTTCACTACAATGAGATTTGGGTTTCCAAATACATAAATGTCTGCAATTTTCAGAATGTCTATGGAATACGGTTCAGAAAAATTTAAAAATCTTGCCTGTCCTGACACATCATTGGATTAGGTGTTATTATCTTGAAATTTTGTCTTCCTGAGTTGTTAACATTAGCCAAAAAAGCCATTTCAAGGACTATGGGGAAAATCTACATCTTGATCCTTTTTTTCAGTCTGCTAAATAGGACTTGTCTTACAAAGTTTGGGAAAACTCCACAATGTGATAAGATTGTAATAACAAACTCTATTTTTCCTTTGGGGAATAGCAAATAAAAGTGAAAGGAGAGAAAGTTTATAAACGTTGCTCTTCCCTTATTAACAATGTTAGCTAATCGAAATCACTGAGCATGACAATTTAATGCTCCCAACAATTTGTATTATTCAATAAAAAGAATGTATTAAGGACCTACTGTGCAAATACCATGTTAGGTCCTGAAGTACAAAGTTTAAATAAGATCTTGCTATAGAGAAAGAGCATCTCATAATGAAACAGGAGGACTACATTAGTATAGCACAATTAAAATGTAAAACAGACAAACACAAGAAGCTATATTATTATTCACAGTATGTGTAAGTCAGTACAGCTATGCCAACTCAGAATACAGTTCAAGTATTTTAGGTATAGACAATCCTGATTTCTAATCTAACCTAGTAATTGGCCTTGAGTATCAGGATTGAAGAGAAAAGGGAACACAATGTATATTACACTTACACACACACACACACACACACACACACACACACACACACACCCTCTCTCTCTGAAAGAACACTAGATTTGAAGTCAGAAAAATGGTTTCAAAGGCCATTTCTATCACTTACGACTTCTGTCACCTTGGACAAATCATTTGACCTCTCTGGGCCTAAGTTCAGTAATATTTTTAATATCATTTAAGCTACCTTAAGATAAATGGGTTTTAACATTTAATTTTAAGTGTATTTTCTAAATTTCAAACAATTCATAACATTTTATAATATCCATTTTAAATTAAGCCTATTTCTTAGCGCTCTAAGCTTTTACCTGGCCACTATCAACTCATCTCCATTATTTCCCACCTGGTTACTTCATTAGATTTCTTCCTAGTCTCAGGACCCCTACTTCTCTCGGCTTAGAAAAGTGAAGACAGTTAAGGGCTTACTCAAGATCCTCTATTTAAGAAGAGGCCCCAGGGCAGTCATTTCATCATTTTCCCACCAAGCTATAGGATTTCATCCTGACCCAGTGTGGGTAGCACCCTCCCTCTTTCTAGCATTTATGTGTAGTCTTACCTCATTAGAATGTAACCTCTGTGAAGGTAGGGACTGACTTTTGCCTATCTTTGTATTATTACAGTGCCTGGCATACGGTAAAAGCATTTATTAAATGTTAACTAAATGATCCCAAGGGCCAAACTATCAATACTGTTGCATTTTTTAACTTAAATTAACATTTGTTAATTTTTTAAAACCACACAAAAAGGTGTTAAATGATGATCCTGAAATTCAGGGGTTTTTTCTGTTGTTTTTTTTTTTATTTTTAACACAGTTTATAACAGATAAAGCAATTCCAACTTTTGGTCAGGTGATACTTCTTTTTTAAAGCATTTACAGTATGGACCACAAAGGAAATTTTTTTTTTAAACATTAACCAACTGAGACACAAATAATATTTATGTTCCTAACTTCACAAGCTCTTGACCTAATTGTCTCCACAGTATTACTAAGAATTGAAGGACCCTAACTTATTGTTGCTGGTCTAAAGTCCTATGCCTAACAGCTTAATTTTAGACAACTTCGGATCTTCCCCTACCCATAATCTATAATTGAACAGATCTGGTATTAAGCTTACATACCTTTTGACTATAGGAAATTGCCACCAATAGTAAGGACATTGCAGGGATACAATATCTCCCCAACTTCATGTCAATTCCAGGCAGGATTAGATCATCCACTTGCATTCAGTCAGGCTTAAAGTCTGCCAGGTGTCAGTGGGGAAATTGAGTCAGGAGAATCCCACCTCAGCCCATGCTGAATAGCCACTCTCCCACCCTTCCCTTGAGATCATCTATACAGTTCATACCAGCCTCTCATCAGCTTACTAATTAGCTTCATGTATTAGAGGTTCAGATCGCCTTTCTTGCTACCCACACCTGGAGTTTGACTCAGAAGAACAGTCACTTAACAGTCCCATAGCATCTAAAAATGGCAAGTTCCAATAACCAGGTTTCATATATGATTATAGTTTCACTTTGGCTAAGTAACATCTTTTGAGGCAAGTCTTAAGTGGCTTACATGCCTTTCTATACATGTTCTAGTTCCTGATTAAATGGCGATCATAAAATCAAATTTACCATTAAAACCTTGACTTTTCCATCAATGCCATATTTTACCCGAGGTTACCTTCCTCTAGGAAATTTAGACTGAAACTCTTTTCTCCAAACTAAAGATGTCATTGATTTATTCTCAGTAATTAATTCAGTCTAGTGTTTTAATACTAATTGCTTTTACCTCACTTTGTCACATGTCCAATTTTTCTCCCCATCCCCTCCCCCCCCCACTTGCTTCCTAATGCCTTGCATTCTGATTACTCCTTCCCTCAATGTACTCTCCCCTCCATCACACCCCACCCCTCTCCTATCCTTCTCTCTTTTCTTGCAGGGCAAGATAAATTTTCATACCCCTATCCCTGTAGTTCCTATTTCCCGATTATATGCAATAAAAATTCTCAACATTCGTTTCTAATACTTTGAATTCCAACTTCTCTTCCTCCCCTCCTCCCTCTGCAGCCCTACTGAGAAGGCAAGCAATTCAATACAGACTAAATATGTGTTGGTTTGCAAAAGACTTCCCTAGTAATCACGTTGTGTAATACTAATTATATTGCCCTCTGACCTACCCTATCCCCCCTTAACAGTTTTAAGTTTTTTGAAGGAAAGGAAATTATTCCTCATATAGCACAAAGCATTCCAACTGTAAAGGTATGTTTAGTTAATTGAAAAAGCACAGATGAAACCTAAGTTTCAGGAGGGTTAACTTAAAATTCTAACTAGAGACATTAAGCTTAGATCAAAATCTGCTACCAAACATATTTAACTGGTAGCTGAATATTTTTACAAAGCATTAAAGTGTGATGTACCATTTTTTAAAAGAATATCTGAATAAAATACTATGAGAATAAGCCTAAAATTTTGCTAAAATATTTCATCTCCCCTATCAACAAAACTTTTAGTTTGAGAGGCACAAGTTGGGAGAGAGAAGTGCACAAAGAGAATTAGGAAATTTTGCTGAGCCTACTGATTTCCTTTCTTTTCAACTAAACAATTCAGCAAACATGTATTGTTATACAAACATGAAAATCTATCTTCTATCTCTGCTTTTGCATAAACTGCCACCTAGGCTGGAAACGGTTTCCTTACTAACCTCAGCCACTTTTTAAAGTGCTGGTCAGCAAAGCATATGGGCCAAATCCTACCCACAGTCAGTTTTTGTGCTGCCAGAAATCTGAGGGTATTTTTAAAATTTTTTAATACAATAAAACTTTTATCAGCTGGATTTTATCCTCCAAAATCTGTTTTCAAAGTGCTACCTCTTCCAAGAGGCCTTCCTTGTTCTACCTCAACCCGACACTCCATTCTTCCTCCCTCCCTCTCTAAATGGGGGCCCACTGTAGCTGAGCCTTAAAGAAATCAATTTCAATGGAGTGGAGAGGAAAGGAGGGGAGGAAAAAAAAAGCCATATCCTCCATTCCCAGCATGAGGAACAACATGAGCAGGATGAGAAAGGGGGGAAGACTTGGGTCAGTGATTCTGTTTGATAGGAACAAAGTTAACTTGGAAGTCAAAAGACTCTAGTCACTCCAAATTTCAGCCAAACTGGCCTACCTGAAGTTCCCCTTCCCCTATGTACTCTTCTCCTGGCCCCCATGTCTTTGCACGAGCATACAGCCTTGAATAAACTTTCTCATCACCCAAGGCGCTTACTAGCTGTGAGATCCTGGGCAAGTCATTTAAACTGTGTGCTTCAGTTTCACCTCCCAGGTCTCTTGCAAAGTGAGAGAATATTTGTAAAGTGCTTTGAGACTGTATCTTCGCCCTTCGTTGGAACATTACAGCACTATGTGAATGCTAGCTGATATTATTATCCTCACTCTGTCTCTCAGAAGTCTAGCTTCAATGCAAGGCTCATCTCCTATGGGATGCTTTTCCTGATTCTCTTAGTAGTTAGTGCTCAAGCTCTCTTCTCAAAGAATCAAGAATATACTTACATTTTATTCCCACCACAGAAATGTAAACTTGAGGGCAGAGAATATTTTTCCTTATCTAGCATAGTGTTTTGAACATAGAAGCTCTTTGGATTGGTTTGAGCTAGGCTGAGATGGACCTTCAATGCCAGACTAAGGAGTTTATATTTTATTTGATAAACAATGAGAAGCAATATGATGTAGTAGAATACTGGCCTCTGAAATGTAATGGCCATATGACTCTGAACAAGTCTATAAAGCTTTCAGTACTGTCTAGGCAATTTTCCAAGGACACAAATTGCAAAGAATGAACTGAACTATACTGGTAGAGGTGGCTTACTATTCAAAAGTTCCCTTAAATCAATAAAACCACAGATCTAGTCCCTGTTGCGAAAGGGTACAGAGCTAATAAAGGAGTTTTGTTTAGTACAATGGCAAAGTGAGGTTGTTAAGGAGGAACTGATTGAGATCTCTATGATATTTCACAACTGACTGATTTGAAACAGATTCTACTTCGAAATTCAACCAAGTCTAAGTCTTAGGAGAGTTAAAATTCATTCATCAGAGATAATTTATTGTTATGTTACTATAATCACCTACTGTCTAATACCTTGATAAGATTTCCCTTGAGTTTTGATTAAAGGGGAGAGCAGAGAGGGTCAATTTTGAAACAGAAATCATTTCAGGGAAGGTAAACCTGACCTGAATGTGGATATGGTAGATATAAACAGGCAGAAAGAAAGGCAAAGTCACTGGGTGGATTGGAGAAGGTGCAGGAAAAAAAAATGGTAAAGCTTCACCTAAGGCCCTATAAAAAAATAATTTCCTAGACTTACTTTATCACCAAACTACAGGTCACCAACGCCCACCCAGTAAGAATATAAACAAGGAACCCTACCAAACTTGGACAATGCTTACACTTAATGTGTATCCTGGTCTTGGAAGTCAAGAGACTGAAGTTCAAATCCTCCTCACTTATTAGTTGTGTGACTCTGGGCAAATCATTTAATATCTTAAAGTTTCAGTCTCTATTCTGTTATTTAGCAGAGCATTTTACTCCCAGGATAACCCTTCAGGTAGTAATTCAAGATCTAACACCTGAAGCAGCCAAACATCAAAGTGGATAGAGCCCTGGACCTGGAATCAAAATGGCCAGAGTTCAAACATGGCTTCAAACACTTACTAGCTCTGTGACCCTAGCTAGCAAGTCACTTAACTTGTCTGCCTCAGTTTCCTCTTCTGTAAAACGGGAATAAAAACAGTACCCACCTCCCAAGGATGACCTGAAGATCAAATGAGATATTCGTAAGGCACTACATAAATGTTAACTATCATAATTATTATTAACAGGTTCGTTATTTAATTTCCCAATTCACAGAAGATTAGAAGCAATTAGTAAAGTAAACTGGCTGGATACTGCTAGAAGAAGATACATTAAAAGCAATACAATTCACCTCATACTGGGTTAACAAGTTAAATTAATCAAATAAATTAGTCCCTTTACTCAAATGAGTTCACATTATACTGGAAAAAAGAGGGAAGAGGAATAACAACAAAAAAGGAGTAAGAATTAAGCATTCATGTGTATAGGCATGTGTGTTCATCCTTGGTTGCCAAAGAAGACCATGCCATCAGAGAAATAATGACATGACTTGCACTTGACTTTGTTATGTATATGTGTATACACATACACATGCAAGCATCTAACATGCACTAAGCACTGTGCCAGACATTTTATACAACAACCATAAGAAGCAGATGTTATTACCCCCATTTTACAGTTGAGGAAACTGAGGCAAACAAGTTAAGGGACTTGCCCAGGGTCACACAGCTAATGAGTGCCTTGAGGCCACCACACTACTTAACTGACAGGGAAAAGACTGCAAAATGCATTCATAATAACTGCATTAGAATAGCCACATAAGATCATTTAATTATACAGACAAGCAATCCTACGTATCCCAACAGTTCCTAAAGGCATAATGAAATAATTGACATTCTAAATTAATGTCAAAAGTTATATTTTCAGTACATTACTTAAGACAACATGTCACTCTCTAGCCTTGTTCTTCATCTTCATGGTGACCGTCAATCCTTCTAATTCCTAAATTCATTCTCATTCCATCCTGACCCCTCAGTGAACCAATTCAACTCTACACTATGCTCTCAAGTCTCTGGCCATACGATCTATCACTGATCTTGCCCTACCAAGACTAAGCTTTGGATTATTCCCACCATCCAATGCCTTTTCTGTTCAAATGCTGAAAAGAAGCTAGAGAAAATCACAAAACTTCAGATTGGGTCCAATATAAATTTACATTACATAATTTCAACTGGCCCCCTCACTGTGGCAAGGTAATCTTTTGTTGTTGTTGTTGTTGTTCAATCATGTCTGACTCTTTGCAACCACATTTGGAGTTTTCTTGGCAAAAATACTTGAGTGGTTTGCCATTTCCTTCTCCAGTTCATTTTACAGATGAGGAAACTGAGGTTAAGTTACTGGCAGGATCACAAACAGGATTAGTAACTTGCCCAGGGTCACACAGCCTTAGTATCTGAGGTCAGATATGAATTGTTCCTGACTCCAGGACTATCTACTGAGCCTCTATCTAGCTGACTTTTTACATGTCCCTAAAAAATTCACTTTCACCACAGCAGCCTTTTCAAACCTCTTCGTTCTCCTATAAAGTTCTCCTGGCTTTCCCTCCACCAATTCTCCTATAACTAAGAATCTTGCCTCTTATATCATTGAAAAAAATTGAGATCATTCACTTGAGAACTCCCTCTTCCATGCTCATAACATTGATGGGGTACAGACTCTTGGAACCTCCTTGACTTCTCCTTGAATCTCCCCACTTAACCTGGCCTTTTATACTCAAATTTGTGGCCATTATCTGTTACCTCTAGAGTGCCCCACCTGATTCCCACTCAAACCCTCCATTGTCTGATAACTCCTGATTGCCTTCAGCTGTTTCCAAACCTTGACCTTGATCTCCTCCTTGGACTTCTCCTCAAGGCCCTCCCTAAACCCCTCCTCCCCACCCTAGACTACCAGACCACTCCCAGATCCTTCCTACAGTCTTCCTTATATAAATTCCATCTCACCTCCAAGAAGGTGCTCAGATTTAATCCAGCACAGAGTCTAACTGAGATTCTATCTGGCCCTCTTGTCAATACAAGCGTTACAAATGGTTAGGCTCCCTGAGAGTCAACTCAAGGTGATGAATCTTTAATGAACTATGTTTCTCTTTGGCTTTAAGAAGGCTTGTGTCAAATTCATTCAAGCAGGATCCGGCATGTTGGTATTTCAGGGACCCTAGCACCCCTGAACCTCAACAACATCACTAAAATTCCTTCTACCACTATCTTCTCCTTCAACCTTGTCTCACAGGAAGAGGTAATCCTTGTCCTTAGACAACAAAAATCCTCTACATGCACAAGTTATCATACGCCACCCTGTCTTCCCCAGCAGATTCCCCCTCTCTGTTGTCCCCACTTTCTCACTTATCTTCAATGTTTCCCTTGCTGGTTACTTCCCTATTGCCTACATACTCACATCTCCAACCCAGTACCTTATCTCTCCTCTCCTCCCCTTCCCTCCCCTCCCCTCTCCCAAAACCTTAAACCTACTTCATTCTGAAGCTGGGACACCAATGGGGCCCTGCCTAAGGGCTCTTCTGGACCCTCCTAGCTTTGGAGTGATTATCAATACTAACTGTAGTTGTTTCCC
The DNA here is from genome assembly GCF_028372415.1 of Notamacropus eugenii. Lineage (NCBI taxonomy): Eukaryota > Metazoa > Chordata > Mammalia > Diprotodontia > Macropodidae > Notamacropus > Notamacropus eugenii. The sequence goes on along the minus strand of NC_092873.1, from coordinate 129,485,568 downwards.
TCCCAGCCTGATGTCTTTCTCTGGGCCTCATTAAAGAGGTCAGGCCCTGGCTACATCTTAAACAGTCCTATTCAGTGAATGGGCATTAACTCACCTTAAGTGAGTACCTGCAAAGGTACTCTGGCCTAAAGGGGCCAAGGTCTCCCAGGGCATCCTGGGTCATCTCCATCCTGATGAATATCTGGTCATTGGATTCAGATGGCTCTAGAGAAGTGAGGCCGGTGACCTGCACAGCCCTCCCTCACTCAAAACAAAGTCAAGTACAAGTCATGTCATCATTTCTCTGACGGCATGGTCTTCTTTGGCAAAGAAGGGCGAACACAAGATAAGTACCTTTGAAAAGCCTATCTACATCAGTGCCTTTCCATTTCTTTTCCTGACTTCCTACCACATCACTCAACTGAAAATGAAAACATCAAAATTATCAATGATCTTTTAATTGCGAAGTCTAAAGGCCTTTTCTCAATTACCATGCTCCTTGACTTTTCTTCATTCAGCCCTTTAACGTGTCAGTCACCCTCTTCTTCTCCTCTGATACTCTTTTCTATAGGTTTTCATGATACTTCCCCCTCCCAGATCTCCAATATGACTATTCCTTCTCAGTCTCCCAAGTAATGTCTGCTAACCATGGGTAAATCCCAAGGTCCTCTTCTCTTCTTTCTCTATACAATTTCCCTGTGGTGATCCTAGCCATGATAGGGCAAAAGCCATATGGAAAATTCACCAGCGTGAAACCCCTCACTCCTCCAGTGTGACTATTGCTACAATAATAATTACTGACTAGACTCAAACCATATTTTTTGTCCACTTCATCTCACTACACTCATACATACACACACATACAGACACACACACACACTCTCTCTCTCTCTCTCTCTCTCTCTCTCTCTCACTCATAAAGCCAAACTCAATTAGGTATTTACTAGCAGAAGTGATTAATGTAAATTAACACATTAGGAAAGGTGGGTGATAATAAATTTTAACAAAATATACTTAGTTTTATGAACCGACTTTTACATATGATAAAATTTCTACAAAATTTAATCTAGAGAAAATTAACGCAACTCTATATTGAATTCCAAACTTGGAAATAATTTGGTCCCCAAGGCATTATAAAAACTATATTAATAACTAGTCTTAACTTCAAGAGGCACTGTATCAATGGCAACATATTAAATTATGCTTTGGAACTCTTGTAGAAAGTAGTTTCTATGTCATGTGCTATAAAAGAAAGCACCCCAACATACACAGGGGGGCCTGCTATCACAGGTTCTTAGATCTGCATTCGTAAAAGGAAAGGCAACTTTTGAGGGGTTAACAATCACTTTAATCAAGCACAAGTATCATTCCTTTAACTAAACACATATATCACTCACCCAGTTCAGGGGAGTCAGCACCTTGAACCTCAAAGAATACAGAGAAATCAAAGATCAGGAGACATGTCTTCCTCAGCCTGAATTTAACTGACAGGTCCAACTGGCTGTCCATAGTTACCAGAGAGGAAAGCACAGATATCTGGTTTTTCCGGGGGAGAGGGGGGCTCCTTAGCGGTTTCCCAGAGTCGTCTTCTGACCAAACAAATACTTCCAGTAAACCTCAACTCAGGGTATTTATACCTTTTTTTAGAGCCAGAAGGCATCACAACCCAGGAGAACCAGTGCCTCATTAAAAAAAGGCTTGGGCCTTCCCATAAATCTTCCCCACCCATTAATACAAATACATATATTGCAGAAACTCGGTACAAACTCGGTTTCTGTACTTTCCTCCTATAAAGCCTCTTGATTGATAAAGGCAAGATTCAATCAGAGGTACTAGAGTATACTAAAACAAAAACAGCAAAAAATCCTATTTTACTTGCCATCACATGTGCATACACAGTGGACCTGACATTTAATAGACACACTGATTTCAACCTCTTAAATCTTATATTTAGTAGAGCTCTAGCTGAAATAATCATATGAAGATGGTTCTACAACAATTACTAACCCATTCAGAAATACCTGTACTTCTGAAACTGTACTCTCATTAAATGATCAGTATGATAAAAGAACTGATACTAAAATAGTAAAAACCACACCTAATCACGTAAGTGTAACTTTCATCAGTCTTTCTTAAGACTCCCAGTATGCATGTCATTCAAAGCAAACCATAGGCCAATCCCAGACTTTAATATAAATACAGAGATCATATTGTCAAAGCAATGGGTACTGAATACCTAGAAAATAAAGTCAGCATGATTTACTAAGAACATGTCAAAACCAGCTACAAACAACTGTTACACTACAAAGGTGGAAAGTGGCAGGCATTATCTGCAGCCAACTTTTGCCTGTTTTCAGTAAATAAATTTTAGCCTGGTGGTGGGCATGATTCTTTGAGTATGTGTAGGAAAAGTGTCTATTGTGTTTTTTTTAATGGAACAACAACAACAAAAAGGTTATATTGCACTAATCAGCTTCCTTTTTTAACAGGATTCCTTACTGTGGGTTGCAACATAAAAATAGATAAATAAATGTTATTTGGAGAAGGCAGAGTACTACCAAATACAGAAAGGCTTCACTGAGTAATTAAAATCTGAACAGAGCCCTGTATCAATAGCTAACATCTATATGGTGCTTTAAATTTGTAGAATATATATTTAATCATTTGACAAAGTAAATCCATGAAGTAACTCTTAGAAAGTATTTCTATCTCTATTTTTACCAATACCGTGAAGACAAAGATGATATGCTTACCAAATTTAAAGTTAATACATAATTAGAAGAGATAACCAACATAATTAAATAAAAATTAGAATCTAAAAAGATCTCAAACAGCCTGGAATGTTGGGTTAAATCTAATAAAATTTAGTAAGAATGAATGCCAAGTATACCAATGGATTAAATAACAAACTTGATAAGTTCAAGATAGAGAAGACCTAACTAGGTAGTTCTTATGAAAAAGATATAGACATTTATAAACTGAACGAATTCACACAGTGATTATAGTAGACAAAAGACTAGCTGAATCTTCATTTCGAGGCATATTGTCCAAGGCAAAAGAGGTTACAGTCTTCCTGAGCTCTGCCCTGGTCAGATCATACTTGTGCTTTGTTCAGTTCTGCATACCATGTTTTAAGGTCATGTGTAATTTAGACAATGTCCAGAAAAGGACAAACTGTTAAAAGAATGTGAGGGAGAGGGGATGACTATCAATTAAGTATTTAAAGGGCTGTCATGTGGAAGAGCAATTAGACATTTTCCATTCAGCCATGGATCACAGTATTAGTAGGAACAATATTTGAAAGTTTTAAGTTGTAAAGAGTTAGATTCAGACTTGGTATTAAGTTAGTTTTTACTTAAGATGAGAGCCTTTCAAAAGCAGAATAATATGCCTTAAGAGGGGATTCTTGTTCAGGCAAAGACTGGACTTAATGACCACCTCTAAGGTATTTTCACTCTGAAATTCTAAGATTTTGATTTCCAAGGTAAGTTATCTCTAAGTATTAAATAACCCTGTAGGGCAGATTGTCCAGTTGAAACTGTACCAAGAAGCTTTTGTAGCTTCTCTTAAAAATTCTCAATGTAATGAAAGTTGATAAACACAAAATAATCTGAATTGCAAATAAATTTATAAAAATCACAGCCATTATTTACAAAATGTTTTTATATGTATGGTTTGATCCTCACAACAACCCAAAGAGGTAAGTTCTCTTGCTTGCTCTCTCTCATTTACAGATGAGGAAATTGGGCAAGCAGAGAGATGCTTAAATGGCTTATCCAGGATTTCTCAGCTAGTAAGAGTCTGAGGCAGGATTTTAACTCAGGTATACCTTACTCCAAGTCTAGCACCCTACTCAATACATCCCCTAGCTGCCTATTATTCTTTTATATGTTTGTGTATTTATGAACAGATAAAGATAGGAAACTAGACTAGACCTGTAATTTCATTATGACAGGTAATTCTCAAATAAGAAAGCTCCCTCTACCATTGCAGGTTGTTCTCTGTAACTTACAGTCTTAGAGTTTCCTAAAATAAAGGAAAATGATGTGCCCAGAGGCAGGACTTCCTAGTTGTGGGGCCAGTTTCAAAACAAATTTGATCACAAAGGACCCACTCAATCATAAAACTATAAATATACTTTGAAAAGGATACAAAAATGTACCTGCCTCCACTTGTGAATAAAACAAAAAGAAAAAACAAGTTCATGCAAGGTTTCTTTAAAAAGTTTAAATTATCTTAAATCAGAAATAACTGTCCCGAAAGTTTTAGGTAGATTTAAATGTTTCACTAATTATACAGGGACTGATGAATATTGGAAAAAGCAACAGAATTGGGCATCAGATGAAACCTAGGTTCATATCCTAGCACCAGCATTTAGTATGTGTTGTCACCCCAGCCAAATTACTTTACTCTCTGAACAGCGGTTTTAATCTGTAAAATGGGAATAATCTTCCTCAGAATACTGTCACAAGATTATAAGAGAAGCATTCTATAACTATGAATTATCACTCATTTATGGATAGGTGCACTTATCTGAAAAAGGGCCAAATTGAGAGTTACAGCCTCTTTCTATTTTTATATATACACATACACAAATACATACATATATACACACACAATTATTTCTCCATTCCTCTTTTCCCACCCTCCACCACCACCATCATCCAGGTATACTTTTAGAAAAATCTGTAAATTTTTTCAATTAATGTTTTTAGGCCAGGTATCTGGAAACCCCCTAATTAGGTTCCAAAACCTTTATACAGTGTCAATTATATACTCTTCTTTATCCTAAGACAGTTTCCTGGAAAACAAATTTTTACCAAAAGTAAAAATTAGCATAACAAATACAATACTTTCCAGAAAAGAAAGCCATTTTGCTGCCTTCTGAGCCCAGTGCTTCATTACAAAGAATTATAGAGTTTCTTACTTCCATTTTACCTACATGGATTAAACAACTCTCCTAGTTGGCAAAGAAGATGAATCATCATCAAATCACATTATATCATATTAGAATTCCCATGAGACTCTACCCATAAGTGAAAGATTTCTTATAGCTGCTACAGAGTAAACAAATTCAGACAATTTCAATAAATTAAAAAGTAAACCTTTCCCAAACAGCAACTATTATTTATCCTAAATCTGTTGGCCTCTTCTCTGAAAAATTAATGCTACATCTGCAAATCTGCCATTATCTTTAAAACATTAGGAGGAAAAGCAAATATATGCCTATCCTACTATACCTTAATTCTTTGGGAAGAAAGAAGTAATAAGCAAATTATAACTCTTCAAATTATAACACTGCTTACAAGCTACAAAACAATTTATCACTCCAACAAGTCTGAAGTTAAATTGAGTGCCTCAGGAATAACAAGGGCACAGAATTTAAGCAGAGAGAGGAAAAACGAAGACACACCTTGACGTGTTCATTGTGGGGTTTTTATGAAACATAAACTACCCGTCAGAACTATTCCCCTGAAATTCATTCATGAGCTAATCAGTAAAAGGGAACTATTCATAAAAAAGTTAATCAAGATTTTGCTCAGCAATGCAGAATGAAGGTTAAAATTTAAACAAGTTATATTAGTTGTCAAGCACCAAAAAAAAAAAAATCTAGTTAAGTGAACAACAACAACAAAAATCTCGTAGTACCAGGGCTGCTACCAAAATTATTTTTTTCCTCCAGTCTTGTCAAAAAAAGAAAAAAAATTCCTAAAACTTACCAAATTATTACTAAGCAATGATCCTGCTTCCTCCTGTATATTTTCTTCTCTGCTCCAAATCTAGTTAACATTTGGCTTTAGATATTTTTATTTTCCCCAAAATATGTCAATCATTATCATAAGAAGTGGAAGGCCTTACTCCTCTTCGTTTTATTTCATCACAAGGAAACCAACATAAATATTTACCTTCTCACCCTATGAAGAGAATATCCCTTGTCTACGTTAGAAAGTCAAAACTAAGGGAGTCTGGATTTTATCCTATATGCAATGAATGAGAAGCAAAAAACTGAAGGAGTAATACTAAAGATTTACTTTCGGAGGATTAATATGGCAATGGTATAATGGTATGCAGAATGACCCAGAGAAGGAAGCTGGGAACAGACCCATGCCATTCGAAAATAAAAGATGTATTTTACAAACAACATTTTTTAAAAATTAAATGTCCTGTACTGAAAGAATATGAAAAACATTACAAAGTAAATGACAGGAATTCAGAACCATCTGAATATGAGGGAGGAGATAAAGGGAAGAGTCAAGTCTGAAGCTGAGCTTTTGAGTCAAGAGAATAGGGAAGTCAGTAGATGAAAGTAGTTTGGGCAGAGATGATGGCAAAGGTTTAACACATGTTGAGTTTAATTTACACATGATTCTACCTAATAGATAGAAATGTCCGGAAGATATTTAGCAATGCAGGCCAAATTTGGAGAGTAGAAAGAAAAAATACAGATTTGGCAGTAGTTTGCATAGTGGTAACAGTTGAAGTACAGGGTGAATAATATTAACAAAAGAACAGTAAAGAGGAACAAGGGAAGGAATCTTGGAGAAAACTCAGGTAGAGGTAAGAAGCAGAACCAGCAAAAATACAGTGAACAATCAAAGGAGGAGATATGAAATGACATGATCATAAAAGACAAGGAAGGAAAGAATTTCAAGGAAGTCATATAATGAAGTTGAGAATGAGCACCAAAAAGGTATCAGGGAAATTAGGGATGAGACCTCCCAGGAAGTTGTACAAATAATGAGTGTGAGGGCAGAATAAATGGTAAGGAATAGCAATTATAAAGGACAAATAGAAGAATGGCTAAAGTGAGTAGCAGGTTGCAGGAAAGTTATGTTTTTTACAATACGAAGAGGATAAAAAACCAGGAAGAGAGAAGATGTAAAACAGAAAATGACAGAGAGAGAACTGAACGTATGCTCCTCACCAGTTGTATAAATTAAGTTATACTTCTATTTCTAAGGACTCTACTTCAACTAAGCAAACACTATTCAGGATAGCACCTTTAACAGACATGACAGATACATCAGCAGCAAGAATAAAAGTGAGGTCATAGTAGCTACACTATCTTGACATCCCTTCAAAGTCAAAGGTACTTCAAGTTTCCAACGTTCTTGCTAATGGATATGTTGCAAATAATTGAGTATGATCTAAATATCACACTACAGCTGCAATACTATTTCAAGATGATATATGATTAAAGAATTCAGTTTAACAACTTGGAGTGTAGAAGAACAGTAAATCTTTAAGAGCTGTCAGGTTAGGTGTGTTCTCTCACTGACACTGAACTTACAATCATGCACAAACACTATAAAATAAATTATATGAAGCAATAAAATACAAAAAAGAGGGGCAAATGTTATGTGAGGTACAAAGAATAAAAGGTCACTATTAACTAGGGTCAGGTAGGGGTAGTATCAGGGCAAATTTCCTAGAGAAAGTGGCTGATGAATGATACTGTGGGGAATATAGTTGAGGTCATTTCAAGCACTGAAATGTTCTCTGCATAAGCAAAAGCAAAAAAGTGGAAAAGTGTAAAGCATTTAAAAAGAAAGGTGAATAATCTAATCTGACTGGATAGGGTATGTAAGGGAGAGTAATATATGATATGAGAAGGGGTGGGTGGCATGACACTAAATTGTAGAGTGCCTGGAATATCAAGAAAAGTGAACTTTTAGTGAGCAAACTTTATCCACAACTCTACTAGAGTTTTAGGAGTTTTGCAAGGTAATTGCATGGGAATAGAAGAAATACAAGGAGAAATCTAATCAGTTCAGATTTATCCCACTCTAAATGAACTTCAATCCACAACTAACTAGGACCAATAATAATGAAAAACTACATTTTTAAATTATTAAAGCATCATTATTATTATTAAATATTATTAAAGCATCCTCTGGAAAATTTCAGTCTCCCTCATATGCTTTCTCTTATTCTTCCCCCAAAAAACTGTAGATTCTAAGAAGAATCAAAACAAAGATTAACATGCAAACTGAAGAAGACAAAGTCAAAAGCACAATACATATGATTACAGAAACGTAAAAAAAGTCAACAGGAGAGAGATCATATTGAATACAATGGTCAACATTAGTATTATACTATCAAATTTATAGCATATCTTTTCCATTAAGAATAAGTAAACTCCAAGTGTAAGGTGGTATGCGTAATTCACAATCACAGTTTGGCTTAAATGCTTTCAGACAACTAACTTTGAGGGAAAATGTATTACTTGGGACGTGTATACTGTGTCCAAATAAAATTTATCAGAGTGTGTGCATGTATACATTCACATATACAGATACACACTTTATTTAACTTAATGTACATGATTTATATTATATATATATGGATTTATCTAGAAATTTAAGATATTATGAATATGTTTAAAAGAACCATAATAAAAAAAATGCTAATTTCAAATAAATAAGTGGATAAATGAGGTAACAACAAGTAAGTAAGTGAAAGAAACATCCAAACAGATCTTAATATTAAAAGCTCTTACAAAAGCTGAAATGGATTCACAGAATTTCCATGCATTGGTAAATTCTGTCCTCTTAAAAAACACAAAAGTAACACTATGCCTTCTTCCACAAAATAACCATTAAATACTTGTAAGACAATTATCAAAGAGACAACTATATTCAGTCGCAAGTCTGGGTTCTCTTCCTCACTCTATAATTTATTGTGTAACATGAAATAAATGCCAACCTCATTAGGTCAAAGTTTCGGTCAAAGTTTCCTTGAAATTAAGGTCACTAGAATAGATATCTAATAGCTATAAAATTTTAACATCAAAGATTTAGAGATCTTAAGTGTCTTGCCAAATGTTGCAGAGGGACTAAGGAGTTGGGTGGAGCAGGACTGGAACCAGTCTAAATTCAATCTTGAACATTATCATTCCACTGCACTAAACTACCTCTCACAATTCCATGTCCTCCATTACTTTCTTTTCTATAATTAAACATCTCCAGTTCCCTCATTCATAAAAACAAAATCACAGCATCCATTTGAAAGGCAAAATAAGAAAAAGTTAAACATAAGCTACTTTAATATAACTGTTCAAATTAATGGGCCTGAATTCAATACTTCAGAAACAAGGAAAGCCATTTCAAAGATAACAATCTATTAAAGACTAAATTTCTATGCAGTCACTTTAGAGTACTTCAGAACCTCCCTAAAGTCCCACTCCAATGCTTCATCATGTTATGGATGTGACTAATATTATGACAAAAGGAACACTAGCTCTTGCAGACTATCATACTGAAGAGGCTTTAAAAACTGTCCTAGTTGCAGACTTTGCTTTCCCAGAACAACTCCAAGATTAGATGCATGAGTATGACAAACCATGAAACAAAGAAAATATAACATGGTCCTCATTGTAGTATAGCCCTCTTCTACTTCTACACTGATAGTGGCAGACTGTCAGAAAAAGGGGTAAAGGTTACAAAGAATTACATAATTTTAGACTGCTTATAAACATTAATTTAAGTACAAGTATTATAAATGTGAGATCTCTATCAAGTGAATATATTCATTCAATCACTGGAGGAACTAAATTTATAATCAACCTGGACATTCTCATCATAAATTATATATTAACCCAGAAACCAGATAAGCTGCAACTAAATGCAAGAAAGCTCATGGGCATTACTTAAACAGGCAAATAAAAGAATTGACAAGATTGATTTTCATCATGTAACCAAAAGCAAGAAACACTCCTTAATGGCACCGTATCAACTCCTATGCTGGTAGTCATAGTAATCTTTCCTCAAAGCCCTTTGCAAAAAAGATAACTATCAGAAGAATTATGGGTTATTTATCAATATTTGTTACATAAAATGAGGAAGGAGAATAAGTCTATCAAACTTTCCAAATGAAACCATATATTTAAGGACTGTAATGTAAAAATGAGGAAAGGAGAAGAGTGAAAAATGTTCGAAAATATGATATAGGAGTTAAGAATAAATAATATATCATCAGCATTATTAAGCAGCTAATGTGAAAAATGTAACATTTAGGTAAGTTATAGCCTCTGACCTTGATTATACCTCATAATTATAGAGCATGAGTCTTCAAGAAGAAAGTTGGGAGGCACTGAACATAGTGAACAACTTCATGAAAAAATTAAATTCCCCATATTTTAATAGGTGAAAAATAAATGATTAACAAAATGGGAGTCTTCTCCCAAATCAAGTATATATGTACAGTCATAATACTAACTTGATTAAGCAAGGAACAAAATTATAAGACAATGACAAAATATGATATGCAATTAAGGTAACCTTAATCTGACCTTCACATGCCTCCAAAGCATGAACATTTTCTTCTTAAAAAGAATCAGGTACTAGACATGTTGAGCACCAAATACTAGCACAAAAAACTAAAGAAGTTATATTTAACAAAGGAAAAAAATTGTTATTAATATGGGAGTTAAGTATGAGTCAACTATATACTGTCAATCTACTTGTTAGAGCTAAGATCAGATTTAGGTTTGTTTGTTTTTTTTAAAGAATATAGAACAAGAAGCAACCTTGAACAGGTAACCAAAAATCAATAATGGGAAATAAAACAGTTCTATCCAGAAGTTTAACCAATGCAGAAACTGCCATATCAAGGAAACCGATTTGATTCAGCAAATATCTGATTCACTTGCCAAACAAAAAGAGAAGACTACCAACTGGCAAAAGAAGGTTAGATTACAAACTTGCTTGTAAAACCTTACAAAGGTTGATAGATGATTAATTATAAGTGATAAAAAAGAGAGAAGTAGTAGAGGCAAAAAGAAAGATTAGCAAGAAACCAAGCAAAGTTATCTCAAGGGTATTTAAGTATGAAAATCAAAGAGCTACAAATGAAAGAAAAATGAAAAAGATTTGCAAAAATCATTATAACAAAACTATTTTCTTTATCAAAAGAAAATGGAATCACCATGTTTGGAACTTAATTGGGTGCCTAGCACATAATAAATACTTAATAAATGCTCTAACATAATCCTAGATGTGCTAACAGTGAAGATGGCGATACAGAACAATGATTGGAAAAGTGTTCAGATTTGACTGTGTGTTTGTCCTTCCTTGCCGAAGAAGATCATGCCATCAGAGAAATAATGACATGACTTGCACTTGACTTTTTGTTTTTAGTGAGGAAGGGCTGTGCAGGTCACCAGCCTCACTTACCCATCTGAATCCAGTGACCAAGATATTCATCAGGATGATTGCAGATGACCCAGGATGAGGCAACTGGGGTTAAGTGACTTGCCCAAGGTCACAAAGCTAGTGAGTGTCAAGCGTCTGAGGTGAGATTTCAACTCAGATCCTCCTGACTCCTGCACTGGTGCTCTGTCCACTGCAGCACCTAGCTGCCCGTTCAGATTTGACTACAGAAGTATCAAAACAACATTATCAGAGACATGTGTACCCAGAAAAGGTGGTACCATTATGTAATGAAAAGGCTAACCTATAGATATCCTATGTGTTTTACTGTTATTTCAGTGTCAAGAGAGCTAAAGGAAGGCTCACAGTATGATGGAAGGCCTGTGAAGGATTTTACAGGAGGATATAGACAACAGGAATATAAGGATGAGTTGTAAATGGGTCATCATCTCAATTAAAGATACCCATACTGATGTAGTCAGATATCAAAAAGTATTGTATAGTAAGTGATTCTAGAATTTGTTTTAATTTTGTTTTTAGTTAAGTTGATGCAGTAAATTTTTTAATACAAGTATAATTTAACTCCATTAAAAAGTTCCACAAAAATCTAGCAGATGAAATTATGACAGTGGGCACTTTGTTCTACAGGAATGAGGTTACTATGGAACATTCTTAAGCAACTAAAATCCAAGCTATAAAAGCTTGCACTGGGTCTTTCAGAGATGTTGCATAATATAATCTTTTATAATAATATAATTAAAATCCTTACTCCCCACATCTCATCCTCTTTTACTGTAAGAGAAAATAACATTTTTTCTCAGATCTTGCATAGTTTTGTTACCTTTCTTTAGGTTTTTCTTTTGATGGAAAGGATGGATGGTTGGTCCTACTTAACATACTCAAAGTCTTTCCCCCGTTACCCTAATTCATATATCTCCATTCCTCACTCTTAAAGCATGAAAAGATCCACCTCTTCTCCCAATTATATCTATCCCTGATGATGTCTTTTATGCCATTATTTTACACAAACATTTTTGGTAATATGCTACACGTTCCTTACACCAACTATAGATCTTTCCATTGTCCTTAGGAGTCAAATGTAAACCTGATTCTTCTAAAATGGTGGTGGTTCCATGATTCACAGCCCAGGATTACAGAAAACACCACACATTTTTCCCAGCGCAAGAAACTGGCCCTGTTTCTGCGTGTAGCAGACAATATAATAACTGATGAGTAAGTGAACCTGCTTTCTATATGCCAAAAATACACCAAGGAAACACTAAAGAAAATTAAATGATTAAATTAAGATCAATCAGCAGTAAATAAAAATAGCCAAAAAAACAAAAATCTAACTTTCATTTATGCTGTTCTATTATTAAATATGACCTTAACTATATTATCACAAGACTTATGAAGCAGAAAAACTTGAACATATATAGAGGACTAACCACTAGTATTTACAAGGTACAACTTTGAAAATTACATGGAGAGTGAAATTATGCTAAGTGTTCTCAACTGTACTACACATTTTACAGGGACAAAAGAAGAGTGAAAAAACATTCTGCATAAAAGTACAAGCAACAAAAATTGAAATCAGACATACTCCTAACAAAAGCAAAATTTAGACTAATATAGTAAACCATGGTAGAATTAAAAAAGACCAAAATAAAGGAATTTAAAAGTAGCCAGCAAGGTATGATATAGATATAGTGTTACAACTCACTACCAATAGAAAATTATTTAGGATTACATATTTTATCAGATACTATTAAAACATTTTCACAAATTTGAGTACAGGCCTCATCTGCTGTGAATAAAAAAATAAAGCAATATACAACTCACATTAATGAAAATACAGTAGTTGACTTTTTAAGTGTTTTCCCCTTCTATGCTTTGCAATTACAAGCTTGAAATCTCTACAACTGCAAAAATAAACTATTAAGAGTTGTTCAATCACTTTAGCAAAACCAATGAAAGCGTGGGATTTTACAATACAACTTCCTTAGTTCAGCATACTTAAAATGCAGAATTATCAGTTACATTCCTCTATGAGTGTACAAATATATTATTTATCTCATTTTTCAGTCATTCCAAATAAATGAGACAAAGAAAGATAAAATATTATTTATATATTTTTCATTGTAACACAGAAATTTAAATAGCTTGTGTTCCATTTAAAGCTGTATCAAATATCAACATAGATTTTCACTAACAAGGAAATTTCTCCAGATACTTTTCAAGGAATTAAGTTTTCCAATATCACTTGAAAATGTAAATAACCAAAGGTTTAAAAGACTCAAAAGGTCACCTGGTTCAAATATCTCCTCCCCATCATGGTCATGTTACACAAAGCAATACAGACATTCAAGAATTATTTTAAAAGATCTATAAAACTGATGCTACATTATTTCAAGAACCTATCTGTACCGAAATATTAATAACAAATACAAACAAGTTGACCAGAGAGCTATAAAAAGTACATGCCTCAAAACAACTTTAATGTAAAAAAATTCTCAATACAACTTGACTCACTAAAATCAACATGTAAAATTCCAAAAGATAACTTCAAGCAGAAAGCAATATTGAGTCATAAATTATAACTAGTAAGACTTTCTTGATGGGGAAGGAGTAAAAGTAAATAAACAAGAGTCCAAAAACTTTTACTGATGATAACAAAGTTTCAACAATTTAATTTTTAACTTTTTATCGAAATAAATCACCAAAGGAAAAAACCTGTATGAAAACAATGAAAGGTTTGGAGTTTTGCAAAGGGAAGAAAAATGGGTGCATCAAGTGTCAACTGTAAATTAAGTTAGTAAAGGAATTTTTTTTAATTGCAATATACAAGCACAAATTAAAACACTGTATTAACATTAAGCACCAAAATAAAATCTTAAAAAATAATTTTTTTTAAAAACTGGAAAAGCTTCAAGGCATTTAGAAAACAATGAAAATATTTCAATGTAAAATTAAGTGACATCAAAGAAATGTCTGTTACTTAGAGCCACAAAAACTGCAAACAGTTCAGGACCCTTGCATTACTAGACTGTCAAACAGAAAGAACTTCAAACTGTAGGTAGCAGAATTGGTCTAAACAATCAAATGTGAAACAACTCGATGTACAAAGGAAGCAGGATTGGGCCACCTACAGCTATATTACAACTTATATGTTTAACAGAAAAAAATTAGCTACACAGAAAATTTTGCTCACATTTAAAAGTATTCATTTGAAAAGTCCTGTAAAAAAATAAGTCATTGAAAAACAGTCCAATACATACATTTGAGAAACTACTATTAGGGAAGAGGTAAAAGAAAAAAAAAATGATAGAACTTTTCAAAGGTAGTTAAGAATTTTTTCTTTCTTCTTTTACTAATTGACACATACGATTACCAGAAAATTAATACTTTGCAACTTTAAAGTGTTATTCCTTTCCTTACTTAAAGAAAGCCTGTGGTTTTTCCCAAACATAAAATACTACAATATTTTAAAGAGTATTTATACCAAAAAAAATGTAAATGTTCTTCAAGTTACTGCCAGTCCAACTAGCTTAGTCATTTCAATTTTTTAAATTCTTTTTAAAATGTTTTATTTTGATGACATACCACACTGACTTTTCTATTCCCAAAGCACACTTTCTATGATGTCTAAATTAAAGTACTCATTACAATTTTTCTATCATACTTCTTTCAAAGAACATACTAGTAGCCATTCTACCACAAAATAACAAATAGAAAACCTATCATTTAAAATACCTTCACCACCACTGTTAGGGTATGAGAAAGTATGACAAAAGTATCATATTGTGCCCCATAAAATGCTCATATTCTGGTTTTTCAATGCTACAGATTTTGATTCATTTTTTCTGGCTGTGAGGAGAGTGCCTACACAAAGCACATCAAGAATATAAATTGGGATAAATAATACAGAGGCCTGGAAGCGACACTGAGAGATTCTTTAGTCCTTCCCCTGTGATAGGACTACAATTTAAAGCATTCCAAAAGAAAACTCAACAACCTTCCAGAGAGAATAGTCAGGAAGGCTCAATTTGATATAAGCTCTTATTCTGATGCCTGAGAAGCTCTAAGCTATAAAGGGTAGAATCCTAAATTCACTTTCTTCATCATCAAAAAGGATGCTGCTAAAAAGTACTTTATTTTAATTGCAGACTTTAAAAAAAAAAAAGATCATAAGAGTTACCTGTTGAACAAGGCATCTGGAAATTGGGATCATTGCTATCCAAAACAGGCAAACAGAACTGGTTACTCGCAGATCCTAGCATAGGATCCTTATCGCTGAGCATGTTCTTCAGCGAGTCCTCTAAGACATTCTGACTTGTACTAAAATCCTCACAGACTTCATTCTCCAGGTTGGATCCTAGAAATAGGGCATCATCTAAGTGTTCAGTAGGAATTAAATGATTAAATGTATCAACTATATCCATGAAGACTTCTGTGTGTCTTTCAGCCCTATAGAAAGACAAAAAAAATATCATAAGAAATAAAGCTATCGAATGTAAAATCACCTACAACCAAATTATTTTCTTTTTCCTGTTTTTGAGTCTAAAAGAACACTTAAGGTATTTTTGAATTGTTTCTTTTTTAAAAAAAATTCTCACTGCTGTAGACTATGCATTTGGAAATTCAAAACCAACTTTTTTTAAGTAATATTGATTCACCATGCATGTAGAATGGCATATTACTGGTTTACCTGTTGACAGGCTACAATATATTCATATTTTTTACAGAAAAAAATCATCAAATCTCAAATTACATAAATACAATAACCCATTTAAGTCTGTTTTAGATCATTTAAATTTAAACTATCTTCTACAATAGCACCTAAAATATACAAAGTATGAAAGTGAATTACACTCTTAAAAGCATTTTATGCCATTACTGTGAAAATTATACAACAGCCTCATTTTATTTGTAAAGCACTTTGAATTTAAAATATATATATATACACATACATAAAAAACATTCCAGAAAGTCAAAGCTTAAACTCCACTAAGATTTCCAGCACACAGCATAAAAATCCAATTTCCTGTACATTAACTTTCAAGAAAAAGCAACTGGTAACGACAACACTATTTTTAAAAATTACTTCGTGAGTCTCTGTGTGTATGTATACACATACACGTATGTATACACACACATATCCAGGAATTGATACAGGTTTCCCTCAATCTCCAACTCTCTACATCTGTTATCAATCATGAATGATGTTCAGAATAAAGACCCTAAAGTAAAAAGATCAATCATCAAATATTCACTGATTTCAGTACCCTAATTTACTATGGGCTATAAAAGTGAACTAAAACCATTTAGAACATTTTTCAATAGGAAAGGAAACTTCTGATTAATGTGCATTTAATTTAGGTTAATAGTCACTTCAATACAATTCAGACTATCAAATATCAGATTAATATACTTCGGAAAAATTTTCAACAAAGAAAAAAGGGAATGTCTGATTAACACCCACTTAACCAGAAAATTCTATTAATCAGAAGACCTAATCCCCAGGTATTCCAACGAAGTTTCCATCACTGTAAATGCTAAATCATAATCAGATTAGCCATAATTATCAGCCATGCTAAACTAAATCTTCTATAATCACTAGTGACACATATCAAAAAAACATTGCTGTCCAGCCCTACACTAAAAATTCCTTGAAGGATACAGATATTATTTTCTCCGCAAAAATGAAATATAAAAATCAAACAGTAGAAATGGCTAAAGGGGAAACACAAGTAACTCAAGTGCAACTCTTTGTAATTTCATTAAATATACCAATGACTTACATATCAAGATCTGAAGGATTTAATTTTTAAAAGCTTTTAAAACTCAACTGGTGAGTTCTGCATAATGCCTGTTTATGTATCAATGATAGCATATCTCACTTTGTATTTCTAGAAGAAACTCATCATGTATCAAGTATTCTTCCCTGTGAGTTCTACTAAGCTATCTACAATCTGGCCTGGTCTCATGATACTTAAAAAAAGACAAGCAGTTTAAAAAGATAAGTTCTTCCTCCATGCAAAGCAAAAAAAATATATAACCTAAGACAAAGAAATTGCAGCTAAATGGAAGAACAGCTCAAAGATTCTACTTGGGAATGTACAATGCCTAAAAGCAATAAAGAAATGTATTTTCTGTGATACTTGGCTAGTTCTTCTTACAAAGAAAAAACCATAAGAAAACGTCACTTGGAAAGTAGTTGGAGCTTATGTCTCAAAAAGTGATGGAGAGAATTAAGAACCGGAGAAATTCTATGAAGAATTTAACAAGACTGCCTCCCCCCAAATTAAGTCAACAATACTAGTGCCGTCAATGTGGAAATGAGGCTTATCAAGAAAATAAAAACACACAGGAAAAATATACTTTGGGAATCAAGAAATAAAGGACAATTTCACTTTTGCTTGTCCCTAGCACACTATTAAGCACTAATGAAAGGTGATGGAGATAACAAAGACAAAATGAAAAATAATTCCTTCCCTCAAGAAGCTTACATTCTACTAGGAAGCTATAACACAATTAAAATATTTCATGATCTGTAGGGATAAAGAAGTAAAAACAAGTAGTGGGGTCACCAAGAAAAAATTTTCCAGAAGAGGTGCCACATTAAATGAATTGTAAAGTAAGTTAGTGATTCTAAGAAATAGAGTTGAGGAGGGAGTATACTTTAGGTAGTCAGTACAGATATATGGAATGCAGTCAAGAACAGCAATAATTCCAATATGTCTAAAGGACATTAATGTGAAGGATAGGTAGACTAGAGATAGATTGGATAGGCTTTAAAAGCCAAACTGAGGCATTTATATTTTATCCTAGAGAAAATAACTGAAGAGTAATATATTCAGACTTTTGCTTTAGGAAGATTATTTCAGCAACTGACCACAGAAAGGAAAAATGAAAGTCATGAACACACACACACAAAAAAAAGTTGTTGCAACAGTCTAGGCCAACAGGTGATGAGGGCCTGAAACGGATGGCTTTGTGAGCAGAAAGAATATGCAAGAGATATTGTGGGGGTAGAATTAAAAAGATTTGGCTATAAGATAGGGCATGAGTGATAAGAGTCAAGGGTGAGCATGAGCTTAGGAACCTAAATGGAAAGATGGTCACTTCTTGAGAAAAAGAAATTTGGAGAATGGGTAGATTGGGGGAAAGAAAGATAATGAGGTTTTAGAGATGTTTTTGAGATGCCTACAGAGCATCCAGTTGGGAATATAAGACTGGACCTGAGGCAAGGGATTAAGGTTGGATATATAGATATGGTAATCATCTACACAGAGACAGTAACTGAACTCATGTGATCCCTCAAGAAAATTAAAAAACAAAATAAGTCTTCTGTTTGTCATTAAAGTTTTACAACACAGTGCAAGCCAATATTTCACAAGTCCCCTTAACAAATGCTACTTTCCAAGCAAATTGGACTATTGCTGTTTTTAGTACACTACATTCCAATGCCCACCTTTGCACATGCTATATCCTCCTTTCTTCCACCTCCTGGAATCTTCAGCTCCTTTTAAGACTTAGCTCAAGTGCCACCTTCTAAATTGAGGGCATTACTTATTTGCACAGTAGTTGGTACTCTCCCTTCTCCTCGATCATTTTATGTTTACTTATGTAACTATCAGCATCCCAAGTTCTTTCCAAGTAGAGTGAAAAGTTGTTAAAAACAGTATCATGACTTCCTTTTTTTTTTAATTGTCTGGGCTTTAAAAACAATCTTTGCATTTTTAGCATTTACTAGAACATACACAGGTTCAATAAATGCTTTTCGAAAATTTTAAAGAAAGGCTGCAGAAAGACGAGGCCTCAGGACAGAACCTTCTGGGGCATGCAAGACTGAAATCCCCCAAGAGAAAATAAGTGATCAGACAGAAAACCAGAAGAGAGGAAAGCAATGTCACAAAAGCCCAGGAGGCTAAGGAGAAGAATGGTCAACAGTGTCAAAAGCAGCAGAGATAATAGAAAATGAGTACTGGGAACAGTCATAAGATTTATCAATTAAGAAATAACTGGTAACCTCAGAGACAACAATTTCAAAGGCTAAACCAATACCAAATGATGATTTAAGAAAGCACTGTCTGTACTTAAACCAGTTCCCAACCTACCTGCTTAAATAAGCTGAATTCTTTAAAAAAAAGCGAAGACTAAGATATTTACTCTCACTATTCCTTAGAGAAATTTAAACAATGTAAAAGAGTAACCAAACAAGGAAGTTGAAACCAGAAAAGCAGTTATGAAATAATGGAATACTACTGTACCCTAAGAATGATGAAAGAAATGATTTCAAAAAAAAAAAACCTAGGAAGGCTTGTGAACAGAACCAAGGAAATTAATTTATACATTAAAAAGACAAACGACCACGAAAAACTTAAAAACTCTGAGCAGTGCAACCATGATTGCAGAGAATTGATAAGGAAGCATGCTGTCCATCTTCTGAAAAGTGATGGACTCAAGATGTGAAAAGCAAAATACATTTTGGGACATGATCCATGTGAAACTTTATTTTGCTTAATTAAACATATTAGTTACAAGGGCTTGGTTTTTTTTCTTTTTTTTTCTCCAATGGTGAGCAGGAAAGAGAAAATAAAATACTCGTTAATTGAAAAATAAATTTTTTTTAAAGAAACAGTTGAGAGAAAAACAAATACGTGTGATAACTAGGCCAGAATCACAGAATTAAGAACCTCAAAAGTTAGAAGATCAGAGGTCATCCGATCACCATCTGTATAAGAATGTTTCCCTACAACATCCTTGACAAGTAATACTGATAGCCACTAGTAGGGGAGAGACTGCTAACCTCCAAATCATCTCAAAAATACTTGTAGATAAAACTGAAGGGGAGGAAGGATTAGAAAACAATATATCTTTTAGTGTTTCCATGGTGACTGTAGCGACATATTTACATCAGCTACTTTAGAGAAAAACAACATTTCTGAACTCTACATCTAAGAATTATATTCTGATTCCGCCACTCTCATACAGACTTGATTTTCTAAGTGAAAACAAAGCAATAATCCATAAAATATGAAGTTGGGAAAACCAGCTCAACCTGACCAACTTTATGCAAAAGAAATTCATACTGTAGAAGCAAAACAATTTTAAAGACAATCAGTAATTATTTTCAGGATCTCAAAGAATAGATTAAAAAAGAAAAGACCACAGACAGTACTTTTATCTAAAAATCAAGGCAATTCCATCCATTTTAGTAAAAACAAATTTACCTTCATCATTCCTATAATATCTCTGGGGAAAGTATGATAAGGTATGTGTATGCAGGACATTCTTGACCAAAATCTAGTATCATGTTACTTAGAACTGGAAGAGATCTTAGAAGGTCACTAATTTTACAGATGGGGAAACTGAGATTCGAGAGCTTAAAGAACTAATACACCCAGTAAGACTGTGATTCAAAACCCAAGTCCAATTCCAGTGATTGTTATTCAATACCACACTACAAACAGGCTTTCATTGACTATTGTCAACTACAGCTGACAAGGTCATTCACCTAGATGACTAAAAAGTATAGAAACTCTGTGATACAGCTGTCTAGTATGTGTGGATTATTTTTAAAAGCAGTTGACTCACTACAATAAGAGAACCTTAAAGAACCTTTAATAGAACCTCAAACAAGATATTCTCAAAGAGAATATTAAAGTCCTACAAAGAAATTCTATGTAGATGCTACCATAAAGAAAACTTTATTTGGTGATCCTCAAAGTAGTAACAGCAAGGGCAATGTAAAAAAATAAGATCTATTTTATCCACCAGTGATATGTAGGATGTCCTGGGTAGAGGCCAAACAGAAGATGAATTCTCTACTGATGGGAGAGGTTCTCCAAAGATATCCATAATCATTCAAAAGAAATTGGCTTACCAGCAGATAGAAAAAAGCATACATATCATCCAGATTAAGACATATAGTTGGAAAGGAAGCTTCCTGAATTAGACATGTGTATTTTACACATATATTATTTTGGACAAGTCAGGATCACAACATTGTCAATTATTTGGAAGTGATATTAAATGACTGTAGCTCATCAAAGGCCACCATTTCACAAGAATCTGCTATAGGTGACAAATAGAAAGATCTAGGGTGGGGAAGGTATATGTATAAGTAGCAATAGTATAAATAATGAATTGAGAAAGACATCGAACACTAAAGTTGCACCAGACCTGTTGCAATTGTAATGAATAGCAGACGAATAATTCAACAGTATCCATAAATATTGCTGGGGGAGTTTTTAAGGCCTGAAGTGTATGGATAGATCCTATATGAAATATAAAAAGACACGGACAAAAAAGCAAAACATGAGAGGATGGTAAGCAAAATCAGGAAAAAAAAACACTAGATCTGAATTCAGAAGATCTTCATTCAAACTCTGGCTCTTCTTTGTGACCTTCATTAACTCAACTTCTCTGAGCAGAAAACCAAACTTATCAATGACCATGTGAAAAAATACTCTAAAAGTCACTAATAATTGCAGAAACACATATTACAACAACTCTGAGCTACCACCTCACACCATAAGGTTGACTATAATGACAAAAAAGGAAATGAAAAATGTTGGATATGTGAGAAAATAGTTACACTAATGCACTGTTGGTAAAGCTGTGAATTAGTCAACTCATTATGGAAAACAATCCGGAATTGTGCCCAAAAAACTATTAAGCTGTGCATATACTCTTTGACCCAGTGATAACACTACTAGGTATATCATTCCTATGCCACAAAGAAATCAAAGTAATAGGAAAAGCATTCAAATCTACAAAAACATTTATAGCAGCTCTTTTTATAAGGCAAAGAATTGGAACCAGCAGGGTATACCTATCAATTAGGGAATGGCTGAACAAGTTAAGGTTGTATGAATACAATGTAATATTATTGTGCTGTAATAGTATTGTTCTGGGAATATTTGCAGGAATTGATGTAAAGTGAAGTGGGCAGAACAAAGAGAACATTTTATACAGTAACAGCAATATTTGTAAAGCTAATCAAATCTGAAAGACTTGGTAATTGATCAGCACAATGACCAACCAACAATTTTGAAGAACTCATGATGAAACACGCAATCTACCTCCAGATTGAGAATGCATGAACTAAGAGCGTAGACTGAAGCATATTTTCTTCTTTTTCTTGCCCTTTTTCTTAAAATTTGGCTAATGTGGAAATTTATTTTGAATAATTATACGTATTTGTAATGAGTTTTTCCTTGCCTTCTCAATAGATAGAGGAGGGGTAAAGAGAGGAAGAGAATTTGGAACTAAAGAAAAAATTGAATTTTAAAAAATTTAACCTTTCTGAGCTGTCTTCATCTGTCAAATGACAAAGATTTAAAAAGATGATCTCCAACCACAAAAACTCATTCAGGGGGTATAATCTGTACCAGCAAAAGGAGGATCCATGTCTCTCAACTATCCATTGAAGACAATGACGTATTTGGAAAAATCCACTCAACTACATGTTCTAAAATATGTTTGTGAATACTGAACAATTATATGACCACACTTAATTCAACAGCATAATACAATGCCAGTCTCAACTGTCTCAAACTATCTCAACCCCAAGTTGTTGGGGTTGGGGGGTTTTTTTTGTGCCTTTTTTTTTTGGGGGGGGGAAATGGAGAGACTAATTATCTTAAAAGAACTCCTGGTTCATGCTGTACAAGTTTCATTTAGGTATTCCTTAAGACTTGGGACCCAAGGGCAGTCAGGAAGAAGAGTAGTGTGCAGGGCCTGAAAAGTGCAGGAAGACTCAAGCTGCAGGAAGGACCCTGGAAGGCATGTCACTTAACTTTGTTTGCCTCAGTTTCATCATCTATAAAATGAGTCAGAGATCTATATAGAAAATCACTTCAGTATCTTTGCCAAAAATAGGGTCATTAAGAGTCAGATATGGCTGAAAACAACCAAACAACATAAGCTTTTACCTTTAATTACACTTTAAGCAGAAACTCAAATCTTATTTCTTGTATTCTCATGTCCCACCCCTTCCCAAACAAGTGCCTATCTGGTAGGTGCTTAACAAATGTTTATTAAATTTGAAAACAAGTATCTACATTAGACAATTTAAATGAATGACTGTTCAATATTGCCTTTCTGATGCTTCCTACCTGTGTGACTGACCTGTCAGAGCCTCCCTGGACCTCAATTTCCTTAACTGTAAAATAAAGGAGTTGAACTAAGTGGACCTCAAGAGCTCCCTCCCAGCTCCAAATCTATCATCTATTTTTTTTTTTGTTTTCCTTTGTATATTTAAAATGGCTTCTGTACTAGTCTTATATCACTAAAATTCTACTCCAATGCCTATGACCTTGGGTTCTTAAAGGCTTTATCAACAAGGCACAATCTTTAGGAGGTCTAAGCATAGGTCCAATGACTATGTAAGTCATTCAATAACCAGTCTAGGTAACTTAGAAAGGTTTATCATCAGAAGATTAGTCAACAACTGGCAATTTAGGGAGAAAAAGGGACACACCACATAAATTCCTTAAGACCTACTGAGGAAATGACAGAATACTAATATTAATGAAACCTTGGATAGTGAAACATTGAAGGTGCTAAGTTACTTAAGCTTAATCACATGCACAAATTCAATTAAGTGAACACCAGGGACACACAAATATCTATAATCTTAAAATTGGTTTTCAACTTCAAGGCTGAAAAATCTTTTAATATCCAAATATATAGTCTTTACTCAGTGTGCTGGCATGGTTCACTAATTCAATTTAACTAATTCAACAAACACTTATTAACCGTCTATTAAATTTTAACTGCTGATTGAGCACTATGGAAACAGACAGATCTACAGAGGTCTTGCTCTCAAGTTGTCTACAATTTGATTATCATTGTGGCACTAGCTGCTACTTTTCCAATATTTCACACTGCTCTCTCAAAGTCACTTCTAATGCTATTTATTCAAATTCAGATACTGGACGATCTTTGTGAAGGCACTCTCTTCATACCCAATAAATAAATAAATAAATATCTGTAGCAATGAAGTAACAGTCAATAAGGGTATTTAATGATGCTCGTAAATAACTAACACAAAGAAGGAACTAAGGTATGGAAATGGAATACTTGGGTTAACACAACTTTCTCAGAATCACGGTTCATCCACTTTAAAAAAAACAACAAAAAGCACTTATAATATTTAAAACTATGCTGAGCACATGTCATTTTTTTCAGAAAGAACTTCTAAGTTATTCAGTTAGAGGGCAAGAAGAAGCCTTAGTACACATCTAGTCCAAAAACTATTTTATAGATGAGGACCCTGAAAGGGCTCAAAACTAGAATACAAGTCTCCTGATTTCCATACCATTGTTCTTTCTATTCCTAAACTTAAAGTGTTTTAAATTAATCAATGCCCACTAAACAGAAATGATAATTGATAGAGGGTTGACAGTGACAGAATAGATGTTTGTATATATGACAATTAAGTGTATTATATGAACACAGAGGGGCAAACTTTTAATTTTAACAACCAATCTCCATCACACATCATTTTAAACTAAAGCCAAATAGTTTCTCTATTTGAGCTATTTGAGCTATGAAAACATTCTGAAAGTAAAACTACTCTGTATTGGGACATTTTCTTTTATACCTTAAATTTAAAATGATTTTAAGACTTAGAACAGACAAGTCCATAATGAATTAAGAAATACTAAAAGAAAAACTCAAATTCCCACTTTTCTAAGTCAGTATAAAGTTATGTCCAATATTTATAGAAACTGCCTTCACTATATTTTCTTAAAACTCCAAAAAGGGTTGACTTTTACTAATTTTTAAAACACTATTTTTTGTCATTAAGATTTAAATCCTTATTCATACCACAGATCCTACTTCTGAACTGTACTGGATAAAAATCAAATTTAAAATCAGAACTGCTCTTTTCTTCTCTAAAAATCAAAAAGACTCAGTTCATCATCAAAGTGAGATGATACTGTTAAGACTGTACACTGGAATCTTCTCTGCAACCTTATCACACTCCATTTATTCTGACAATTATAAAGAGTATCATGTGACAAAAAAAGTCATGAGACTGGTTTGTATAAGGTACAGAAAAAATCAGGCCCAGTACACAATACTCTATGATGTCAAGATACGAAGAGACACCATTTTCCAGAGCTAAAGCCCAGCAAGCAAGCCATGCCCTAAGCTTGACATAACGACAATCCTTTGCACTCACCTTCTAGAACTGATGATTCCTAAAGCTCAGGCAAGCCTCAACAGGCCCAGACATGAAACACTGCTAAGAATGGATTTTCTGGTCCCTAGACAACCTTGCCTGACTGTTGCTGGTGTGCCTTTCTATTATTACACTACAGTTTGTACTCCTTACAAGCCACAAGTATATAAATCAAGGTTCAATCACACTAAAGCAGTGTGGGGGCCCCAGTACATTAGTACATGTGTCTAATAATGCCTTCTTGCTTGCATGCCATTTCCCTCACTTTGAAATTAAGCATATTTGATTCCTGTCTCTAGCCTGCTCTGCTTGTCTACAGATATCCACAGATTAGAGGCCCATTGGGTCCACTTGACAGTGTATTCAGTTCTCAATTCCTTTTCAGTTTTCTTTAAGCTAATTTCTCCACAGATAGATCTGTCTATAAATTCTAGAACTTCTATTTAAAAGTCTGCAATACAAATGGCAAAAACACACTTTACAAAAATCTCTTACTTAGGAACCCAAAAATTACACAAAAACTGAGATCTAAGAAGATGGCTCCACATCTACTGAGAATGTATTTCAAAATATAAGTATTACTGCTGAGTTATATTGGCCATACAAAGTCTATGTCTCTGCAGACTTGCTCAGTCAATTGCCAAACCAGTAAGAATAGAATCAGATAGATTAAGATATCTGAAGTACTTCTTGAAATACTTTAGAAAATATTACCTTAAAAAATAACTTCCAGTTCATTGCTAATACATATAAATGGTAAAAATAATTCTTCTGAACTACACATACCTAAGAATCAATTAAGAATGGCTTTATATCATGCTCTAATACATGTGAAGGTTTATGCAACCATCAAAAAGCACAAGAGAACTGAAAGGAGGAATAAAAGACAATTAAGGAAAGACTAGTCAATGGTATGCCTTTAGTGAAGATGATCTTTGATGTCAGACAGTGGAAGTAATCTTTTAAGTTTGGATACAAAACAAAATTTAATGCATTTACTCACAAATTCATGATAGGGTTAATCAAGAAAATTTTCTCTCGTCCACTCTCCTTTGCAAAAGCAAAAAAGAGCTGAAAAATACTCAGTTTTACTACGACTATTTTACAAAGTTATGCTTCAAGACAGGACTAAAAACTTAATGTTGGGACATATCAATCTTGCAGTTCCTTCAACATGTTCCTACTAAGGACCTTGAAACAATTATGCTGGAAGAAATATAAATCTTGAAACATATATACCAATATACCAATCTAAGGTGTATACCCAAGATATTTTGCAGTAACCAGGACCCAGACTACACACACCAAAATCAACAGCATCAGGGAAACTTAAATAAAATTTTGAATAGGCATAGAGACCTGAAATCTGAATTCTATTATTTCTAGCAGCAGGTAATCAAAGCAGCTGTAAATTTATTCAGGTATGTAGTACATTAAGTCTTCTAACATATTAGCACTTAAGGTATGGTATTAAGATTGCAATCTACAATTCAGTCTACATCAAGTGTCCTACCTAATCAGTGATAACAAAAGGACCTGCTATGTAGATCAATTTTATATTCCTATTCGCTCTTTAAAAGAACACACCTTCATGTTACAATAAAACTCAAAAGTGACGTTCAGCAAAGCATCCAGTCCATCAGAGGCAGAGAAATGATAACTACAAGATAAATATCCATGGCAAACACCAACTAGTTATCATTAGTTAAGCCACGCTGTATTACACTGTAAAGAAAAATGGATTGAAGGCTATAGTAAGAACCCTGTTCCAATTCAAACGTAGATACTTACTGTGTGACCCTAGGCAAGTCACTTAAACCTCTCAGTCTCAGTTTCCTAATCTGTAAAATGGAAGTAAAAATAGCACCTATCTTCAGGGACATTGTAAGGAACAAATGAGATAATGTATATAAAGCTTACCAAATGATATAAAAATGTGGGAAATGATTCAAATAATGAGTCCTGACTAGGTGATCTCTAATGTGTTCTATCCTTCAAAGTTTCTTGATTTTTAAACTGGAAAGGCTCTTAGAAGTAATCTAGTTTAATCTTCACATTTTGCAGATAGGAAACCTGAAGCCAAAGAGATTAAGAGACTTGACTAATAATAATACAGTAAGAGGCAGGACTGGAGTGTAGAACCTAGGTATTCTCTCAACAAAAAGTTCTTTCTACAATGTCATCAGCTTCCCTTTGAATCAAAATAAAGTATGCAGAAGAACCAAAAAGACAGCAGGGAAGTAAAGGCAACAGTGTTGGAAAATAACAGTAGTAGATGGAGCACACAGGTTTAAAAGCTGGAATAAAGTAGTGACTAAGAAGCTTAACAATCATATTGTCCTATCAAAAAGGAAGACCAAAGCTACATGTAAACCCCAGGAGCAATGGAAACATTTACTAAAGAGTTTGTTTTACAGATACATACCACCAATCTTTTAATACACAAGATAATACTGTTTACTCTTCATAAGCCCCTCCAAAAAAAGGATACATTTTAACCTAAGTTACATGCAAAATAAAATAGCTTCCTCCAAAGATGAAATATGCACACAAAATGCAACTACAAATTACCAGGGAAAAAATTTGCCACTGCTGCTTCTACTTTTCACAGGATGCTTACACAAATTATAAATGAATGAAACTATTAATATTATATTAGCCAACATCTTATACCATAAAAAAATAAGTGTCAAAGGAAAGGTGACCTACATATATATAGACACTTTGAAAAAAACTATCAAGGAAAAGGAGGTAGCTGGAATAGCTACATCTAAGTGGTGGAGAGGTCTTAACGAAGAAGTAAAGATGATCATGAAAAATAAAACAATTTTGATTACATAAAAGTTTAAAGCTTCTGCATGAACAAAATCAATGCAGCCAGAAGAGAAGATGGTGATTGGAGGAGAAAAGCTTCATAAAAATATCTGATAAAGTTCTTATATAAAAATGTAAAAAGCCATTTTCCAATAGAAAAGTGGCTGAAGAATATGAACAAGCAGTTTTCAAAAGACATACAAATTAACAAGCACCATATTAAAGAATGATCCAAGTTGCTAATTAAAAATGTGAATTTTTACATGCAAAGAGAAAAGGAAATGGGAAGAAAAACAAGAATACATTAACTGGTAGGCTGCGAACTGGTCCAAAGGTTCTGAAAAACAATTTGCAATCACTAAAGATAAAAGAATCACTAAAGACATAAAAGTTTAAACTCTGAAAAAAAATATCAACCAGTTACAAGGTATGTATTGCAAGAAGGTCAAAGACTGATAGGTTCTCTATGCAAAAATGACATAGCTTCACTTTTTTGTGGCAGCAAAAAATTAGAAGTGAATACCCATGGATTGAGAACTAACTTAAATTATGAAAATGAATGCAATGGAACTACTGGGTAATCCAAACTGATGAGTATGAAGAAATAAGAGAAAGTGTTAAGAAGTAATGCAAAGCTAAGTAGGCACAACCAAGAAAACAATTCACACCATAGTCAATGCGGAGATCAATTTTGATTTAAGGGACTGATATTAAAGCATGCCTCTTTACTCTTGGCAGAGATGTGGTAGACTACTAATATAGAATAAGGTCTATATTATCAGATTATATCTATTTGTTGAATTCTTCTATTAAATTTAAGCTTTTTTGTTACACAAGAGAGGGTTCTCTTGGCGGACATGAGAAACGATGGCAATACCAAAAAAATCAATAAAGTCCTATCGAGTTTTTTAAGTTAATATTATCTTGCACAATTAGCTCTGACAAGTGTACTCATAGCCAAAGCTTTATCTAAACTAGTTTTAGGCAAGCCTAACAAACAACAAATATTCTAATGTTTTTAAATTTTTACTACACTACTCAATCATTCTGCTTCAGTTTTATAAAAGTGTAACCTTTATAGCTATACCACGTATGTAAATATACACATATATGTGTATGCATACACACACACACACACACACACACCTATATTTCTGGTGTATGACATAACTCATATGTAGCGTTTTTGTCTATATACTAGTGTGGTCTCCAAAACCCTTTTTCAGGGGGTCCTCATTAAGACTTTTTTCGTAACAGTCTTAAAACATTTTAAATTCTGATATAGTATCAACAGATATAATTCAAATAAACAAAAATTGTTTGGGAGCTCTGAATTTTTAAGAGTATAAAGGTGTCCATCCTAAGACCAAAAAGTTTGAGAAGCCCTGGCTTATACCATTCATTTGGCATTTCTGGTCCTGAATTGTTTATTTCTTCTACAGTTATTTAAACTTTCAAATATTCTAGCCCTGCAAACAATTTGTAGAAGCCTATATGCCAAGAATGACTCTCTTACTTCTTCGTATTCCTCACAACCAGTATAAAACTTTACAAAGAAATACTTAACAGCTCTTAATTTGATTTACTTTAGACTCCCTTCTATGAAAATACAAAGAAGTCAATGATAAAAAGAAAAGACACACACACCCCAAAATATTTTTCGCAGAATTTTTTGTGGTACCCAAGAATTGATAATAAAGTATTTGACCATTGATTGGGGAATAGTTAAATAAATCATTGTACATTAATTTAATAAAATATTACTATGCAGTAAGAAATCATAGAGATGTAAAGACTTATGAACCGATGATGAATGAACATAGATGAGAAAGAATGCGCCCTACCTCCTGATAGAAAGGTGACAAACTCAAGGTACAAAATAAACACATATTTCTGGACATAACGTGGAAATCTGTTTTGCTTTATTACGGATATTTGTTACAAGTCTTTTGTCTTCCCCTCTCCATGAGTGGGAGTGAGTAGGAAAGAACATAATTTTTTTGATAATTGAAAAAAGTTTTAATTTTTAAAAAGTACAACAGAAAAAGTAACAGAACTAGGAAAATAATATGCACATGTAATTTGCAACAATGTAAACAAAAAGAAAACAAAACTATGAAATCATAATTACTATGGTTCAAAATAGAGATGAGAAGACACACCCATCTCATTTGCAGGTAGAAGACCACAGGTATAGAATATTGTATAACATCAGATTTTTTTCAACATGTTTGTTAGTTTTGCTACTCTTTTTCCCTCCTTTTTCTTTTTAGGAATAGCTCTCTGGGAGGGGCTTGAGAGGGAGAAAACAATAGGAAATATAGATGATGTTAAAAAATAGCAATGAAAAATTTTTAAATGAAAGCATATGCTTATGTTTTATACTCAAAAGCACATAACTTTACAATTCAATTACACATTTCCCAAGCACATTCTTCATAATTTCCTAAATGGGAAGCACAAATACCTCTCAAAGCCTACTTCAAGAATTCCAAATCTTCTACGGCTGATTAATACTTGCAATCAGAGGAGAAAAAAAAAGAAACGATTGAGGGCTTTCATTGCCCAGCTCTCTCCTCTCCCTCACCACTCATATCCAGTTGCCAAGTAACCAATTCTACTTCCATACCCTCCTCACCATCAGACTCCTTTATGTCACCACTGCCATCACCTTAGTAGAAACTCTTATTATCATCTGTATTACCTTCAATGGACTAATTGGTCTCTCACCTCTTCACAACTCACCAAATACAGTCCAAATCCCTCAAGAATATGGGCCACCCTACCTTCTTACACTATTCTCCCCAGACTAGAACACAGAATAGGTATACTGGACCTATTTGCTAAAACCTTCATCCATACTCATTTGCTTTCCTATTTTCATGCCTTTATTCATTCTTTCCAAAGCCTTCAATGCCCTTCCCCTTACCAAACTTTTATTTCCAATGTTGAAATCCTATCCATCTTTTAAGACTCTGCCCAAATGATAGTTCCTCCATGAAATGTTACCAATTATTACCCCGAGTCAGAATTTATTTTTTCCACTCTTAATCTTGCATAAAACTTTACTTATAGAAAGGAGTGTCTTTGGTGAGTTTTAGATGACCTGTATATTGAGTTGAAAACTCTGATTTAAGGTGACAGAAACAAGTTCTTTTCACCTGGCTCATAATTCCTAGTTTGTATTTTGGTGTGGCTTAAGTTTACCCATCTCATCAGAGGCTTCCTGACTTGCTCAGAATAAACCTGGGATCAGAAAGCTGAACCTATAAACAGTATAGAGAAAGACCACGTGGGTGAAATTAGACTTGGGTTTGCCCATCTGAGAAGATGACACTAATTCTTGGGTGTACAACAAGAATGAAGACAGCCTGTTCAAGAAGCAATAAAGATAGCCAGGCTGGATCATTGGGAACTTATGATATGACATCTTTGGGGACAGATTTTTTATATTTCTAATTATCTGAATTTATAAATTCTTTTTTCTTGTGAAAATAATTAAACAAAGCTTAGAAAACATAACTTGAGGCATTGAGTATGTTGAGAAGGAAAAGATAAAAGTGATGTAAAAGGGAACTGACAGTAAAAAGTACCCAGAGGCAGTGGCAGCAGGAGTATTAGTAGTGGCAGTAGTAGTGGCAGTAGTAGTAGCAGTAGCAGTAGCAGTAGCAGTAGCAGTAGCAGTAGTAGTAGAAATAGACAATTAGGGTTTCAGGTGCTATAGATGCCAAAACTCAAGGAGTCAAATTGGCTCCAGGTCTAGGAAGGTCCATGCCTCTACTAAATAAATGATCAGGTTAAGTTTTGTCAAAAAGCAAGGACTCTCCCAAATCTAAAATGAGAAACTGGTACTCAAATGTAGATACATAAACTTGTTCTCAGCTGACTGAAGACAAAGACTAAGTACTCTCTTAAAGGCTGGCATGTATTAATCTTTTATTTTGTATTCTGTACTATAGTTACGTGTCTAATGTGCACAGTTATCTTTAAGGAAAAAGAACTTGGCAGGCCTTGTAGCAAGAATAAGAAACAAAAGGGGTGACTGGACTGGGTTATCTTAACTGTCCTTTTCTATCTGGAAGATTCAAAAAGCCACCCACCACCCCACTAACGCATTGGGTAGAACCACCTGGCAGCTTATTTATCAAAAGACATTAGCCAACAAAAGATAGAGGGGGTGCAATCTGCACAGGTGGCAAGTATGACTGATTTCATAAGATCATTTCACAGATCTTACATTATAGCCTGTAAACTCTAATAGTACTGTTTTCTCTTCATCAAAGCACACTTCTTTGTAAATCCAATCTGTTGCCAAGGCATCTGTAGTCGATATTACCCTTCTAACATCTCTCACAGACCCTTTCTCTACACTGACACTGCCACTACCCTGGCGTAGGCCCCTATCACCTTACATCCGAACTTTTGCAATAGCCTGTTGATCAGCCTGCCTGCCACAAGTCTGTCCCCACTACAGTTGATGTAACTTCCACTCAGCTGTCAGTGTTACGTCTGACCAGGTCACTTCTCTACTCAACAAACTCCAGTGGTTCCCTTCCACCACTATGATAAAATATGAAATCCTTCATTTGGCATTCAAAGCTTTTCATAATACCCTTCCCCTACCCCGCAAAAAAATCTTTCTAATCTTCTTACACCTTGCACTAGCCATATACTTTTTGACCTAATGACACTGGCCTTCCTTGAACAAAATATTCCATCTAGGTTCTGGGAATTTCAGTGGCTATTCTCCACGCAAAGAATTCTCTCCTGCCTCATCTCCATCTCTTGGCTGCTTTCAAGTCTTACGTAAAATCCCACCTTTTCCAAGAAGCTCTTAATTCTAGTGCCTTCCCTCTGTTGATTATTTCTCATTTATCCTATATATTCCTTGTTTGTAATACCTAGTTGTTTGCATATTGTCTCCCCTATTGGACTGTAAGCTCCTTGAAAACAGGGACTTCTAATAGCTTTCTTTGTATCTCCAAGGCTTGGTGTAGTCAGTGCCTGGCACATGGTAAGCAGGTGTTTAATAAGTGTTTATCAACCAATTCTGTTGAATTGAATGAACTTTCTATGAGATCTGGTTGCATGGAAAACTTTGGCAATAAATGGTACATACAACTCTAACTGGAAGTGAGGGGTCACTTATAAGGAGGGAGATAAACTATTAGTTTTCAATTAGCATCAACTTCCTTATTTGTAAATAAAATAGGAAAAGTCTATAGCTATTTTTTTTTAAAGTCTGTGGAGAGGGGAAAAAAACAACTTCATGCCAGACTCCCTTAAATATCTATCTTTAAAGTAAAATAACATGTAAATACAAGGTAATGTCACTAATGAAAGGAGTATATCCTATTACTAAGTCAAATGGATAACCTCATCTATTTTAGTATATCAGAAAATTCTAATTTATTTATAATTTAGATTCACTACTTCTTGGTACATTCTGAATATCTCCCTATAACTTTTTAAAATTTTGAGATTAAGACTATCAATCTGTATTTTCCCAAAATTCTCCAATATTTAAAACACTACAGTAAGACAAAAGAGACTTGCTAATGTTCTGTTTAGTAGCTCATGTTCCACTGATTAACAAGATGATCCAGAAGCTAAATCTTTGCTAAAAAAAAATTGGTTGAGCTGATTTCACTATAGTTTCTATGTTCAATTCTAGATCTAATTGTTAAGAATACACTGCCCCACCAACTGAATGCAGTTTCTCACACATAATTTTTTTTCATGTTTTGAACATGGCATATTTGTATTTCATAAACACTTTTCTTTTAAATTGACAACTTCAAATACTTGGTCTTTTATAACCAAATAGCATCTTTCAATAAGTTTCTACTCGACAGAACTTGGTCAGTCTATTTGACTTTATATAGTGCTTTAAGGTTTGAAAGTTCTTTCCTCAGAAGAACCCTATAAGATTGCTCAAGCACCCATTATTACACCTCCATTCTACAGATGAAGAAACAGACTAAGGGGTATACTTGGTCACTGAACCAGTAAGAAGTATCTGAGATTGGATTCAAACCCAACTTGACTCTAAGTACTCTTTGGAAATAAACGATGAGCAATACTACAGTGTTCACATGGAAAAGCTGTCTGGGGTTTATCCTAACAATCTGGAAAGTATTACTAATTCAGTTTCCAAACTGAAAGGCTGTGGCAAAGTGCCACGCCAATGAGAATGAGGAATCAGCAGGGTTCAGTGTCTAAAGGAGCCTATAGATTAGTACAGAAAGTTTTCTAACATCTAAGACTGCAGAAGTGAGTAAGTTTAATATAGTGGATAGAGGGCTGACTTCAACAACAATCAAGAAGACCTAAGTTCAAGTGATGCCTAAGACTGTGACCCTCAACAGGATTAACCTCATAGTGCCCTGAGCAAGTCTGTATGGCTGTAAGTAAGTTGCAAAACAGCTGCCAAAATTCACTAGTAGGCAGGGTTTCCTCAAAAAATGTCTTTTCCCCAAGGAAATAAAGTTCTCAAAAAAAAAAAAAATTCTAAGGTCAGATAGAATATATGGAAAAACTTAAGAACTCTGTAGTCTTTTTTTTTTTCCTATCACTAATTCACGGTTTAGACCATGGGAAAGTCACAATTTGTTAGCCTACACAGATGCTTCCTCATCTGTAAAAGATGCATATTTAAGAAATTGTTTTTAAAAAGCACGTAGGGCAAATCTTCAAGAATGAAAATGCATCTCTCTACTTTTAGCAAGTTCCAGGTTTCGGAACTAGTTTCAATTCTAATGGCTGTTGGCTGTTAATTCTGGTAGGTATGATTCAGAATAAAAACTCACTTATAAAGTTTTGCAATTTAGCAAAGAGTAAGATATTCTGTCCTATGGTAGAAGAAAGCACAAAAAATGGGGTTAAGAGATTGTAAAAGGAGCAAAATCAGAATAGGAATGGAACATGGCTAAAATAAAACCAGGGGTGCCCTATAGAAGTAAGTAAAAAATCCAAGAGAGAAAAGATAGTTATTACATCAGTTTGAAAACTAGAATGGACTGTGGCGGTCTTCTTTTCAACTTCCCTGTTTTACAGATGTCTAGGGACTTGCCTCAAAGTCAGTAAGCGAGAAAGCCAGTATTCCAACCCAGGTCATCCTTCTCCAATTCTTTACATAGCACTTTTTCCAATACTGCACCACAGTGCCTCACATAAGAAAGCAAAAATCCAAGTAAATGTAATTATTGATAACCAATTTGAGGATGACAAGTCGGCAAGTAGTTTTTGGGTGCTTTTGTACTAGAAAAGCACTGTAAACTCCCTCCAAGATAACTGCTCAACTTTTCCAGTTCTTGATTTGTGTCCTTTCCACTACCACTCCAGGAATCCTAAACCCCCCCTGGCAATGTCAGATGTCACTGATTAATCAAAATGAGGTAACAAATGTAAAACGCTTTCCAAACCTTAAAGTACTATATCAATGCTACTTTAAAAATGTGGTCAATCTACAATTAAGAATAGCATCATTTTTTCACACCTTTGAAGAATTTTTCTTCTATGAAGTTGAAAAATAAAATAGGTGTTAACTTATCTTCAGCACCTAACTCCAGAAGAACGTAGAGTTAATGCGTACTCAATACAACAGAAAATGAGAAAATGTACTACAATACTGTACTCTACCATTATGTCCTCATAAACTAAAATTATGTTTATTTAATTTGTTACCCTAAGTTTCATACGTGACAGATCACACAAGTTTTAACCAAGGTAAATGCATTCTTTTCCCTCCATGTTAAATAACATATATGCAGTTCTATTAAAATTATAGTCGATATGCAATTAATGCTAACTACAATATTTTGTAAAAAGGAAGTACTTATGATCACTCTTTTGAGGGTACCCTTCCTAAAAATATCGATTAAGTTACTAGTTTCTTTGGGGCAAGACACAATTTTAAAATTTAATAAAACATTTTGTCCCCAGGTCCCCTCCCTCTAAGGTCGGAGGATTAAAACACCAACCACGAGTGGCTCGTTAAATTACTTGGTGTCTCCGCAGACAAGATGCGTGGGCTTTCCGCCTCAGCCTGAGCCGACGACGGCAAGGCCAGTGTCAAGCACACACACGCACACGCGAGGGGGCAGGAAAACGTGAAGCTCGGCTAACTCCTCCGGCCACAGGCGCGCCAGGACGCGGCCGTGTAGGCCGACGCCAATCCCCGGCGCCCGGCCGCTCCCACGCCCTCTCCGCCGGGTCCGAGCCAGGGCCACGCTTAGGCCCAGCTACCGGGGGATGGGGGGGAACCCCCGCCAGCCTGCCTTCCCCGGGGCCCCACGCACGTAAGAGACCCGCGGGCTGGGGAAGAAGTCAAGGCCGGACGCGCCTCCGGAGGAGGAGGAAAGGAAAGGGGGCAGCAGAGAGAGCGGGGGCTCCCGAGGGGCCGAGGCCGCCCCCCCCCCAGCCCGCCGCCTTACAAACGGTCTCGCTGGGCCCGGGCGGGAGGACGTTGCGCAGGAGGCCGGGGCGGCGCAGTCTCCTCCGCTAGGAGAGAGCGGGGCGTCCACCGCCCCCACTGCCTGGGGACGGGGTTGGGGAGGCAGGAGCTGGAGGAGGTGTGTTTGGGAGAGGGGTGGGGGAGGGGACGGGAGCCTGTCTCCCAGGACGCGGCCGCGGCCGCAACTCACCCAGCTCCGCCCGACGAGCGCTACCACTGGCAGCAGGAGGAAGATGGTGGCCGCCGCCGCCGCCGCGGAGGAGGGGGAATGGTGGGTGCCGCCGAGAGGGGGTATGCGCAGGACGTCGTCGTCGCTGCGGCCGCAGCCGCTGCCTCCTTTCCTCCAAGAGCTTAGGCTGCCAACGCGACTGCTAACCCCGCTGCCGCGGCCGTGGCCGTCCTCGCCCTCGTTCTCCTAGTCGTCGTAGTCTTCGTCTCCGTCCACCAGCCCAGGGCCCAGGGGTCGCTCGCCTCGTGCTGTCTCCGCCGCTGCGCGAGACCCCGCAGCCATCTGCGTGAAGCGGCGCGAGGGCAGGGAGCAGGGCCTGCTCACGTGACCTCACTGTTTACCGTTCCGTGGGCCAGCGGCCTGGGCTGCTGCGCCTGCGCGCTGTGGAGACGCCAACACCGACACCGACACCACCACCCCCACCGTCATTCTTTTTTCCAGCTTCGGGTTCCTTCTGGGGCGATTCCCCTGCCTCCTCCTCCCTCCTTCTCCCTTTCCAAAATGGCTACCTCTCCTCGACCTCTTCCCCTCCTTCCCCCAAAAGAGACAATGTAATGAAAAAATGAACTCGGCCCTTCCAGCATTTAACATGTTAGGATTTAACACTTTAACTCAGCTATTATAACAAGTATTTAACACTTTGGACCAATAATAATAATAATTTAATATTATTAATAATTATAGTAATTGCAACTAGCATTTATATAACACTTTAAGATGTGCCAAATGTTTTACAAATATTATTTAATTTTATCCTCCCAGCCATCCCGGGAAGGTAGGTGCTATCAAAGTCCCCATTTTACAGATAAGGAAACAGGACGAGAAAAATGAAGTGACTGAGCCAGGAACACTCAGCCAGCGCCTCGGGCAGAATTCTAACTCGGCACTTCCGGGTTCCTGCCCTAGGTGCTGGCCGTGACCTTGACCACCTGCGAAAATCCCCATGCCAGGCCCCTAAAAGTTGTAGGATCGTAGATTCAGTCCTGGAGGGTCACCTAGCCCCATACCGATGAGCTAACGGAAACCCAGCGATGAAAACCAAGGGCCAAACGCAGGAGCTGAATGCAGGCTCCGACGAGGCCGCATCTCCCCCAACCTCGTCCCCCGCATCACGCTGTCCTCACCCCTAAAAGCATCTCCCCAGCTAGTCTGTTTAAAAAAAGTCCTACTAAGTAACAACAGGACATCATGGAAACAATCCTGGCTCTGGAGGCAGCTAAGAACGCAGGCTCCTGTGCGGCCTCGAAGAAGTCGCTGGACCTCTCTGGGCCTCCGGGGGCGTCCTCAGGACAGAGGAAGCTGAACCCCAAAGTCCATTTACAACTCTAATTCCATAGCCCTGCTTCTTGTCCTTCCTGCAGCCACCAAGCTTGGCTGTGGGAAGGCTGGGGGAGGGATGCGGAATAGGAAATAAAATCTAGCCACTTTCAGTCACCCGGAGGCAGCTCCCAAACCTCCTACAAAGCATAGCTCAGGATCCCCTTCCTACCCCTTGGTTGAGGATAAAATAAGGAGAAATTTGTAAGGCACTTGGCCAACCTCAAAGTGCCTTCTAAATGCCAACTCCCTGGTATTCATTTTTGCCTATTCCTGAGCACCTGGAGCTGAACCAACAATGCCTGTTGAATTGAATTAATTGAGATAGCTGTGACCCTAGCTGTGTCCCAGAAGAAAGGTGAAATTAAATAGAAAAAAATAAAAAATGTCCCAGAGAAAGGAACACAGTCAGCTCTGGATTTCAGAGCACCTTTGGGTCCAGGAGGGATTAGGGAAGGACCCAAGAGGCAATCATTCCGGGGCTGTAAAAGATAACCATTAACTATTTAACAATAAGTTACCTAATCTTTTAAAAAAAAATTTGAAATATCTACTACAAGAGATAGCAGTAGGCTTCTTAATCTTTTTAAAAGATTATTATACCAAATGTAACAATGTCACTCAGTGAAAAGAATGTATTTGCTACCAAAATGAATTCTTGAGAATATTTGGCACAGTGAGTCACAGGCAAAGTGCTTCACCATCACATTCATTTCATTTTATTTAATTAGTAAGTATTTATTAAGCACCACTGCGGGTTGTTGTTCAGTGAGGCCCAACTCTACATGGCCGCATGGACCAATGGGGATTTCTGGGCAAAGATACTGGGGTGGTTTGCCATCTCCCTTCTCCAGGATTTCTCTGTTTTACAGATAAGGACCTAAAACTAATAGGGATTAAGTGATTAGTCCCAGGTCACACCACTAGTTAAGTATCTAAGGCTGAATTTGAGATCAGGTCTTCAGGACTTCAACCCAGTACTCTACCCATGTCACCGCCTAGCTTGCTCCAGCATTGTACTAGGTGTTAGAGATATAAAGGTTAAAAAAAAAAAGACGAAAACCCTAACCATAAGAAAGTTGCATGTTATCACAGGAGGCCTACATGTATAAAACTATATGCAGAATAAATATATATGTGGGAAATGTTCAGCACCCACACCTCATTCAGACTTTCCAGACTTTGACA
Organism: Notamacropus eugenii; assembly: GCF_028372415.1. Classification (NCBI taxonomy): domain Eukaryota; kingdom Metazoa; phylum Chordata; class Mammalia; order Diprotodontia; family Macropodidae; genus Notamacropus; species Notamacropus eugenii. The sequence goes on along the minus strand of NC_092873.1, from coordinate 129,446,236 downwards.
CTAGGCCATGGTGTAGGAACCTTCTCTCCTACCCTTCTCCTTCTTCTTTTTGGCTTCTACTTTATTCCACTTGCTTAGCACAGTGCCTGGCATATGATAAACACTTAATAAATGCTTCTTGCCTTGCCTCACCTCAATCAACAAATCTGACGGTAGTAAAGTATATGATTTTCCTATAGTCGAATTAAGACCTTAATCAATTTGAAACGACCATGGGAGTTTGAGCTGTTGGATGAAAGGTAGATGATGCCAAACAGGGAACATTTTGTCATTGGCTGAGAAAAATCAAGTCATTTTGGGGGGCTACATGTTAAAAAAAACCCAGCAAATCCTCTCAAGTAGGAAAGCAAACCACTAGTGGAGGACTCCACATTTGGAAACTGAGTATTCTAGAACCCTGAAAGGAAAGGGGAGATAAGCTGAGAATTTCTCCCTAGGCCCTCCCACAATACACATTTTTATTTTGGGAGACTGAAACACCAGAAGACAAAGCATCCAGCCAGGTGCAAAAAGAGACATACTGAGAACAAATGAAGACAATAATAGATTCAGAAGAGCAATGTCTCCAGCTGGGCCTGATTCAGGTAAGTGTCCCGGTCGTTTAGGTCCAATATTGGAATTAAATGAAATGCTTATACATCATTCAACAGTTTATAAAAGGAGATTTATTTAACTCCAGAAAGAGAAGGATATTCAATAAGTTATTCAGCAAGGACACCTCATTAATTTATGAGAAATATACTCACTCTACAAAGGACAACATCCATTGTGAAGCCAGGAAAGGTTTTTGTTAATTTTTACATTCATTCCTGAATGAATGAACGGGTACTTCCTAATGGAAAATGCATTTGCTTCAGACAAATGCAAGGTTTATATGCCCTGCTTTCAATTCGAATTTTCCGCCTGCTTCCCATTGGCCAACATTCCATTTGGCTTTGTCTTTTTTTTATGTATACCTACTCTCTCTAGGAATTTTGTATTATTTAAGAGGAGAGGGGGCCTCTGCTTTGGGACAGGAGTGGAGATGTTTTTGTTACTATGTTTCTTGCTCTATCTCTTAATAAACACCTATGTTAGAAGTTAATTAAGTCTGGCCAGTTCTCAATCCGAAGCACCAAGATGGGGGCTTTTGGTTGACAGTGATAGAAATCCAATAGTAAGTCTTTTTTCTGAGGACCCAACCTATCAGTATGAGTGTGGGTTGGTTAAGTTGTCCCACAAAGAATACTACCCTTACATATGCCATTTGGGGAGAGGAAGGGTTGCCCAGGTCATATTTGTATTCTAAATCCTAAAATTTGTCTCTAAAAGTCTAATTTTGCCAGAACCATGACACACTTTTTGAAAAAATCTGGTCACATAAATATAACCCACGGGGAATCAGGAACAAACCCAAATTGAAGATTGTTTTTGCCCTGTAGAGAGAGTGTGAATATGGTATAGTGGATAGCGAGCTGGCAGCAGAATCAGGAAGACTTGAGTCAGCCCCAACACGTACTGGCTGTGTGGTTCAACAACTTTGTACTGGTTAGGAGGGCAGCTAGATGCCCATGGATAGAGTACTGGGCCTAGAGTTGGGAAGACTCATCTTCCTGAGTGCAAATAAGACTTCAGGCACTTCTTAATTATGTGACCCTGGGCTAGTCACTTAACCCTGTTTAACTCCATTTCCTCATCTATAAAATGAGCTGATGAAGGAAATAGCAAATATTCTGGTATCTTTGCCAAGAAAACAAATGGGGTCTCAAAGAGTCAGACCTGACTGAACAACAACAATGGCAGTTGCAGATCAACATTATTCGAGGGAGTTTCATCACCTAAAACTCCTTATATCAATTAAAGCACAGGTCTAGACAAAATAAATAAACTATGTTTTGGTTCCTTTTGTGTTTGGAACTTGGAATAAAAACCAGGTTCTGAATTTGTTTCATCACTAATCCTGATAATTAACACTTTTGCTTACTTGTTCTTTCAAATTTTCTGATTTCATACAATTATCCACCAAGGGAGCTGATATAGTAAATATATAATTAATATGTGATTGAAGTATGTATCTTTTTAGATGGAAAAATCAATTAACAAGCATTTATTATGCTTATTATATGCCATATATGCCGCTATATGCCACTATACCAGGATGAAGCCCTTTTATAACTTAGTAGATAAGTCTTAGAAAATGGTTTGAAACTCAGAAGATTAAATAAATTCTCAGTGGTCACACTGCTAGCGTCAGGAGTAGGTTTAAACACAAGTCTTTCTGTATCCAAGGCTAGCACTCTATCCATATCTGCATAATGAATATTTATAGTCAGATTAAAAATTGAATGAGCGAATACCAATTATGTTAAACATAATCTACCAAAATATCAATGTGAGAGACAGCAAAAACTTAAGTTTCCACAGAATTTATTAGTTGATGAAGTCATTGAGAATAAGTCAGATAATAAGAAAGCCAGCACACTGCAGGTGGACTCAACCAATCAGGAGACAAGCAGTGGCCTTTAGAAAGTCACAAAATTTTTGATAAGAAGGTGCAGACCTGAAACTGGCCTGAACCAGGCAGGAAAATGACCTAGAAAAACCTGGAGAAAGTTTTTCTTCACTGCACTTGCTGAATGAACCTCATGCATATAAGCAGACATACTCCACTTAAAATTATCCCTCCATTTTCTGATCATGGGTCCTATGTTAAAGCATGTTTGGGAGAGGGATCACACCAGGGGTGGTTACATAATGAGCACATCAAAAAGATGTTGACCTAATGGAGAACAGATCAATCTATCTCCTGGTAGGAGGACCTGTCCTGAACTAACAGTATATAGCTCATCTAGCTTCTGTATTCAGTGCTCCTTCCTCCTGAAAAGAGGGTAGGGGCCCACTTTGGCCAAAGTATTCAATTCCTCTGAACTCTGCTGTAATAAATTTTCCCTGATACCTTTTTAGTGTCAAGATTATTTCTAACAATAAGCAATCAACTTACCATCATGAGTATAAAGGAGATACAAAGGAATTACAAAGAAGAGTTTATAATTCTTTGCTCCTTGGGGCAGCTAGGTCGTGCAGTGGATAGAGCACCAGTGCAGGAGTCAGGAGGACCTGAGCTCATACCTCACCTCAGACACTTGACACTCCCTAGCTGTGTGACCTTGGGCAAGTCATTTAATCCCAATTGCCTCATCCTGGGTCATCTCCAGTCATCCTGATGAATATCTGGTCACTGGATTCAGATGGCTCTGGAGGAGAAGTGAGGTTGGTGACCTGCACAACCCTCTCTCACTCAAAAAACAAAGTCAATATGAAGAAGCTCTTCAGTCGAACTTGATCAGTCATGCCCTTGGTGGCCTTTCAAAACAAGTTTATTGGCTCTAGAGTCAATCAAATCAGGAGGAACTCTAAGAGAGTTATATCTGGTGGTGAGAAGAGAGCTGACTGCAGAGGAACAACTTAGCTCTTGAAAGAGAATCACTCCTCTCCAGTTTGGGGTATGAGATAATTTTCCCCTTTTCCTCCACTTCCTTTAGCACTACCTTATGGTGCACTGCAAACAGATTGAGATACGTGACTCAGGAAAGAGCAGTCCCAGAAGATTCTGCTTTGGATAGAGACCAGTCAGGATATAATCTTTACAGAAGAGCAGGCCTAGGGAACACCATAGAAGAGATGTATGGCACCAGGGGAATCAGAATGAGAATACCATGAAAAGAGAAGAGAAAGGAAGTCAGGGACCCTGTAGTGCTAGATATGTGTGAGGCTTTGCTGGGATATGTTCCCCATTTGCAGACCTCTCTACTAGAGTACTTTATGGGTATGCTCACTCTTCCAATTGTTAATCATTATTAGCGGAAATGTACCTTAGGTCTATCAGCAGCTAGGTGGAGAAGTAACTAGAGTGTTTGAGGATGTGGCTAATGTCTGGATATTGTATTCCCCTATAGTGTAAGCTTCTTCAAGGCAAGGACTATTTTAACCTTTCTTTGTATCTTTTCCTCCCCTCCCTCCCCCAGTAACACAGTACTTGGCACATAATAGACTTTTAATAAATATTTATTGACTTGAAAAAAAAAAGGAGAGACCTACCCTCTACACCACCACCCCCGCCCCACCCGGCTATCCCAGCAGTAGGTGGTGGTGATGATGGTATTCATTCTTCATTCTGGAAGAGGACTTTGACACCAGGAAGGTGGTGCCATGACTTGCAAGTGAATGATTTAAATGAGGGAGAGCTATGCAAAGTCACCAGCCTCACTTTCTCCTCCAGCACCATCTGAGCCCAATGGCAAGATATAGACAAGAAGAACTGGAGATGCCCCCAGATGCAGTGGGAGACATTGGTCTCTCCCAGATCTCATTTTGACTGAGGCAATGCTCAGGTGGTGTTCCAGTGTATTGAAAGAGGAGCAAATTGAGAAGCAAGTAGTAGCAGTGTGGCAAAGACCCCAGGATCCAAGAGTCTCAGTTCCAGCCTTCATACCCATCTGAATCCTGTAGAAGAATAATCAGGGCAGAAATCCCAAACCAAAGGGGAGTTCACAGTTCTGTAACTCTGTACCAGCAGAACTTTCCAGCTACCTTAAAAATGGCTGAGTCCAGCAGTGTTCTGCTATTGCTCAGATCCAAATCTAAGTCAAAAGCTTGCAGATCTCAGACCAGAAGAACAGTGATTGGACTTTTCCCTGGAGCAGAACACTTTAGAAGCATTGAAGGATTGCAGGTATAGAGTCAGAGCTGTTCCTGAGTTCTTGGAACAATACAATACTCAATAACCCAAGAAAACAACAAGACCAATCCAGACTTTTTCCTCCAGAAATAAGCAAAGTACATCCCTAATGTCAAATCTAAAGCCAAGAAGTAAGACTAGAAAAATGAGCAAGCAAAAAAAAAAGAATCCTATAATAAAAGTTATCATGGTAATGGTGTCACTGAAGACAAAAATGCAGAAGAAGGAAATGACTCCAAAACATTTACAAGCACATACTCAATGAAAGACATAGCCTGGGCACCATTTCAACTAGAATTCCTGGAAGAGATAAAACAAGAGTCAAAAAAAGTTTTAAAATATTTTTTGTCAATGAAATGGGAGAATAAAAATTAAAAATGGAAAAGAAATGAGAGCTATGAAAGAAAGATACAGAAGAAAAATTAACAGTTTGGCATAAGATAATTAGAATGGACCAAATAGGAATCAATGACTCCATGAGACAACAAGAAATATTAAAACAAAGTAAAAAAGCTGAAAAAATAGAAGAAAACTTAAGGTATCTCATAGCAAAATCCTAAGGGGAAAAAGATTTAGAAAACAGATCAAGGAGAAAATAATTAAGAGTCACTGGGCTACCTGAATATCATGACCAAAACAAGAACCCAGACATTACATTTTAAGAAATATTAAAAGAAAACTATTGAAATCTTTTAGAACCAGAGAGTAAAAGGGAATGAGAAGGAATCTGTGTAGCACCAATGCAATACCCACAGCAGCCACTATGGATATGCATGCACATTTCCGGGGTAAATTCACAAAATATAAACTCTCTTCCTCAAAGATGAAACCAAGACATTTATTCAAACACCAGAAAGCCAAATCCATCATGGTAAGAAGGAAATCTATACACATTATCAATGCAGGGAGCATAGCCATCCCTAAGCCTTCCTTCCATCAGGCCTCCCCACAAACAAGCTCCCTTAGGCAAAATCACTCTGTCTGTCAGTGTCTGTCTGTCTGTCTGTCTGTCTGTCTGTCTGTCTCTCTCTCTCTCTCTCTCTCTCTCTCTCTCACTCACTCACGCTAGCTCTTCTGTTCTGCTCTGTCTCAGTTCTGCCTCCTATCTCTCTCATCTTTACCGTACTCTCTCTTCCTGCTCTACCCATTCATCAATCTCCTCCCACTATCTGCTGGGCTAGAGTTCAAAGCAGGTCACATGGGCCTGTTAAGGGGCAGAGAAGATCTTCAGATTCCCTTACTATTACAATCTGCGAGTTACCTCCTGAAAGAAAACTCAAGATGAAAACTCCCAGGAACATTATAGTCCAAATCAAGAGTTTCCACATCAAAGAAAAAAATATTGCAAGCATCCAGAAAGAGGGAACTCTGGTTCCAAGGAGCCACAGTCCGGATCACATGTGATTTAGCAGCCACTACTATAAAAGAGTACAGAGATTGAAGCACCATATTCTGGCAGGCTTACAGTCAATAATTATTTAATTTGCAAAACTGAGTATAGTACTACAAGGGGGAAAATGTTTCAGAAGAAATAGAGGACTTCTAAGCATTCCTTATGAAAAGACAAGAACTGTGTAGAAACTTTAAAGTTCAAACATGGTTAAGAAAAACATAAAAATCACAAATGAATGATGATAAGGGACTAAACAAGGATAAATTGCTTATGTCTAATATGGAGAGACAACATGTGTCCATTTTGAACCCTATCAACATCAAAAGCCATAGAGGGAGTCTAATTAGGCTGAAGGCTTGGGTGTAGTTGTTATATTTTGATGGTATTAAAAGAAGAATGGAAAGGGAGAGAAAAGCGAATATATAAAGTAAGAAAAGGAAAAGCAAATTTTGGGGAAATTATCTCATATAATCAGGGTGTACAGGATATTTATACAAAAAAGAAGGAGGGAGTAGGGGAGGATGATGTTATTCTCATTTGAATTGGTCAAAAGAGAGAAGAATACACATACATGTACAGTTAGGTACAGTGATATATTTCATTCAATAGGAAAAGAGGTAGGAAAGGGAGAAGGTGGACTTAAATGGAAAGTAGATTGAGGGAGGACTAAGTTCTAAACACAACAAACTCTAAGAATGTACAAAATTATTTATAGCTTATTTTGAGATGTCAAAAGTGGAAACTGGAGAGAGTTTCCATAAATTGGGTAATGGCTGAACAAGCTAAAAATGTGATAGAATGCTGTAGGAAATTATAAAGGGGGTAATTTCAGAGAAATCTAGGAAGATTCGTATGAACTGATGCAGAGTGAAATGGACAGAATCAGGAGAACAGTTTACATGATGACAACAATATGGTATAGACAAACAACATTTAAAGTATTAGAAACTCTGGTTGACATAAATCATGGTACCAGCGGGCTGATGATAAAATATGCTACCTACCTCCCAGTAGAGCTAGGCAAAGGACTCACAGTAGAGAATTTTATATATGTATATGTAACATGTATCATATATACATATATACATGTGTATGTGTATGTGTGCATATATGTATATACATATAAAACATTTGGACATGGGCAATGTAGAAATTCATTTTTCTTCACTATATATGTTTGTAACAAGCTGTTTATTTTTTCATTCTTAAAGGGATAAGGGTTGAGAGAGAGAATATGTAGTTTTTTGCTGACTGAAAAAAATAACATGAAATTTATTTTTTAAAAATATAAATCAAATTAACTCATGGAGGTTGGGGGAGAAGAATTGGTAGCAGCATCAAATATAACTTCCCATTTTTGTACAGAAATGGTTCCATCTGACATATGAAAGTTATGTTCCATCAGATTTCTTCAGTTTCTAGGAGTTGTGGGGCAATGAGAAATGGGGATTCTCTTATATTTCCTCTCGGATCCTGGGATTTTTATCCATTGAAAGAGATGAATGAAGGAGGAAAAGAAGGTAGAGAGACAGATGCTATTGCTAGGTGGCTGATATCATAAGTTTATCGGGCGTAGTCTGATGTGCTTGGCTCAACTTCCTTTAAGTTTCTTAGAGCTCATTTCTAACATAAGTGAGCATTGAATCAAAATGGATCTCAAGGAAAAATCAAAGAAAAAAGGGAAAATTAAGTTTGTTCATGGCCTGAATTTCTGATTTTCCTATCCTTAACCAGTCTTCAGACCCCAAAGCATGCTATAAGAATATTAAGCAGAGCTTTTTATTCAACAATTCATATAGCATCTCACATCTATGTGAGGTATCAACAAACGTTTACCAATGCTCACTAAATAATTTATACATGCATATTCACAATGTAAATTCATCTGCTTTCACAAAGGGAAGAATTTAGGGTTACAGTTTACAAGCAAAAAAAGAAAAGCAAATATATCCTAAAAAGCAAACATATCCTTATAAACATTATGACAATGGTCATAACAGCCATAAACCAGCTATTAGTGAAATGTAGTACCACCCTTAAACTCAGGCAGATAGGAGCCACTACTCTGGCCCCTGAGCTTTAGGGTGCCCCATCTTTTAGAAGACTCTGATCATTACAGGCACCAAAAAAAAATTATTAAAATATGAGGATCGGGTGGGAGGAGAGGACTCTCCTCCCCTTCAATTGCCTTGGAACTCTTAGGCCAGGCTGAATGAGACCTATAGCCCCAGAATGGCTCAGAGGAAACTGAGTATGAGAAACTTTCCCCAGAATTATAAAGCCAGTATCCTAAGTCAGGTTTCAAACTTAGCAGATTCAGACTGCAAGTTCTGCACTCTTTCCACTGTACTCCTGTGCTAGACATCAAAATCACTATCTTTGAAACTCTGAAAATAGTCAATTTGGATTTGGAGACACTATTTCGTTCTCTGTTGCTTTAGAGGATAGGACTAGAAGTAGTGCCTATCATGTGCACAGAGGCAGATTTCAGGTTAGTGCAAGGAGCAGCTAAGAAGTAACTTGGCTGAAAGCAGGCTGGCCCCCAACACATGCCCACAGTGTGACCATGAGCAAGTCACTTTTACTCTCAGTGGCCTAAGCCAGTGTTCTCCAACAGGAGATTCTCTAATAGCAGGGATTGTACACTTATCTTTGTACTGTCAATTGCCTAAGCAGAAAGCAAGTATGAAGAGCTAGCTTTGCAGTGGTCACAGTCAGATGCTGTGCTAGGCCACTCTTTCAAAAATAGATTTTAATAATTAATGTTATAACTACAACTATATTAACTTAAATTGAAAAATTATCTTATCTAAAGAGAGGGCAGATTAACAGTTGCCATCAGATTGATAGTGCATAATCACTAATTCAAATTGTATAGGATATTAGTGATCATGTACTATCATCATATTTGTAGGATGGTGTCCATTAGAAGGTAGATAATTTGTGTACAGACTGGAATATTTTAATTTTGTATCTTTCATGTTTGCGTGTGTTTTAACTGTTACAAATAATAGCACAATGCCCTGCCCCAAGATTTAGTGCAATTTCAATATGAAAATGTTATTATGCTTCTATCCACAACTGAAAGGCAAACTCTACTTAAGTTTATTTTCTTAAATTATAATCTTGTTGTATTTTGCATACTTAACATAGGGTAGTTATTTTGATTTTGAGATAGTTAATTTATCTGAGTTTTCAAAAAACAGGGCACTATGATATATAGAGACAGTATCAGTATTCCATTCTCTGGTTTATTTGTGCTGCTAATGTAGCAAATAACAATTTAAACTTTAATATGACAATACAAATTCTTATTTGTTGTCGTAAGCAATAGGGCAAAAAAGCCCCAAGGTATAGTGCAATTTTCATGTGAAAATATTGATAGGAGTTTCTATCCACCATTGGAAAGTAACTATCACTTGACTTTATTTTCTTAAATTATAATTTTAATGTATTTTGTGTATTTAATAGAAGATGGTTAGTATCTTGACATAGAAAAAGATAGTTGTTTTATCTGAGGTTGCGTTATATATGCCTTATACATACATATATATATATATCAGTATCAATATTCCATTCTGTGATTTATTTATGCTGCCAATGTAATAATATTTTTAAATTATTTAAACTTTAGTATGATAAAAATTATCTATTTCTTGAAAATGAATATCATTATCAGGCCTTCGATAGAGGACTTTTTTCTCCACAAAAAAATATACTGAGAGTTCTAATCTATGATCAAATTTTTATTCATTTAAAAAACGATTTTTGGCACACGATATTGTTGCAAAAAAAGACATTTCCAGTTTTTCTTGGAATGTATTATTATTGGGCAGTGATAGTGGGCTGTTCAATGTATTCTAACTTCTGGGAATTAGCTATTAAATGGTATTAAGGACATTTTCTGAAAATGAGAGCTTGCACATTTGTGACATGTTGAGGGACGTGGGGGCAGTATAGGAGTAAAGCAGGTGGTCATGATGTAAACTGTTTTACTGGAATACATTCTCTTGAATAGTGTTGGGAATAATCTGGAGGATATGTGAAGGGGGACTCACTTTTAGACCATTACTGGTCCCATAGAATTATAATACAAGTGAGCAGATGAACTACAGTAGTCATCCAAATTTAGACAGTCATTTTAGCTCTATACAGTTCCATGTTTTCAATGAATACTTTTTATGAGAAGGTGAATGCTGTAAGCTAATTATTCTAATCTTCCTTGATAAATCACATAGGTTAATGAATTTTGAAATACATTTTAAATTAAATTGTTTATAAAGAGGGAACCTGCAGTCTCAAGGCCACAAGGGACCCTCTAGGTACTGAGTTGTGCCGCTTTGACTGAATCTAAACTTCACAGAACAAATCTCCTTAATAAAAGGATTTGTCCAGTAAAACTTGTACTCAATCAGCAGGTGGCACCCAAGGACCTGGAGGCCACAGGTTCCCCACCCTTATGAGCACTCCTGATGAAATGAACTGTCGCATATGGTGGTGTCAGAGTCAAGTAGTGATTTTCCCAGATTTTTTAGACAGAGGTTCAAGGGAATTTGGGAAAAGTTACAGAAATGAGAATTTTCCCAAGACTCCAGAGCTTGGGCCCTTGTTATTATAAGCTGCTGACACAAATTTTACATGTATTAGGTTGCTGTTCTTGAAGGAGGACCATGACATCAAGGAGATGTGTTTGTTCTTCATTGCCGAAGAAGACCATGCCATCAGAGAAATGATGACATGACTTGCACTTGACTTTGTTTTGAGTGAGGGAGAGCTGTGCAGGTCACCGACCTCACTTCTCCTCCAGAGCCAACTGAATCCAGTGACCAGATATTCATCAGGATGACTGGAGATGACCCAGGATGAGGCAATTGGGGTTAAGTGACTTGCCCAAGGTCACACAGCTAGTGAGTGTCAAGTGTCTGAGGTGAGGTATGAACTCAGGTCCTCCTGACTCCTGCACTGGTGCTCTATCCACTGCACCACCTAGCTGCCCCTAACATCAAGAAGATACACAGAAGGAGGAAGAAGAGCCAAAGAAGGAATAATCAGTGAGGTAGGAAGAGACCCACAAGAGAAAAAAACAAAAACAAAAAAACCCCAGAAGCCCAAGGAGAAAAAAATTCAGAAGAACAAGTGGTCTAGTGCCAAGTACTGAAGAGGGGTCAAAGAGAACAAGACCAAGAAAATAAAGGCAATAAAGAGGTTATTGAAGGCTGGAAGAGGACCGTGTGAGATCATTGAGGAATGCAAGCCAATCAACTGGGCTGAAAGATACAAAGGATCAAGGAGGGAATAAATAGAAATTAGAAGCATCTTATTCTTTCAACAAATTTGGCTGGGAAATTTAAAAAAGGGCAAAAACTCAAGGGGGTAATAAAAATGAAAGGGAAGGTGAATTTTTATGATAGGGATGACTAGAGCACATTGTAGGGAAAAGCACTTGAACTACTAATGTCTGAAACCTCAGTGTAACTTTCCCAGAGAAGTAGGAGTGGAGATGGTGGTAGTATTCTGAAATACTAAAATTTTATTCCTGGCTTATTCATATATATCCTTCATGATTTATTCTATTATCTGCCTTCCGCAAAAGAAAATGAATCTATTTAAAAATCATATTGTTTGGATTAGGGTAGACCCTATGACTTCTCTGTTCTTTATTTTTGTAGGTAGGTAATAAAGAATTCCAATACCAACTTTACCTTTCTTCTCAGCCACACAGAAATTCAAGTTCAAATTCAAAAGTGACTCTGGTATCAAAATAAAATATGTCCACTAGTCAGGTTTCTGATGCAAAAAGATAGATTTTGTACCAAATCTAGGTTGTATTATCTGGGGGGCATAAGAAGATCCGACTTCAGGTTTCAGTTCTACCACATGTGACTTTAACCAAGTCGTAAAACAGAATTATAGAATATTAGACCTGGTAGAGATTTTCACACCCAACTTATTCAACCTCCTTTTCTTCCATGGTAGGAAACTAAGGTTAAGAGAGGTAAAGGGATTTTCCAAAGATCATTTGAGTAGTAAATTTTGGTGTTAGTCCTCAAAGCTAAATCTTCTGATTCCTTCTGATTTACTGCTCATTCTACAAACCATGTGTGTTGCTTTTCCTTTGTATCTTAACTTCTCATTTTTACCCACCTGAAGGCCAATTTCCTTTTCTGTAAAAAACAAAGAAAGTGGACAACTTAACTTTAGTACCTAGGGAACTCCCACAGCTATCTCGGATTCATAGCAATTTATGGGTCTATGTCCACTCTAAAATTATATATTCATGAACCTTCACTGATGTGCTTTCATTTCCCCCTTTTGTCAGCCAGAGGACATGACTAGATCAAAGCCAAGGAATTAATGCAATAGCATTACAATAGCAAGTCTTGATTGGCTTACTTCTTTGGCCATTGAAGCACTGCAGTCTCCCCACCAGACTAAGAATTTTAATTTAAGCACAAAGAACATTTGGAATTCAAAAGGTGGCAACACTTTTTCTTATAATGATATGTCTTAAGTACAAGTCTATCTGATAGCCTCCTAAGGAAAGTAGTTAGGGAAGAGGATTGGGAACAAATTGACCAGATGCAAACCTGATAAGTAGTGCTAGGCTGGACCTAATTTCACATCATTTCTTGCATTTATAATCGTTCATGTTATGTGAAGATTGTAGAGCAGCCACTCTATAAAGCCTAAAACAAACAGCCATGAACACTCCCACATTACAACAAAGACAAAAAGGAATTAAACCCAAAGCGAAGCTATGGCAGAGGGGCTAGGCTTCTTAACCTTTCCACTCCTTTATTGCATGAACTTAATGTTCTCATACCTAGTAAAATCCTGCTCTTACACATCTTGTGACTGAAGTCCACCCCATCACTTTCCACATTGCCTGTTTTTTGCTACACATCAGCTATCTATCCGTCTTCTTAAACTACTAAATATTTTATGGAACTATTATCAAGCCCTTCCTTTCCCTCTTCACCTGTTCTTGCAGTGACAGCTGCACATCCTTTCCTGCCTATAAAGATTATCACCTGGATCCTTCCTCAAATTCCAGCCACAGCCTTCTAACATTGAGCTACTAATTAATTGTGCAACAGTAAAGATAGGAGAAGGACTTAGACCTCTGATTTCATTAATTTATGGAATCTCCAGGTGAGAAAGGTCCTTCTAAGGAACTGGGACTCAGGCAGGTCAGCATCATCTCTGCAAATTATAATCTTCACATGTTGTCTAGAATCAGAAAGAGGAGCCACTGAACCATACATAAGGATCCTTGCATGCACGTATTGACTTAGAAAACCACATATTTATATTGTCTATGCCTTATTGTGTTTTTATCTTATTAAACATTTCCCAACTTTATTCTGGTTCAGACCCACTAGTATTGTAGAGGCATGATGGCCTTGGGAGTGTATTTGACACCTCTGGTTCAGTATATTGAGAGGTTAAGTGACTTTCTAAGGTTCACACAACCACTCTGTGTCTAAGACTTGAAGCTAGATCTTCCTGTTCTGAGGCTAGCTTTCCATCCACTATCTTTTTATGGACAATATGTCATCATAAAATGAGCCTTCAGGAAACAAAAACCCTTTCAACAGTTAATTGTAAACCACTTAACACAAGAGGAAATTTGTATCTAGGATGATAGCGGCTAGCAATTGCACCAAATGTGAATATATAAAAAATAGATACTTTGGAATATGTGTAAAAGAATAAAACTAAAATCACCCTTACTGGTCCCTAATTTGATTCTGAACTTAATTCAAGTTGTTGTTTATTAAGTCCTACATATCTTAGACTCAGAGATTTCCTCTCTTTTGAGAAAGTGGTAAGTACTGGGTTTTTCTTTTAGGAACTTTATCTTGGGAAGTCCTAGGCATTCATTAATCCATAGAATCTCCCTCTATGAACTCAATAGAGAAATAACATGCTAATTTTTTCTAGAGTAAAACAATATTTTGAACTCACAATTATTCTAGCATTTCTAAATATTTTTGGAAAAAAAATTTCTCTCTTTTTACCTTTTTCTCTACCACCTAGATGTTCATATTTGAAGTTTTTGTGCTTATTCACTGAATTAAAGAATTCAGATTTCAATTGTATTTTTGTTTTGCCTTGGTTTCCATTTTATTCAGTTTTGATATTTATCCAACATATCTAGGACAAACAGTACAGAAAGACAATGAGCTGAGCAAAGGATGAAAAAGGAGGAGAATGGGCTGGATTTCCTTCAGGAAACTGGAAAGCACATTACCAACCCCAATCTTCCTATAAGAGAAAAGGTTCATCTTTTCAATACAAACATAGAATACTACTGCCTTCAAAGAACTAAAGATGAATATAGCACATAAGGACAGGTGCATGGTAAGTATGAGTAAGCCCCATCATATAATCCCTGAAGACATTTCAAGTAGAACAAGGGTAAAGGGTATCATCAACTGTATGACAGAAGAAGATGAATTGGTCATGTGTCAAGAGTGAGGAATGACATATACATGGCCAAGGTACTACACTAGAACCTTCCCAATGTCAGAAGAAAGTGAAAAAGGTTTGTGGTATGTTGAGTAGTCTTATGTGGAGAACTTTTAGGAAGGCATGCATAAGAGTAGAACAGGATAGGCAGGCATGAATGGTTTTCATTTCATATCACTGGAGAGAACTCGGAAATTGATAAGATCAAATTTGAGCTGTTTGAGTATTTTAGTATTGATACTGTGAATTCTATTTTGAATTTTGGTTTGTTTAGTCTCTCTTAGACTGATTCACTATTTCTCTCCCCTTTCCTTCAGATGTATTCTGGCACCATCACAAACTTCATACAAACACAAAACATTTTTCAATGCTGCAGCTTGCCCCGACTCTTTCTTCCCTTATTGTAGCAAGCTCCTACCCCTTTTTATTCTGCCAAAACAAATGATACTGAATCCCTCACTGCCTAAGAGAAAACCACTCCCATCCCTAACCCCCACTGCCCATTCTTTCATCCCTAAGTACCTCAACCCTAGCCCTCCAATGTCCATCTTCAGCTCTGCTCACTGATTCCACTGTGTGCTCCAGAATTCACATCCCATAATTTACAAACCATTCTAGTTCTCTTCCTATTGTGATCTATCTCCTGAACTCATGGAAGCCTGGCTCTCCCTATGTAACATTCCAAACCCTGATCATACTTTCTAGGATTGGTTGCATCTTCTCTCACATCCCCTGTACTTATCCTGGAGGGTGTTAGAATACTCCTCATTCTCCATTGATATATTTAAACTCTCTTTCTGCCATTATCACTCAGCAACCTCTCCTCTTTTGAAGTTCATAGAGATAATAAGGATAGGGACTAGCCTGTGATTTCAATAGAATAGGAAATTCCCTTTACCAAAGTGGGTTAGCACTTTCTTTGCAAATTACTGCCTCGAGCATTGAAAGGATAAGTGACTTGCTTAAGGTTTACAGAGCCCATAGGTGTCGGAGGCAAGATTAAAACCTAGATCTTAACTCTGACTCTCTCTCACCTTTTTGCCCTACTCCCTGTCTTTCTGAGGTTCATGCTATAAACACTCATCTAAACCAAATCTACAGTCTCTTATGTCTATCAGTCCTTAGGTAACTGATATAGCTACTGCCTTAGTTCAGGCCAGCAGCAAGTGGGAGCAGACAACTGACTTGATTCTGATTCATAAAAACCTAGGGGTGTGTGGGAAGAAGAGTTCTATTCCAGACTATCCTGGGGAAATTGGGAAGGTATTCATTAGAAGAACAGATGCTGAAAATAATTCTGTGGTGGTTTTTAGATTGTCACTTTTTGGTTATAATTAAGTGTTTCACTATTGATTAATGATTCTTTGGCTATTATTTGTCTGTGTCTATTAATAATAATAGCTAACATAGCATCTACTATGTGCCAAGTTCTGTGCTAAGTGCTTTACAATGATTATTCATTTGATCCTCACAACAATCTTGGGAGTTTTAGGTGCTATTATTATCCCCATTTTACAGATAATGAAACCAAGGCAACTAGAGGTGAAGTGATTTGGACAGAGTCACACAGATAAGGTCTGAGGTCATATCTGAATTTGAGTCTTCCCAACTCTAGGACCATGGTTTTTCCACTATACCACCTAGTAAGCTGTTACCATAGTGATAGCTTAATATTCATATTGGAGTTGACTTTAGAAGTTTTTAAGATCTAACTAGATATGGGCAAAGTAAATGGAGATAAGCTATTTATCAGATAATCCCACCACAATAGAAACCCAAATCTGTGAGGGATTTGTGCTTTATAGTATATAGGCAACATGCCCTTTTAGGAGTAGAAGAGATGATCATTAAGAACCAGTATGGATTTATCAAGAGCAACTCACGCTAGACTAACTTTACTTCTTTCTTGATAGGGTTATTAGATTAATGAAAGCAGAATACATAATGTGATGAAGTTGAATGAAAGATCATTGAACTTGTCCATCAGCATATTGTAGACCAACACTAGAAAAAAAGCTAGATGGAGAATTGAATAGCAAGAAGAGAACAGGCTTGATAAGTTAAGGAAAACTGCATAGTACTTTAAATGCTCTCAAGCTGCTCCTTTAATCAAAAGTGCATGATGAATGAAAATCATGAAAAAGCATTTATTGAGTTTACATTTATTGCTGGGAATTCAAATGGCACAAAGTGAGATAGTCCTTGTCTTCAAGGAGCTTATATTCTAATAGGAGGAGATAGCACACATAGGGAAGTTATAGCCAGAGAAGGAAGTTTTAGATTATATATCATTTAGTTAGTACATAATTTCCAAAAGCAAAGTAATATTTATTTCATTACTTTGCCAGAGCAAAAGGTGTGTCCCTTGGTGGGAGAGAGATGGCAAGATGCTTCAGTAGATGGCTGTATGGGATATGAAGCATAGTCTGCCCTGGGACTGGCTAGATATAGAGAGCTAGTTAAGTTTTCATTCATTCAGTCACCAATAATCAGGAAAAGATGTGATCCTCTCATGTAATGAGAATATATAATAGAAGAATACTGCCCAATGATTCCCTGGAATTTGAATAATTTCAAAAACATCAATTGTAGAGCTCTCAACACATTGAGTGGATTCTTAAAGGGGATTTATGAAAGGACGTAAATAAGGGAATTGCATAGGATGAAATTATGTGGAGAGTTTTATGACGTTTGCCTTTGGAGGGAGTGTAATGTTAAGGGAACTTGAAGATCTTTCCTGCCCATTAATAGGCACATAGAGCCCTGGCCCAGAGCTTTCAAGAGTTTTCAATTAAGTGCTGAGATATGAGGATTTTCAAGTTCCTTGGCACTCAGTCAATCAGATGCTGAGTTTTTGTTATATATTCTGGGAGGTTAGTATTTTGCTTTGGGGGTTCACTCATGAAAAGGATCTTATGATTTCCAGGTCGAGACTTTGAGTAGCCATACGTTCAGAGCCCTCTGACTGATCAGATGTCTGTGCTCCTTTAATCTAGAGATGTATAATGTATAGCAATATTGCTTTACTCAGACAGTTGGGGCCCTATCTATTGGTCTTTGTGCTAATTTCTCTGCTTTTATTTTCTCCAAGTTCAGGGTGCTGACCTTTGCCCTGAATTAGTGAATGTAATTAAAAGTAGGATTGTTAACTCCTTTTTGATCAGTCTTTCCTTTAAATGCAAATCAAAGAATCTGTGCTAGCAGGCCATCCTGGGTGTGCTAGGGTGCTTGCTATAACAGGGAGTACCCAAATTGGTGCCATCTCAGATCCATGGAAATAACAAGACTGATATGTCAGGAGACAGATGCAGAATGGATTTAATTTGGTCTAGTCATCTAATACTATTCTTGTGGATGAGGTGAAAAGATGCAGCCTAGATGGTAGTACAGTGGTATGGATTTGAAAATAGTTGAATTACAAGATGAAAATAGTCATTAAGAGGTTGATTTTAAGAGCTTTATAGTGGGTTACTCCCTGGAATCTTCCCTTAGTCTAGCTCATTTCAACATTTTTATCAGTTGTTTATCATTATTTTTGCATGTCTAGTCACTTCAGGTTTTTGAGGCTTCTCCCATCAGTCCTGATCCTGGAATGTGATTGGGACCACGAGACTCAAAGGCTATTTACCTGTATGACTTTCATGTACTTTGTCCAGGGTCAAAAAATTTGATTACCATTTCAGGACAGTGTTGTCTTTTCTGTTACAAAATGATCTAAGACTTCTGCCTTGATGATTCATGTATGAAGGAATAGAATGTGAAACAGCTAACTGTAGCATATGGCACTTATCACCACAGAATTCTATCATAATGTAAAGGTATAGGTCACTTGAATAACTCACTTGATTGTTTCTGCCCCAATTGAAGTAATTAATAAATGCTGCCTTGTCAGTGCCTTGGATCCAAATGTTAACCCCCTACACATACACACATGCAAACACACCCACCCACACCCACCCACACACCTAAACCACCCTCCCCCCCCCCCCCCCCCACACACACCCTTTACCAGAAACTAGCAACAAGCTGGGCTGTTAGAACAGTGGATTTCTTTCCCTAGTCACTAACTAAACTTTATTCATATATGCTGTCTTCATAGTTTGTTGATCAAGTAGCACTGTTGCTGTTGTGTTTGTCCTTCTTTTTCCAAGAGGACCATGACATCAAGATGATGACATGACTTGCAGTTGACTTTGATTCAAGTGAGGGAGGGCTGTGCAAGGTCACCAACCTCACTTTCTTCTCCTGAGCCATCTGGGTCCAATGGCCTGATATTCATCAAGTAGCATATTAGCTTTTTATATACCATGATCCTTTACTTAACAACTTTAAAGAGCAGAGAAAACATCATTGATGGAAATAACCAGCTTAAGCACTTCTCTCAGTGTTAAAAAAAAGAATCCGGGATGTAGGAGTGGGAAGAAAAAGGAGAAAAAATTGCCTTTCCATGAAGGCTTATGGTGAAAAAGAGCAAATGAAGAATAATGTTTCATATTTTAAAAATATATCCCTTGAGTTTGTAAGGAATTTCACCATGTAATATATTAATGCATTTTAGGTCTAGAGTATTAATCCTTTTTTAATTAAATAACTATAAGTATTTCAGTTTCTGTTTTGTCTAAGCCTCTAAAATAAGACTTAATGGGGCTAAAAGTGTTTATATCATTTTGTTTAATAGGACTATTTAACACTTTTATAGGACTGCTACTTACATTTACTAAAGCATTTTGATCACGCTATTTTTCCATTTCCATTTTAATAGGTGATGCCACCTGATTTTAGTTCATGCAATGAAAAATTAACTTAAAGTATCTTCCTATAGTATGAGAGCTCTCTTTTTTAAATTCTGGGGATTATTTCAGTAGAAAAGGGGGAATTTTGCTCATATTTCTTTATGTCTCTATACTACTTTAAATCTTTTAACTTTGAATCGAACACAAATTCAAATTAATAGAACCAGTGTTGTGTGATGGATAGAGTGCTGGTGTCAAAATTAGAATATCTAGCTTCATTTTGACTCCCAACACTAAATAACAAACAGTCTAAACAGTACAACACAGGCATTCCATTTAATCTCTCTAAGACTTTTATCTGCAAAGTGGAGCTAATACCTATTGTATTACCTTACAAAGTTATTGTGAGGTTCACATGAAATGATGTATCTAAAGCACTTTGCAAACATTAAATCATTAAGTAAATGCACCTGTTATTACAGTAGGGTACATCTAGTAATGATTAACTCCACCAAAGTCTTCCTCTGAATATTTTAAAAAATTTTTATTGATTGTTTTCAACATTCACTTCTACAATAGAGTTCTAAATTTTCTGTCCCTCCTTCCATTCCCCCTCCTCAAGATGATAGTTTGATACAGTCTATACATGTACAATCATATTAAACATATTTCCACATTAGTCATATTGTAAAAAAGAATTAGCACCAAAGGGGGAAAAAAAAGGGAGAGAATAGTATGCTTCAATCTGCACTCAGACCCCATAGCTCTTTCTCTGGATATGAATAGCATTTTCCATCATGAGTCTTTTGGAATTGTCTTAGATCCTTAGATCACTGGGACCTCAAGGAATTCAAGGGATCTGAGTTCAGGGGCTAGGTTCCTGGAATTCATGGGAAAGTTCAGAGTGTGTGGGGAGGGGTTCCCAAAGCCCATACCCCATCAGTTTTAGGGTAGTATTAATAGATTCTTACATACTGATTTTGGACATTATAGTATAGAAGTGCTTGGTTACAGTGTGATTTATGTGATAAGAGGTTAGGTTCATTTTGATCAGAATACTATGATTGATTTTATGAATTAGGACCATTACATAGCAAGACCTAGTCTGGAAAGACAGAGTCCTCCTTCTGTTTACTAAGTTATACAAACAAGCTAGCTTTAGAAAGCTAGAAATGCTTGTCAATGGATGTTTGTGATTGAATTCCAAATATAGCCCCAGAAAATGGTCTGGCAGGTCCCTTCTTTTCAGTACTTGAAATATTGAGAAGGTCCCTCCTTGTTGAAATTATTCTTAGGAGTATGGGTTTAGGGTAGGGAAAATAAAAGGTATATGGACAATTTTGGGTCATGAACAAACTTTGGTATCTAGACTGCTCAGAATCTCAAGAGGGACATCTAGTTTGATTACTTAGTCAATATCTATAGCCTTTTTCATCCCTCTGTTAGAACAATTATAACTTCATTTTATTTTTTCTCAGCTTCTGTTAGCCAAGCTGGAAGATCTTGATTTACAAGACATAATCTTTACAACTAAGGTAAGTCTTTTCTGCCTTTGCTCTAGTGCTTGGCATAATGCAGTTAAGCACAGTAAAGAGTTGTGTTTAATTGTCATTGTTGCTGCTTGGTATTGTAACTGTAGTACATTATTTTGCTTTAAAAAAATATTGGCTTGCTGGGAAAACTGGAAAGCAGTCTGGCAGAAACTAGGTATAGACTAATATCTTATACCATTTACCAAGATAGGGTCAAAATGGATATATGACAGACATAAAGATGATGGGATACAGGCTCTGAGAATCCCCTTAAACTCTCCTTGAATATTCCCACTTGATTTGGCTTTTTATGACCAAATCTGTTACCCTTAACCTAGCCTAGCCCTCCCCATTGTCTGTTTCCATGACGATGTTCCCTAAGCCCCTCCTCTAGTTAACCCAGACTATTTGGTCAACCCTAGATCCCTCCCACAATCTTTCTGTATGTAAGATCCATCTTGCCTCCAAGAAGGCACTCAGATTCAATCCAGCTGAGATTCAATCTGGCCTGCTTGTCAATACAAGTTACAAATGCTTAGATTCCTTAAGAGTCTACCAAATATGGCGAATCTTTAATAAACTTTGTTTTTCTTTGGCTGAAAAAAGTCGAATTCATTTGGACAGGACCCGGCGTGTTAGTGTTTTGGGGTCCCAAGCACCCCTAAACCTCAACAAAGGGAGATACAAGTAAATTGGAAGAGGATGGGACATATTACCTATCAGATTTATTAAAGGAAAAGAATTTGGGAATAAATAAGAGAGAGAGTGCATTATGGAATGTAAAACACATGTCTGATTACACTGAAATATTTTGTACAAATAAAACCAATGTAGCCAAAATTAGAAGTGTTAAATACAGTTGATTATGAGCTGACTGCTGCTGATCTTACTATGAGTTGACCTTAGCTGACCTTGTCCCATTTCCAGAACCATGAATTGCCTGAGACCAATCAGATATTATGCCTTCTCTCCCCCTACCATTTTGTAAATACACAACTCTCCTCTACTAAGACTTTCTGTTGCTATGCAAAACTGTGCAATGTACCAACCCCCTTGCACCTGAAGTTGAACCATTCCAAGAATTGTACCCCACACCCTCTGCCATGGGATTATATAGGAACACTATGCCCAATCCCCTTCTTGGGCACCCCAGCATTTGCTGCTCCTGCATGGCACCCTGAGCTTCATCCTCCTTGCCTTTACTAAAGTTCATAATTTTTGCTACACTGGCAGGCCTTTATTTCAGGTTGACATAAAAGGTGTCAGAAGTGGGGTTTGAAGACTCCTTCCTGGCTGCCTGGCCCCTGTTTCTGCCCATATCTCCTTTGCCCCAGATGCTTAGTGCCAGTGGGGACCCTTTGTGTTCCAGTCTAGATTTGACTCGTTGGCTCTTCCTGGGTGAGTCTCTTGAATCTTGAACTCAAGTCTCTTTTTTGGTTGAGTTCCTAGGGTTCTTCAATTGAGGGTTTGGTAAAGACTCATGCGTAATTTTGGGTCCACTCCACCGGGTCCCCCTAAATGGACAGTTGCCAGTTACATGTTTTGAAATTATGGACCACATGCTTGCAGGTACTTGGATAATTGGCATTGTTGGCCACAGTGAGATTGTTTCTATCACAATAAAATCAAATCACTGTGGTCCCTTGGTATTTATAAAACTATACAGTCCCAGAATTTGACCTAAAAAGGAGACTTACATTTGTACACATTAAAATCTTTGTCTTTGTGGAGTGCTATTTGAATTAAAGTATGCTATGTATATGTACGTGTTCATGAATAAATAATAAGTTGCTTTTTTTCTTTTTCTCCCTCAAAGCCTGAGCAAGAGTGAGGGGGAGGGTGTAAGAGTCAGTAGCAAAAACCAACTATGTTTACTTAGGGTATTAAAGTCACATCTTAATTCAGTAGCAAAGCCTCTAAGCCTATAGAATTTAAATGTTCTTCTGGAAATTTGAAGTACAACCATCACATGAATTTTAAAAAGTACCATTCGGTACCAATACTTGGCCATATTGACTTTAGTAAGCTTCTCATTTAATGAACAGAGGATAAAGGTGGGCCAAGCATTTTACCCTCCACCCATCCCTCAATTTACTGCTCTGCTTCTGTAAAGCTTTTCCATATCTGGTGAAAATCTAGAATGTGGTTGCTGAGAAAATGAGATCACTCTTTGATAAAGTTTATAATCTAGGAGTAGTTTATAAGACAATTTGTGTTTATGTGAAAATTGTGAAAATACACTAGGAATAATCTGAATTGAATTGAGAGAATGAAGGAGGCTTATCAGATACATGCAAAGAGATCTCCCAAGGAAGTCAACAAACACAAGGGTTCTTGATAAATGAATTTTACGGCAAATAAGAACTCTAGAAGACTATTGATATTGGTGAAGGTATTTTAAATAAACTGTCTTTTTCTTTTTATCTAGCTTTTTCCTTTGGTATTCATTGTATTGAAAGTAAACAGGTTTCTAAGAATAACCTGGAACTTAGTTGTTTGAGCTGTTTCCAGTCCAGGGGGAATATTGAGTCTGTTTAGGATTGGAAACATTTTTAAAAGCATACTTTGAATTTTACTGAAACGAATCAAGTGACTTTGTAAAAAAATCAGTATATCTTCCAATTTAATTATTACATGCACTAAATGTGGTAAGGTAATTAAAAACAAAGTTTGTTGTCCTATTTTGTAAGCTTCATAGACATTTCAAGTTTTCATGCTTTTAGCATTCAAATGTTACGATGGTGTTGTGTATTTATTTGATATTTTTTCATGTATGCTTGAGCAAGCATACATGTGATAAAACACAATATTATTAAAAGCAAATTTCTAAAGTAATAGGCTAGAAGAGCGTTGTAAATTAAGTATCTTAAGTTCTCAGAATGACTGAAAAGTGTGTGTAGAAAGATTGTTTTGTTCCATAATGGGATACTCAACTAGAATTTTTTTGTTATTATCTGATGTTTTTGTTTTGAAACACACTTATACCATTTGAACCCTTTTCCTTCCATTATTATTATTTTGTTTCATTGCCAGGTTGGTAATCTGTGTTCTGTTTTTAGCTTTTGTATCTTTTGCAGCTTAGTACCTATCTCGTTTTTAAATGTTGTCTTAACTATGTCATTTTTATTGTATTTTTGGCAAATTGCATTTTCATATCAAGTGTGACATGTCAGATCCAACCTTAATGAGGTACCTCATATCTTTATTTTTTTTCCTCTCTGAGAGGTATGATTACTCTTATATTTAATTTCTAATGAAAATGCAAAAAGATGCTGCTAAAAGCATATTATACATTTAATTGAATCAAGATAGCTAATGAGATTAATTTTCGCCACTACTCTATATGCCAATGACAAAAGAGTTAAAAGGCCGCCCCCTTGTAGTTGCTTTAAGGTACATTATCAAAAGGACTGAGACAAGAATGTCACATGAAAACTTATGCACCTTTTTTTGACTCCTCTAGTTTAGTGTTTCTTCTCTACGAATCTCCCATGCTACTCTCTCTATGACCTTTCCTATAAACTTATTGAAATCTGAAGAGCCCCCCAAATATTCCACTGTTCCTTTTTGAGAATTTGGTTGTAGATTTGCCATCCTGAGAGATTATATGTACATCTTGCTGTTTTTCATTGTCAGTTAGATGGCATGTGATGCTTTTTAAAGTTCATATAATAAAAAAAACAGGTGCCAAATCATTCCATGTTGAGCAAATAATTTCAAGGAAAATGTAAAGAGGAGAGGAAAAAAGTATGTCAGACTAGAGCCCACTTAATGTACAGTAGAATTTTTCTAATTCCCTAAAGGACAGATTTCCCAGATGTTACCTGGACATTTTCAGTGCCAGAGTCAGAGCTTTTTCTTTAGTCCTTCTGAATTTTAGGAAGACTCCTTTTGGAAAGTTTTTTCCTTTCACCCTTTAAGATTGTCACTGGATGCCTGATGCTCCTCCTTCTGCCCCATGGGAACTCCCTTAACACCAACATTTCCCTCCTGTTAACCACCTTGTTTCTCAGTCATTTTCTAGGGACCCAGCTCTGGACCAGTCTACTTTGCAGCTAAGAACCTGGAAACTGGGTCTGTTGGGAAAGATAAACATGTAAGGGCACCCTGCAATCCAGATGGAAAAGACCTAACCAAGTCCTCAGCAAAACTGGAGAGTTGACAACTGGATCCAACTAGCTCGTTTAAAGAGGGCCCCCAACCCCTGAGTGGACGATCTAGCCCACATGGCACTGGTGATTTCAAACTCTATCTGATGTGGAAAAAGAAGCAGACATCATCAAGAGTAGATCATCCCCCAAGACACCAGATGAGGGCTGAGTATCCTGTATTCCTTGATCCTTGCTGCATTGTCCATTGGATCTCCTGAAGCACATGTCCCCATGCCACCTATAGAACTTGACCCTGTTGCTCTTCTGTGCATATGGTCTCCTTCCCTTAGCGAAATTTAAAGGCCTGGTACTTTTTATTGATAAACTAAGATTGTTAGAACAACATTAGAGTAGTTTATACCTGATCCTAAGCATAATTAGTGAAACTTGCAATTTGAGATTAAAGTCTTATGTGATTGTAATTGATATTATTCTGAGGCTAATACTGGAACACATCTGAGTTGCTATAAAAAGATACACGTGTGTAAGACCTTAGCTATTTAACCTGAAATTATGATCCAGTCATTGAAATATCTTAGTGCATTGTGGAAATAATTGGACAACACTGAAGAGGTTTGTGAGACTAAGGTATAAAATCATTATTTAGTGAGGTTAAATCAGAAATATTTTCTGTTCTGTGCTAAAATAATTTCAGCACAATTTCTTATCCTGGCTTTAGAGGAAGATACTGAAGCAAAAAAAAAAAAAAAGCCTCTCCTACCCCAAAGAGTAATGCTGAATGGTCAAAATTCATAGAAGACCTTAAAAAATCTTTAAAAATCAAATGAGAGAGAGATTGAGGAAAAGTTTTAAAAAATAAGAACAATTCAAGAAAAACAAGAAGATTATGAAAAGAAAGTCAACCAATTAGAAAAGGAGAGTCAGAATCTTAAGGAAGAAAATAACTTGAAAATTAGAATTGGGTAAGGGAAAGTCAATGAAGTTATAAGAGAACAAGAAGTAATAAAACAAAATACAAAGAATGAACAAATAGAAGAGAATGTGAAACATCTCATAAGAAAAAAAAAGCTGATCTGGAAAACAGATCAAGAAGAGAATACATAAGAATAATCAGACTACCTGAAAGCTACAATCAAAAAAAGAATTTTAATACAATAATACAAGAAATAGTCAAAGAAAATTATGCTGAAGCGTTAGAACAAGAGAGGAAAGTAGAAATAGAAAAAATCTGCCAATCACCACCTGAAAGGGATCTTATGAGGAAAACCTACAGGAATATTATAGTCAAATTCCAATACCCCCAGCTCAAGGAGAAAATATCACAAGCTACCAAAACAAACAAACAAAAAAGCCCAAACAAAACAAAAAAACCAATTTAAATGTGGCAGAGCCACAGTCAGAATCACATAAGACCTAGCAGTGACGACGCTAAAAGACTGTAGGTCTTGGAACACTATATATTGAAGAACAAAAGAATTGGGGTTGTGGCTGAAAATATTATATCCAGCAAAGTTAAGCATAATCCTGAATGAAAAGAAAGGGACACAATGAATTGCCAGACTTTCAGAATTTTGTTTAGAAAACAAACAAACAACCCTGAACTTAACAGAAAATTTGACATATAAGACCCAAGAGAAATATCAGATATATATCAAATACTAATTACAAGGGACTCAATAAGGACAGATTATTTGCTTTTTAGATGAGGAAATATAAAATATATGTCTAAGATGGCTATTAGTAATTGAGTAGTTCAAAAGAAAGATTGGAGTAGACCTGAGTATGATAGGATTCCAAAAAGTAAAAACATTTATGAAAAGGTAAAAAAGAGTAATTATCTTATACAAATAAGGTGTGAGGAGAAGATTTGATGCAGGAATTAGAGGAGGGAACGGGGCTGGTAGTTCTGAAACCTTATTTTCATGAGGAATGGGTTTAAGAGAGCACACTACATATATATTTACAATGGCATAAAAGTCTTCAAAATTCAGATGAAATAAAAGGCTAAAAGGATAGGGAAGGGGGAGTGGATAAGAGGGTTTTTAGAGGGGAGGATGAGGGAATAGGATAAGGCAGGGTATAGAAGAGTTTAGATTAATGGAAATGGGAAAGTAAGGGAGGAATCCTTGGAGGGATTAAAGTTAACAGGAGGGGAAGGTTGGGGAGATAGGAAATAAGAAATACACACAAACATAAAATAAAGATCAAGAGTAGAATTTATTAGGGGAAACATGTAAGAATAGTAATCATGATCTCAGACCAAGTTAAAGTTAAAATATAATTAAAAGAGAAAAATAAGGAATACACTATATGTCAGCCATACAATGAGACAGTATAAGGTTGAAATATTGCTGTGATGTAGGAAATGATGAATTGGTGGACTTAGAAAAATATGAGAAGACTCAGACTTATGAAGGAAGAGTATTATCCACTCTCAGAGAAACAGAGGACAAATCAATATAGTATGGTCTTACATAGATAACATATTGTATTTAAGTTTTAATATTTAAGTTTATAATTCTTTTTCTTTTCTTATTGTGTATTTATTTAGTATTTTAATTTATAATAAAAAATTAAATTGCAAAGAGAAAAAATAAAATCCCTTAATGGTTCCTTTTTTACTGTTATTTATTGTTGTTGTATGTTTTAACCTCAAACATGTCTTCTTCTTTCAAGTTTTTTTGCCTTTTTTTTCATTACTAGGGAAATGTTTTTTTTCATTACTCATCCCATCCTTGGTTGTCATTTGTTTACATTTCTGATATTCTTATTGTCTAGGGCTGTTGTATCAAACTCAAATATAAAACAGAGCCACTCATCCATTCATAAAAATCCCTGCATGCCATATATTGACTTAGAAAACCACATTAACATTATCTATGTTCTATTATATATTTTTCAACTTTTCTGAATTTCATTTGACTCTATGTTAGTACAGTTCTGATCTTTTCATCCAAAAAACTTCAAAGTCATCTGTTGAATTAAAGTTCTATTCCTGCCTATTCTCTCCTCCACCATCTAGTATTATACTCTGCTTTACAGAGTAAGTTATTTTTGATTGTAAATTTATCTCTTTTGCCTATTGGAATTCTGTATTCAAGGTCTCCTTTCATTTATAGTACATGATACCACATCTTGTGGCACTTTTCCTTTTGGGATTTCAGGAGTTGTTTGGTAGACTCTTTGTAGTTTTATTTTAACCTCTGTTTCTAATAGAATGCATGATTTTCACTCATAATTTTTAAAAGGTTTTTTTTATCTTCTAATCTTTCTTGGTGTCTCACAGAACTATTTTTTTTTTATCCATTCTCATTTTTGAAGTGTCTACTACTTTGGTACTTTCTTTTCTAAACTATACATTATCATTTGTGCACTCAATGCACTCAGTCTCTGAGGCTGAGATGCAACGAAGTATGGATTCCCTGCTCTTGATAGGAATTGTGGCATAACAATGAACACTAAAAAAACAGAGGTTCTCCACTAGCCAGTACCGCACCATCTGTTACCTGGAACCATCCGTCACAGCACATTGAGAAACTCTAAATGCTATGGATGAGTTCACTTACCTTGGGCAATATACTTTCCAGGGATGTAGATGTTGAGGCTGACATACACATTGCCAGAGCTAGCTCAGTGTTTTAGAGGCTCTGAAAGAAAGTGTGGGGGAGAAGAAATATTAGGCTGCCTACAGAACTGAAGGTCTACAGAGCCACTGTGCTGATCTCATTTTTGTATGCCTGTGAAACCTGGACAGTATACCAGGGCCATGCCACGAAACTGAAAGTTCATCTGAATCGTCTTAAGAAGATTCTGAAGATCACCTAGCAACATAAGGTACTAAATAGGAGGTCTTTTCTCAAGCTAAGCTGCCAAGCATTCAAATTCTACTGCAAAGTACACAACTCTGATGGGGTGGCCATCTTGTTCAAATGCCAAATGCCCATTTGCCATAAGACTTTTTTTTATGGAGAACTCACACAAGGCAAGTGCTCACATGGAGCTCAGAAGAAGCAATACAAGGATATTCTCAAGTTCTCTCTTGAAGAACTTTGAAGTTGATTATAAGACATGGGAGGCACTAGGACAGGACTGCCCTGCATGGTGTGTCCACATCAAAGAGGTATTGTGTTCTACATGAGCCAAGCAGAATTGCAGCAACTCAAAAGAAATGTGAGATATGAAAATTTAGAGACATTTCCACTTTAAATGTTCCTGCGGATGATTTGTACCTGACAGATTTTCCAAGTTTGTGTTGGTCTGATTAGCCACAGTTGGACACTGTACTTGACCCCAACATAGTGATATCATTTTGGTCCTCTTTAATAATGATCACTAACCAACCAACCAACCATATATTATTTTCCAATTCTTTCCTCTAGAGTTTTTATTTACTTTTTTTTTTTAATACTATGCTTCATTTCTTTTACGCAGTCCCATTTTTTTCTTTGTATTTTGGCTTGTACGTGTTACAGAATTATTCTTTCTCCTTTTGGGGGATCTTTGGATTTGCAACAATTTTTTATCCCTTAAGTGTTTAGTTGACCTCCTGTGCAATTTTTGGGTGGAAGATATTTCTTACTATTGTTTTGCATTAAAATTCTTAATCATTATTGGATCTGGTAAAAACTTCAGTCTGTCTCATGAAGGTAATGTGAGTTGTACAATCTCCTTCCTGTTCAGGTAGCCATCTTGGCTGGGAGTAAAAACAGGGAACTATTATTTTTCTGTGAAAAAAATATACATCCCACTTTTCCTCCCCTAAGGCTGTATCTTTGGCTAATTCTATTGAAAGACATTTGATTTGTTTAAATTATATGCACAAAATTGTTGTGGACAAACTATGATGAATCAGATATATACTTCAGTTTCACCTTATTTGACTATTCTCTGAAACTCATTCTTTCAAAATATAAAATCAGTTCAAACATAACCACCCACTTAAACATTATCTTCAAAGACTTTTTGTAATTCTAGGTATATAATTAGAGAATTACTTCTTCAAAAGATGAGTGATTTCACCAATGTCTGTATTTCCTTGACTGAGTCTGGTCATAAACCCTCCTGTCTAAGGAGGCAGTTTTGTGCATTGCTGCAATCCAAACAATTCAGCATCTGATGGCCAACCTCATGTTAAGAGAATTGCTATTTCAGGGAAATAATATTAATTCCTCATATTTCTATCAAACAACAAACATTTATTAAGTGTCTATAATGGGCCAAGCATTATGCTAAATACCAGGGATATAAGATAAAAATGAAACTCTCCCTTCCTTCAAGGAGCTTACATTTTATCAAGGGATATGATAGATACATACATACATATACACACACATATGTATATACCTATCTATAAACATACATATATGCATACACACACACACAAAACCCTTACGGAAATGTGACCTAAAACTGCTTCTACAATGTTGCACTCCCTTCCTTCTCAGCAGCCACAGCTACTAAAGATCTGGAATAGAAAGTTCTCCCCGACAAAGACCTTAGCATTGTTAAAGAGTTCAACATCAGAAATGGGCATGGTTTTATCAATGGTAATGAGAGTCAAAAAGATTCATTGCTCTATTATTGTACCATTAGGACCTTTTCATCGAAATCTCCTGTGTTTCCTTCCCCATTAGAATGTGAGCTCTTTGAGAACACGGATTGTCTTGCTTTTCTCTTTATATCTTCTGTGCTTAGCACAGTGCCTTGTATCTAATAAGTGAACAGGTTTTTCATTAATTCATATAAATACAAAAATAATTTCATTAGGGAGAGAGTACTACCAGCTTATGTAGCTCAAGAAAGACTTCATGTAAAAAGTGGTAGTTGAGCAGTTTTTGGAAGGAAACAAGACATTCTAACAGGTAGGGGTGACATAGAAGTTCATTTCAGGTTTGGAGGATATTGTTGTTCAACTGTTTCGTCAGTCGTGTCTGACTCTTCATGATCCTATGTGGAGCTTTCTGGGCAAAGATACTGGAGTGGTTTGCCATTTCCTTCAATGATTTGCCCAGGGTCACATAGCTTGTAAGTGTCTGAGGCCATATTTGAACTCAGGAAGATGAGTCTTTTTGACTCCAGGCCTGGCACTTTATCCACTGTACCACCTAGCTCCCCAGTGTTGAGAGATGTAGCCAGTGTAGAGTTGGGTAGATGGGAGGTGGAGCATCATGTTTGGAGAGGGAAGTGACAAATTACGGAGACCAAGTAAACTATTATAACAGCCCAGGGAAAAGGTGATATATACCTCAAAAAGTATAATGACTGTCTGAGAAGACAAAAGGTAATGGATATGAGAGATGCTGTGGAGTTAGAAACAAGACTTGGCAATGTAGAGAGTAAAGATGTAGATTTTTAAACTTAACAAGTATTTATTAAGCACCTACAATGTGCCAGACACTGTACTAAGCACTTTACAATCATTATCTCATTTGATCCTCACAACAATTCTGGGAGGTGGATGTTATTTATTATTATCCCCCATTTTATAGAAGAGGAAACTGAGGCAAACAGTTTTACACAGCCAGCAAGTGTTCTGGTCAGATTTAAGCTCAAGTCTTGCTGACTCCAAGGTTGAAAACTTGGATAACTTGGAAGACCATGGTACCATTGAAAGAATTAAGTTCAGAGGAAATATAGATTTGAGAGGAAAGACAATGAATTCAGTTTCACACATGCTGAGTTTGAGATAACCTATGGAAGAGCATCTAGTAAAGAGTGGTCAAAAGAGTTAAGTGCTGCAGAACTTCTCGAGTGATGAAGATTAGGAAAAGACCATCAGCTCATGGAAAAACTGAGGCTACATAGAAGTTGAGTGACTTGCCTAGGGCCACAGAACTATTGCCTAAAGTAAGATCTGATTGTTTTGCCCCTTGAAGGTCAACTGAGCTTAGGTAAACATAAATTTATACCAAACCCAGTTGGCTCAATGTAGTGACTCTCTCTGTCTCTGTTCTGCTGCGTGTTCAGAACAGGAGGTTTTACATTTTGCAAAGTATTTTCTTCCCAAGAAACCTCTGAGGTCAGTGTAATGAGTATTGAATCTGGAGTGAGAAGATTCATATTAAAATCATGCTTTTATCTCACTCATTAGTTGAACTCCATTATCTGAGATACACTCAGTCATGTAACCTTGATGAATAGCTGAAAAATGATAGTACCTCCCCTTTTTTTCTTTACTGAATATAATGTAGACTTTACTGATGGTATAAATCACAGGCTTCTATGCTTTTCTACCCTAGTGCAGGGTGCCTTGGAACAGGGAATGAGTGTTGGATATGAGATCCTCAATAAAGAAAAAAATAGAATTGAGATATGATCATCCCAGTTATAGAACTTTGCCTTCTATTTTATTCCTTGAAGGCTTGTAGATGATATAGGGTATACTCTAGGTAGCTCTAACCTGACTATTGTCATATCAGGAAATGCCAAATGGTCATTAAAGGGAATACCAGGATAAATATCAAACACAGAAGAGTAAGTGTTGTTAAAGTCACAGAATAAAACTTGATCCTTTGTATACCAGGTCATGTGAGTGATAAGATGGAGGACTAGACATTTTCTCTGATCCCTACAACCTCTCAAACCTCCCCCAAACAGAAATTATACACCAGAGATAAAGCAACTTCAGCAGTCTCCATGATCTTGGACCAAAAGGTTAAACTGATTCTCATGATTGACTTATTGACACTGAGATCACTCAGCACCCCTCCCCAGTTTCTTGTGCCATCAGCAAGGAGGCTTCACTAGCAGACTCAAGGACATGACAGACTTACCACAAAAACCCACCCCTTACCCTAATTCTCTCTCCCTTTTTTGAGTGCTGTAGAGACACTTGTTCCAGGCTGCAGAGTTTACCCAGGCTGCAAGAGCCAGTAGAGCACCAGCCTTTCAGGATCAAAAGCCTGCCTAAGAGGCCACAACTCCATGTACCAGCACAGTCCACTGGGTAGGGGCCAATCCTATAGCACCAGTGCTACAAATCTCTAAACTGCCCAAGAACTAAGGAACAGCGGGAATGGGACAGGAGCGTGTGTGTGTGCTCACATGTGCACTTGTTGACGGATGGAGGTGTAGGGGGTAGGGTGGGGTGGAGCTGTGCTGTACTCTTTTAAGCCTGAAGAGCACAGCATCTGGCTGGGGCCAGTTTTGGCCACTGAAATGTCATTTGAGGCTGGTGAACCATAAATTGCCTAGTATGGGAGGAAGGTTGGACACTCTGAGATCTGGCCCCCAAAGAAACCACCATGTGAGGGGAATGAGGCAGAGACTCAAAAGTGAGTGAAAGGGGAGAATAAGGGATAAAAAAGGTTGAAATTACCAAAAATCAAAGACCTTGAATACAAACTCCTTCGAATCACTTAAAACTGTGTGGTAGTTCCATGTTCTCAAATTCTACAGGTTCTTCACTCATATCACATGTTGCATTACCTACCTTTGTTTTACAGCATTTATTCAGATGCTTGTATATTTGTTTACTAGAACTGGAATCCATATTTCTTTTTGCTATTGATTTCTCTGTTGACTTATCTGTTTATTTTTATGTCCTGGCCAGAGTAGGCTTCTGTAGCCTGGAGACAGGTATATTCCTATTTCCATTAAAAAAATATCACTGGAGATCTCTCATATCTAACTTTTCCAAAATTCTAATTCAGATCTTATTTTTTTCTCTTTTATATTTTTGACCAGGTATGAAAAAGACTAATTGAAGTCCCTAGTTACTATAAATTTTGCTATTAATTTCTCCCAGTAATTATATTAATTTTTCCTTTAAGTGCTTAGGTGAAGCAACTCTATATTCTAAATATTGATATCATTTTCATTATCTATGATGCCTTTCAATGTGTCACTTCCTTGCTTACATCTTTTGACCATGTCAGCTTTTACTGCTGCCTTCTCTGTTATGATTTTTACCATGCATTTTTTTGTGAAGAATAATAAATGCTTCTGTAGTCCTTAACTTTGTGTGAATCTTTGTTTCAATATATTCACTTATGTATATTTTTTTCCTGCTTTCTCTCCCAGGATCTTCTTTATTTCTATACTTAATTTCAATTATTCCATTTATTCTTTTTTTTCTTCTGGCTCTGCTTGTAATTGTGAGTTATTGTGTTTTTCTAGGTTTACCATTTGAGCTTTTTATCCTATGGAATGTCTTCATTGTTTGGTATTTTCTTCTGTTTACTCATATTTCCAGCCTTAGTTCTTGGTTGATTACTTTGTGCTCCAACTAGTCTCTTCAACCATTTTTTGGATGGATTAAATAGTTCACTTTTTTAGTCTTATCTCCTTTATAATATGGATGTTGTTATTGCTGCAGATTTGGATGGGACAACTGTAACAGGATCCACATGCTACATCAATCTCTGGTTTCCTTTTGCCTCAAGTCTCCTAGTAGCCGACTTCAAGTTCAAGACTTGGCTTGTTTTGTTCTCATTCTCTTTTTCCCACCAAAATATCCTTTCTAGGAAATTAGTTTGATTTTCTGCTATGACCCTGACAGATGTTGGTGAAAAGTTGGACATCAAATTGCTGGCTCCACGAAGAGCTCAGTCACTGAGTGATCTCTGTCTTCTATCATGTCTCTCAGAGGTCCAGAGAGGGCATATGCCAGGCCCTTTCTCCCGTCACAGTCACAGTCACCTATTTTATTTGGTTCTGTCCCAAACTTCCTTATGGGCAGGCCAGAGTTGGGGGCTGGTGTCAGATGCCTAGTTATTAGAGTTCTGAATTGTCCATATTCAGAGGTCTGGTTGACTTCAGATCCTTTTAATATTATTACTAACAATAAAAACATTAACAATAGCTAGTATTCATATAGCACTTTATAGTGCATGTGAAGTACTTTGTATGTGTGTTTATATGCACATGACATTACATCACATAAAGATCCATCCATATGGTTTAAATATAAAAATGATGACACATACAAGGTATGTGGTGGTATGTTGTATTGCCCGTTTAAATCATATGTTCACATGGGTTTGTTTAGATGTAGCTCACAGGGACACAAGAACAGCTATCTCTAGGACCTTCTTTTCCTGCCCTTCTCCAAGGGAGACTAAACTGATTCATGCTAGGAGGGCAAGTAGGAGGTTTGGGCCAGAGATTGGCCACTCAACTCTCCTCAAAGAGAGGGATTACTGGGATAGAATTATATCTATCTACTCCTTTATTATTATTCTAGGGGGGAAAAATTTTAGTTGTAACTAAATTGTGCACCTGACGACTATCTTTTAATGGGAAAGGAGTCTCCCAAGATTATCTATCTATCTATCTATCTATCTATCTATCTATCTATCTATCTATCTATCTATCTGTCTGTCTGTCTGTCTGTCTGTCTGTCTGTCTGTCTGTCTGTCTGTCTGTCTCTGTCTGTCTGTCTCTGTCTGTCTGTCTGTCTGTCTAATCTATCACTTGACTCCCTTCCTATCAGTTCAATAATGCACACATATAGTGAATAGCAAATATTCATTTATCCACGTCAGTAGCAAAACAAATCTGAGAAGGCATACATGAGAACTGGGAACAAGATAACTGCTCAACTGAGAGAGTTTCGGACCTCACTTAAGAGGAAATGTCCTGAAGTCTTTAGTGTAGTAATTTGGGGAAAGGGACATGACTGATGTGCTAGCTCTTCTTACGAAGGCTTCTTTCCAGAATCTCTCCCTTCAGAGACCGGAAGAGAGTCCGAAACCACATTTTTCTTTCTTGAATCTGGAAGCTAGAACAGGAAGGATCTCTCTAATCTCTAAATCTGTCCCATCATGTAAGTGTGGAGAATTGAGCAATGAATCTTATGAAAACGGATTTTAAGGCACAAGTTAAGTTTATATTCTTTCATTTGATCCATTTCCTATGGGAAATATTCTTCCCATTTTATCGATGAGAAATGGGAGGCTAAGAGATTAAGTGACCTGCCCAGGGAAATAAAGTTTCACTGGCTAAAAAAGGATCACTGTATGCTCTAAACAGTTTACAACCAAAAGCAATACCCATGTGATGATGTATTTACAGGGCTGAACTAATTCAATGAATCTATGGAGTGAAGTGGAAGGTGAGGATTCTATAAAGGAAGCAGACCAGAGGCAGTATGAGGAAGAGTTGACACTGAGGCTAATGAGAAAACCTGTCTTAATGACATGCCAATTAAATTTTAGTGACACACTAGCCCTAATGTACTCTCTCTTCTCCTTATAGACTGAGAAACACATTCTTAGAGTCATAGAAGATAATCTGTTTTCTTGGCTCTGCTACTGATTCTACTCATCGTTGAAGTATAGAAAGTATTCTTTTCTGTTTTTTTTGTCTGTGCTTGAGGTCCATAAGTAAAAGAGGCAGCTTCACTTATTTTTTCTAGAGTTTTAGACTGAGGAACCTATTTCTACCTCCCTCACCAAAACCATAGAGCCAGGCTTTTATGTTGCCAGATAAGGGGAAAAAGCAAGCAAATGAAGAATCTCTTACCTGCTGTTACATATCTCTACCTTCTGAAATTCTTTCTTGGAGTCTCAGTTCGTGACATTTCCTCTGTGGAGCTTTTTTTGACTCCTCCAGTTCAGTGTTCCTTCTCCTTGAATCCCTCATGTTACTCTCACTTTGACCTTTCCTGTAAACTTAATACTTTTCTAAATTTACTAGAGCTATTTCTCTCTCTCTCTCTTTTTTTATGTGGATTTGTGATTTCACAGATGTAGGGGATCTTTCCATGAGGAAATCCTCTCTACAAATGCATAGTGGTAACTATTCTGCCACTGGAATGTGCTTGGAGATACTGAGGAGTTAAGTGACTGCCCAAAGGTCATATCAGACTTGAACCCAAGGTCTCTTCTTGACTCTGAACCCTGATCTCTATGCACCAAACCATGATGTTTCTTATGTCACACTTTATATCAAACTAAATCATAAGTTGCTTGAGGGGAAATATTATCATTTAAAAAATTTCTTTGTATCCCTAACCCTTAACTATAATAATTTTATCCAGAAGTTAACCAATGTAAATTGTTAGAACAAGGAGACCAAAGAAGCCCAGAGAGCACCTTGGTTAAGCAAGGATATCTAAAATAACTGCCAGATGAAGAGATAAGGTGTAAGGCAACATTGAGTTAAGTAGTATAAACTTATCTGTAACATGAAGATAGATAATTATGAGTGGCATCATTCCATAAAGCAGAGAGTAATAACACAGAGGGCAAAAAAATCAACTTAAAGAAAACTTGGAAAGATATCTATTTGAGCTAAATCATCCCAAGGAAACATTTAAGGATGCAAATGGAAGGAGGACTACATATAGAAAAAAGTGAAAGTTTTTTTTAAAAAAAATTATATAATAAAACTGTTTTCTTCATTAAGGGCAGTGGAACCATCATACACCTTCTAACATCACAGTCTCAGATATAATTATAAAAGAGGTAGAAATGGCACTGAATAGAAGGAAAAAGCACCTAGAATGGACCATGTATACAGAAATCTGCTATGGAGGCAACACACTTGTAAGGGTGTAAGACAGACTTCAGATGAGGTGTCTGAAACAGTCTCGCAGAAAAACAAATTCAGACCTCAACAAAATAAAGGTGACTTGAGAGAATGACTAACTACTGATCTATATGCTTACTCTCCCATTTACACTAAAACTTTACCTATACACAAATTGAGGGTATCCTTGATAAAAGTATTAGTAGGGAACAAGACAGTTTTCCTAGTAAGTATGTAATGAATCACATCTTTATTATTTCAGAATTAACTAAAATGTAGTAAATACAAGAGCCTACTGTGTTTATTGATCATGGAAAAAATAAATTGAACTTGCAACAAAATGCTACATTATAGATTCTTTTAGAATAAGATGACCCTATCCATACCTTTAAGATTTCTTGAAGGATATAACATAAATGACCCTGTTCAGTGCTGCTCTGATAATAAACACCTAAGACATAAAACAGAGAGATGTATGCTCACCAAAGGTGTTTGGCACTCTGGTGGAAGAAATCCAATGCAGAGTTTAAATCAAAGATTCTCCATGGATGTGAGTGCCTCCATATATTCCTATTTGTGGATGGCATTATGTTGACTGCATCAAACCACAGAATACAAAGGAACCTCTGGGAAGAAATCTATAATAATTCAAAGAAATTTCACATGACCATTCACGTAAGAAATATCAGGTGGATGAAAAATGTCTGTTGCCCAAATTGCATTTGGATACTCTAAAAGAAGGTACAACTCTTTATAAATCTGGGACAGTTAATACAGGCTAACATGGGCCCAGAATTGCACGGTGACGGTGGGGGGATGAGAGGGAGAGAAGCTGAATTGCCTTCAGGTAATTACAAAGATCTTTTGCTGACCCCATGCTTCTCATGAAAGCAAAAGTCCATCTTTCAATACTAATACTCTACTGGTGTTGCTATATGGCAGTGAGCCCTGAAATGCAACTATCTTCAAAGAACTAAAAATAAGTATTACATAGAGAGGTACAAGGTAAGTGTGAACAGGCAGCAACAAATAACTAGTAAAGAACTAAGAATAAAAGAAGAGTGAAAGATATCAAGAAATTTCATGATAGGACAAGAAATGGTCTACTCACATGGCAAGATTAAGGGATGACAGGTAGACAAGAGTGCTCTACTGTAATATGTCAGCAGAAATTAAAGTTGCCAGCAAGTTGGGTAGCCCTTTCTATGGTAAATCTATGGAAAGGCCTGAAAAATAACCACATGGAATAGGCAGGCATGGATGGGTTCCATTCTGCATTGTTGGAGGGAACTTCAAAACTGATGAGACTACAGGCTACTGTGAATATTCATTGCCCTGAAACAGTGCCTTGGCACACAGTGAACAACTAATAAACATTTAAAATCAAACTGGATTACATTGCTGCCAAAACATCACACACAGCCCCATCCCCACCCCCACCCCCAAAAGAGGAGAAAGTTGTGGCTAGTGCAAACTAAGGAACTCAAGAGGAAAATTCTCCTGGTGAATACAGAAGTTCTTTCATCTGTAAGGAGCCAGTATTTTTAGCTTGACTTTCCCTTTTCTTATATTTCTAGAAAATAAAAATCCTGGCCAGTAGGCCAGTCACTTAAAAGAAAAAACTGAATTTCAAGAGTTAAGTCACCATAATTGTCATAGAGATTCTAACTTTTCAGCGCCAACGCCAGTTTCCTTTATTCCTTCCACAATTTTCAATGGGGAATTGCTAATATATTTTAGGGGAAAAAAATTAGTTTTTCAAGGTAGTCTAGTTTCAAAACAAATGAGACAAAGTAACATGAGATATAATAATCTTTGACTAATATAAAATAATTTTAATGACTACTGTATAGTGTATAGTTTGTAGTGTATAGTTTGAGATCTGGTATTCCCAGCCTCCCTTCTTTTCTATTTTTTTCATCACTTCCCTCAAGATTCTTTTTGTTCCGTGTGTGCATTTCATTATTTTTTTTTTTTAGCCCTGTGAAATAATCCTTTGCTGTTTGACACAACAATGAATAAGAAAGTTAATTTATGTCAAAAATTTTTATTACATTGAATTCTTACCCATGAGCAATTAACATTTCTTTTTTTTTTGTCTGTCTTTATTTTTGCAACTGCTTTGTAGTTGGATTCACATAGTGCTAGGTATGTCTTGGTAAATAAGATCCCAAAGATTTTATACACATTCTGTTGAGTGGAATCTCTCATCCTGCTAGGTTTTGCCGATTATATGCAGGAATGTTGGTAGTTTACATGAATTAATTTTACATCCTGCAAGTTTTACTGAATTTGTTTCAATTAATTTTTAATTGACTCTTTAGTTTTCTCCAAGTAAATCTTATCATCTGCAAAGTGATAACTATTTTCCAATGCTTATTATCTCAACTTATTTTCTTATTGCTATAGCTAACATTTCTAGCACGGTTAAATAGTTATGGTGACTAGACATTCTTGAGTTGCCCCTGATGTTATTGGAAATGTCTCTTTTCCCACTATATATGTTTACTCCTTGTTTTAGATAGTGCTTACCATATTTAAGCCAAAGTCTTTTTTTTTTTAACAGAAAAAGGTTTTGGATTTTGTCAAAAGCCTTTTCAGTACGATTATATAATCATGTGGTTTTTTACTCCTGATATAAATCCAACCTGATTATACTTTATGACTGTTGTACTATGTTGCTGTAGTGTATTTGTTGATATTTTAATTTTGAATAAAAATTGTTCATTATGAATATTAGTCAATAGATATCTTTCTCTTGTCTCTTCCTGGTTTAGGTATCAAGACCATATTTGTATTGTGGAAATATATCATTTTACATATTTTTGAAAAGTTATACAATTTTAGAAATGTTTTTTAAATGTGTTTATGTATCCATCTGGTCCTGCAGGTTTTTGAGAGTACATTTATAGCTTAATGTTTTTTTTTTAAATGGACTAAGTTTTCTTTTGTTAATCATTATATATATATATATTTAAACTAGGCATTCATTTCCTTTATCAGTTTCGTGAGAATGTAAGGATATAGTAAA
The DNA here is from genome assembly GCF_028372415.1 of Notamacropus eugenii. Taxonomy (NCBI): domain Eukaryota; kingdom Metazoa; phylum Chordata; class Mammalia; order Diprotodontia; family Macropodidae; genus Notamacropus; species Notamacropus eugenii. The sequence continues at coordinate 129,405,775 of NC_092873.1, read as the reverse complement.
ATGATTTCATTTCCAATTGTTATTTCATTTTTGATAATTTCCCCATTAAACAATCAAATTAGCTAACTATATATATTTTAGTTTTTTTAAATCTCCTAGTTTATTATTATCTTATTGTTTCCAATTCATCTTTCCTATGATTTGTTGAATTTATACTTCATTGTTTAGTTGGAAGAATGGATTTGTTGTTCAAGTATCATTTATTTGCTCTTTCTTTTATTGATGGAAAATTACTAAGGACTGCTTTGGTTGTAACCCATGTATTTTGGTATGTTTTCTGTTGTCTCATTGTTAACTTCTTTGGTTAAATTTTTTATTATTTCCGTAATTTGTTCTCTGAACTACCATTTCTTTAGAAGTTTAGTCTCCAATTCCTTTTCAAATCTTTCTTCCAAGTCCTCTCACTGAATATAATTTTTATTGCATTAGTTTTATATGTCATCAGTATGAGAATGTTTTGCTGGACTAATATACACATACATAGACATATACGTTATAAAAGTTTTTTCCTCAAAAAAAGTCCTCAATATTGGGGGCTGACATGGATAATAAATGCTTGTAAAAATAAGCCAATTAGATTTAATATTCATGATCATGTCTTAGTGAGCACAATCCGTATTAATTTAGTAAATCAAGTGAAATACTGGCAGTTCCCAAATTTAAAAAGGAATAAGAGTATTGATTAGGAATCAGAAGACAGTGGCTTTCTTAGAGTTTTCAGCCATGGAAAAATCTTCTTTCACAGGACGAAGTGGGAGGACCTGTCACATACTAGCTATGTGGTCTTAAACAAGAATTAACTTCTACATCTGTTGTCTATAAAACTGAGGAATTTAATATTTCTATCTGCTTTGGAAGGTTGTTGTGAGGATAAAAATTAAAGATTTATATAAGTATAAAAATACAATTATTACGTAAGACTATACACACTGCTTTCCCAACTCTTGGGAGATGTTGGGTAGGGTAAAAACTTGGAGTTTTTGAAAATCTATGGGTTCAGGAATAATATAAAATGGAAATGCTGTAAAATGTAGACTACCTAAGGGGAGCTGAGCCCAGGGGTGGTCTGCCAGAGAAAATGGGTTGGCCCATTTAGTTGCTCTCTTCCATTTCTTCTCCACACAAACTTCATTTTTTATAGAACTGTTATAGAACTATTCATTGACCTTACTGTAAGAAAGAATTTGTTTTCTCATAGCACCTAGCTAAGACAGCATACTGAGAGAATAGTGAGTTTTGATTAAAGGGAAGCAGATAGTGTTTACACTTGGAACATTTAAGGTTAAGGACAGTTCTGGTCTTCTGCTGCCTAAGGAGATATTATCATGAGGAAACTGGATGCTTGGTAAGAAGACTGGCATGTGAGAAGCAGAATACAAAAATGTAAGGATAAAAGAAAGCAAATCATCAATTTCAAAATTTTGCCTGCTGTTGGGACCCCAAATCTAGTGGAAATTATTATAAGGGAAAGTGGAGAAGGGGTAGATTTTCACTGCCAGGACTGGAAACATTCAATAAAATCATTAAACTATGCAAAATTGTAAAGCAAAATGAACACATTCCAGTTCCTCCTCTCCATGGAGCTTAGTTGATCAGGGTAGATGCACCCAGGCAAATGAAAGCAGAAGAGAAACTAACCATCACAAAGATTAACTGTAGCTGGGAGTAGAGGATGGTGTTAAAGGCAAGCTTTGCAGAGGCAGAAAGCTTAACAAATTCACAATAAAAGTGAGCGATGTTTTGGGAACATACAATTCATGAAAGGATTTAACACAAGGCTAGGAAGTAAAGCTGGGACTCACTTAAGAAGGTGCTGAAACAGGGAAGTTCAGTTTGATGCTCTTTCATTGAACTTGGGTTCTGGCATAGCCTTGAACCCAGGGTTACTTAAAAAGTCACCAGCATTTATATTTGTATGGTAAAGTGTTTTGTTTTTTTTTTTTTTGCGGAAGTCCAAACATCAAATTAAAAAAAGCAAATTCAGATTACAAGCAAATTTTTAGTATTGGGAATATAGTTACCTAGTTTTCTAATTCTACCTCTGGGTCTTCTCTAAAACAAAACAAAAAAATTCAAACCTGCATCATTTCAAGACTAACTCCAACCCAAGAAGCATTTTACTAGAAGTTATCATTAATGATGTGTTGTCTCCAATATGTGAAAAACTTGGTCAATCTTTTTTTAAAAATCCAGATGCTTGATACAGTGCAGACAAGTTTTTTTTTCATTTCTCAACACAAAATATTTGGATATGATTCTGAGATAGCTCAATTCTACAATGGTCTCAATAAGAATTCGGGGGAGAATCAAGTTTTGCTTTATCCAGGAAAAACAAGAAATTTGTTGGATCATAGTAACCTAATAAACTTTAATAGCTGCTGATAACTAGAGAATGCAGTGTGCTGTGAACAATTTTTATTAAAATTTTGAAGTGAAGGTATGGGAATTAGCAATAGATGGCTTTATAAACCATTTTCCAGGCTATTACACTGTAGTTCAGTGGTACATGTGCCTAGTTAATTCAGGGCATTTACTGTAGATCTTAAAATATGAACATTATCCTGGCAAATGTTTTCAGAATAAATCCAACAGCAGCTTTCACTCTCCTTCAGTTGTACCTATAGGCTAGAACATCACTAGTGTTTATTTTCCATTTATAAAGGGCAATGATAACATTCAATACTTCAAGTAAAGAGACTGTAATAAAATAGTCATGAATGAAAGTTGCTGTTAAATTTAAACAAAACAACCACAATAGTGGTAAGTGCATTTCAGTACTTATTTATTTAGATGTTTAAGCTCTCGCACTAGATTTTACAAGCTGGTGAACACTGGAAAATTATTTCTCCCACAGAACTATAACCACACATTCCCAAGACAGTATAAATATATGGTTGAACTAACATTAATACACATCACCATTTTATCAATTACATAATAAAACAAATTATCAAGTATCCAAATATTAAGTTACACAAGCTCAAAAGGCATACAAAATATTAGAGGTCTGCTCAATTCATAGCAGGAACCCAATTTTTTTTTTCCCCAGGGGAGGGGAGAAGAGAAGATTGGGGAAAGAGGGGGGAAAAATCACTTTCAACAAAAGCAATAGTTGGTAAACAACTTTCAATAGGTACAGAAAAAGAAATTACAAGATTTTCAGAAATTTTATGATTAAGAATTGCTTTAGCTACAATAACAAAGCATCTCTACTTTTTAAAAAATATTTACTAAAGTAAAGGGCATATTCTATACTTCCTGCACAAGACAAAGGCAACATTTTACTAGAAATATTTAATAGCCCCCTCCCATCCTTTTTCACGCCCTTCCTGTCAAGTTGCACCCCATTAGTGCGAACATTAAATTAACTGTAAGGCTTATTGTCTGGAGACATTAAAGACTTTGTGTGCTTCTGTACAATGTGTAGATTTTTACATGGATTTTCAACCAGAGGATTGTGATCTTTTTTTCAAAACGCAGGTCTTGATAACAGCACAAAATGAGACAAAGGTTTACAGAAAGACATTAAAGTATCACCTTAAGACTTAGTAAAATCCAACAAAATGAATGGTTGTGCAAATCCCGATATTCTAGTGCGACTGTGGGAGATGTAAACATACAGTGAGCAGGCAATTACCATATAGGCCCTATCTTCAATATTGAAATGACTGAAGGAATTAAGAACCACACAGGGTTCAGGTTACTGTCTGTAGTTCCCAGGATGTTAACTCTGTATGATACTGAAAATATGTAAGCATTGTGTTGGGTATTTTGGCACCTAATCTCTCTAAATTTCATATTTGCTGATAAGACTCTGGTATTGGGAAATAGATTTGAATAAGATTTGTAACTCAATACTGCATGATTTCAGGAAAGTTCAATTGATAAAAATGATAAACAAGAAGTTCCAAAGGCTGAACAGCAAGAATCTTTTACTTTTACTAAGTGTCCGAACAGGTTGTTAGTAACCCAAAGACAGAAGCTGCATTTCTGCCAAGCTTGTAACCTATAAAATTGCTTTACAATATTCCTATGGAAGCTTCATTAGACTTATTCATCAAGCCTATATGCTGGCTAGTAATGCATGTAATTTGCCCCAGGTCCTGTCTCCACTTTTTGCTTCCAAGGCAATAATATAGGCAGCTCAACTTTACTGAATGCAACAGGTGTTTCTGTGACCATTTGAGTCTTTGAAGCGCAGCCGCATTTTAGGACGATACTTCTCCAAGTAAAGAAGTTGCTTGCTGTTAAAGGCTCCACGACGTTTTCTATAAAAAGACAATAACAACAAATTTCTAACATTTGCCCATTGCACATCTTATTCCATTTAGTATAATATCCTCCTATGAAGCACCCCAACATCATAAACAACATAAGGTTAGAAATGACCAAAGAGGAAGAATTATTGAAAATTCTTGCTGAACTCATTGGTTCCTTGCCACAGACCACTTAAAGAGTTTTGTCAAATTATCTAAAATGGAATCAATTTAATATTTCCTTCTTCCTTAAAGAACTGGTTATAAAGACTGTAGAGAACTAGTCCGCACAGATACATATAGATAACAACTAGAACAAAGCTGATGGACACAGGTGTTTATTCTATCCCTACAGTTGGCAGGAACTCTTAGCTAATGCCTAATTCTCTTTTACCTTCAGCCTAGTTAAGGTGGCATTCAAGGGATAAGGTAATGATGGGGGTAATAAAATCCCTTGAAAAGTGTCCATCTCAGCTTCCCAGATCATAAGCCTTTTCAAGAGTGACTCCAACTTACATCCTGCACTCCTTCATCCAGACATCTGACGTTTTTCAGCCCATGAGCCCATGTTTCCTTGAAGTATAGGGATAACACAAATGTGATTTTTCTATTATCTATTTCTATTAAATGTTACATTACTAAGAGTAATGTTAATGGATTTTCTTCCCTAATGCATACTTTAAAATGGGAAAAAAGATGAATATATGGGAAGTGGAATGGGTGGAACAGGGACACCAAAATTTTCTTACTAGACAATCTTTTCTCTCCTGTTAAGGAGCAGTAAAACAAACAAAAATCCTCACTAACTCTCAGGACTAAATGAAAGATTTCCCCCTATTCCACAATGGGCCAAGGAAGGAAAAAGTCAAATGGAAACATGTGATAGCAAGGAAGCAAGTAGATCAATTCAGAGAGAGCCCATGAATGTAAGGAAAATAGATGATGACTGAGAAGGAGTCAGATGACACCAAGAAATGGGAGGGCTATGAAAGGTTTCTAATAAGAGACATCCCCATCACATAGAGGAGTCATTACTAGGGACTTGGAGCTCAAAGTTCAACTCCCACTGCTCAGCAGGTAGGGGTTTTACAGAAGAAGTCTCTAGTCCCACTTTAAGGAAGGAATGAGAAAAAAGATTCTAGAATCCCAAGTTAGAATTATGATTATATATAACTATAATACTATGAACTATGACTTGTACCAAGAAACTAAACTTTTTACTGGATGTATTTGTATTTCCTTTTGTTATCACAAACTGAACATGTAAAAAAAAATGCCTACAACAACTTTACTGTCGTGTTATCTTTAAACATAATCCATATCCTATTTGGATCAATTCTACTCACACTCATACTGTCCCACTCCCATTAACACCTTAGATACCTCCCCCCATTATCACTTGACTATAATGCCAATGTCCCTCCAGTTCACTTTCACATTCGTGCCAGATTAATCTTATGTACTGTACATACTCCCTACACCTGAGTATTTTAATTCACATAATGCTAGTTCTTGTTATCATATAGATGAAAGATTCTGGGAGGACTCGGGCATAAGTGAGTTTAGTCTATCAGAACAACTTTAACTTTAAAAAAATTGATACTTACTGTCTTATGAATTGCACTGCATCTTCATACTTCATTCCTCCTTCGATTAGTGCAAGGGCAACGAGCACTGGAGCTCTGATAGGAGAATTTTAGCAAATGAATTGACCAAAAGTAACAAAAAACCCGCTAGTCTAACCCAAAGGTCACCTGGGAGTACAATTTATTTGCCAAAGTCACTATTCTAATTCATGTTTTATTCTACAGGGGAAGGATAACAATTTAAAAACTTGTTGATTTAAAAAAACTTGGGTAGGAAAAGAAAAGATTTAGGAGAGTGGGCTAAGAGATGAGCTAGCAAGAACATTTATTTTTAATGTATATTCTTGGACGACTTTTGTAGGGAGTAATTTAATTGTAAGACCATTATCTTCAAAAACTACTTCAAGTCACCATCAGGAAAGGAAGAAGGAATTCCATATTTCACAACTAAGTGACCTTCTAACAAAGGAATAAGTGAAAATAACATAAACATAAGTGAAAGAAGAGGGCATTGGGCTCATTTCCTTGACTATTTTCTTCCTCTTAGAGATCTTTTCACTTATTTGAGCAAATATTTCTGAGAATGCATGTGGCTGAGATACCTCAAGAGTAAAAGATGGGGAGTCAAGTGGATGAATAACTCTTCATTTGATGACCTCATTTAATTTAATGTCCTTCTCACAGCAATATAAATAAGACACTTTCCTTAGAGCCATTATACACAGTAGGAAGAAAAACCAGGGAATGTATCTGTGGTCCTGGAGGATTATTCATCTTTGTATGAAACGTGCTATTAAAAGATCAAGCAGTCTTACTATGGGACACTAATAGGACATGATGATGGCTGTTATAACTGTATTACATCCAGCAACACACTTGCTATAATTCTATTGTATCAAAGACTGAGTCACTGGCCAGATTTAGGAGATCTTACTGCCAAAATTTTTTTTTTACAATAATGGTATTTATTTAAAAGAACTTGGCCTGCACTGATAAGAAAGTCTCTATATACATCAAAATATTTATAGCAGAACTTTGAAAAAAGAATAGAACAAGTAGATGGCCATTCACTGGGGAACAAATTTGGTATATAAATGTAATGGAACATTACTGTGCTACAAAAAATGATTTGCATGCAAAGGGAAGCAACTAGGTCCAATAAAATAATACACAATGATTACAGAAATATAAAAGGAAGGAACTACAAAAGTGCATGTTGTGAAACTACAGAGATCAAGCATGGCTCCAAAGAGAAATACCCCCTTCTCCCTTTGGGAGGTACATAGATATGGTGCACTGCACATACTGCTTATGTCTCTACTACTTAGCAGTCTTGCTGATTTCTTGTTATCTTTTTCAGCCATTTGTTTTTTTTTTAAAGAAAGATGGGATAGCAAGGGAAATTTTGGTGATATTTAAAAAAAAAAAAAATTCCCAACAATACAACTTGGCCTCTATTAGATTTTCTTTCCTTAGGTAAACCCCTAGCAACATTTATTTTTAAATGTAAGAGTAGGGCATATGAAACAGAAATAAAAAAAAATATAATCCCTATAATGTTAGTACCACCAGGTAGACTGAAAAATATGTTGCTAACTTTGCCTCTTTGTTGACAATATTTTCCTTTGCAGTTAAATTAAGCTTAAAACTGGTAAAAATAACAAAAACAAACAATAATTTCTCTAACACTATATAATCTATTGTTTTCCAGAGGGAAAGGGATCTCAAAACTACCACTTTCACAGAAACCTCCCTTCCCCGTTTTATACTAGTCATACAACAAGGTGGAGAGACCAAAGGGGAACATACTTCATTTCTACCCACAATAATTTTCATAAGCATTTCATTGTGGTCTGATTCTCCAAATATTTACTGAAAAAGAAATTGTACTCAAAGTGCAACATTTCAATCAAAGAGCTCAAAATATTATTCATCTTACATTTCTATTAAACAAAAATACATAAATATTACCTTGAGTTTTATTAAGTACCAAAACTCCAGAAAGAATATCTGCTATATTTTAACTTTCTTTAGGGAAGGACCTTGGTGCTTAGCACTGTGCAAGGTGGGTACTTAGTACATGCTTGCTGTATCTGATTAAGCTTTGTTAAATACCAAAGGAATTTATGTTAGGGTGAGATACGGGATAAAATTTAAATTTTAGCATGTTCTAAAACTTTTTTGTGTACTGCTAAATTAGAAAAATGTTTACTTATGCACTAATCACCAAGTAAACCATGGGCTCATGAAAGGGAGAAGTGTGATGAGTAAAAAAACAACCCACATTTATGTTAGGCTTTGGAAAGTTTTATCATATTACTAAAATATATTTACCTAACTGTGAAATAAATATAATAGAGAAATAAATAATTAAAACATTTTTTTTTACCATAGCCCCTCAAGAAATCTTAACAGATTTTAAAATTCTATTTACCTCCCAAGACCTGCAACGCAGTGAACAGCAATGCAACAACCCGGTTCTTCACGATATTTAGTTTTCACTAGGTTTAGCCAGTCATCAACAATCTGGTTGGATGGTGGTGCTCCGTCATCAAAAGGCCAATCCTGAAAAACATATAATATCATAACCATTCTAGATATTAGTACTTACAGAGTACCAGATTACTAAGCCTAGCCATTTTAAGTTTAGAGTATAAAATAGAATAAGTAAACCACAATGTTCAGGAGCCACTCTAATCATCTTCTTTGTCAGACTTCACATGTGCTGCAGCATATCCTGAATCAGAGCAAAAGTGACGCAGGTAGTTATATTACAGGCTGGCACATAATCCTCGCTGTATTCTTTGTTTTATTATCAATAAATGATAAACCAGGTAAAGTTCTGGTGAGCATGTACTCTCTCTTCCTTAAATCCTCAATCTAAGAGGTACAGTTTTCTTCATTAATATATTTTCCCCACATTAATTTTATAAATATTCATACAGAGCTATTTTATTGTAAGTCAATATCCTTATTACCTTTAGAAAAGTTTAAAAGTGAGTAAATATTTTTGGATGAAATTTGGTAAGAAATATGACAATAAAAATTTAATATCACTTACCAGAACCTGGATGCCTTCTTTCTCCACGAGGGTTGTGTCATAAGTAGCTTCACATACTCTTACAATTGTGGTAACTCCATACTTCTTGAGTTCCTTGAACATATAAATGAAAACAAAACAAAACAAAAAACCAACTTACTTTGTATTATTTTAACTATTTCAAACCAACAAAACTACATGCAGTACTCACATTACTAAATGATTCTTTACAACGACTGGTTATAACTATTTAAAGAGTTGAAATAAGAAATTATTTCAGAGGATCAGAGTTAGAACTGGAAGAAACCTTGAAAGTATTCTGGTCCAACTTTTTTATTCTCAATAATTTACTCATTTTTACAAGAAACCATACAGAGTAAAAATGACTAGATGTTTCTTTAAAAAAGTTAAGACAATAATTTTAAATATTATTTTAATAATTAATTTTTAATAACTGTAACAATGAAACCACTATGAAAGCATTTTACAAAGGGGTAAAATGTTTATTTTAAAGAATCTGTATGGAAAACTGAATTATTATTAAGACTTCACCTTTTAAGATTTAAAACTTGTGGCTAAAAATGTTCCTTTGGAAGCATGCTATTATGTCTTTATTCTACTCAAGTAAATAATGTATTCTTTTTCTGTCAAGAAAAGGTAACTTTTCTTTTGAGAAAAAGGGAAAAAAACTGGCTATTAAAAATAATCACCAAAGTCAGAAGCTGAGAAACCTAAATCTTAGTAAATTAACTACTGAGGCAAATTACAGCCTGGATTATGACCTCTGATTGACAAGCAGAAAACAAATGTCAAGAGGACTTACAGTCAAAGTGAAATGTAGTTAAAATTATAATCCATTTTCCTAATATAAATTTTGCAATATGTTAGGAAACAAAGGATGGAAAGTTTAGAGACTGTGTGGCATATGTAACTTTCAAACAAAGTAGGAATAATTTACTTTGTTTCTACCTTTTTCCTATTAGATAATTCTGAACTTATAAAAAGAGGATGGCAACAAGAAAAACCCACAAGAAAAAACATAGATCATTCAAGACTATCAGCAATCTAACGTGCAGGCCTTTTCAAGAAATCTTTAACTCGTAGTGCCTTAGTAGCAGTCCAATATTTAAGAACTCAAAACTATTAAAAAAAAAAATACAAGCCCTCAAATATTCATAATTGTCTTAATGAATTTATTCTAAAAATCTATGGTATAAGTGTGATAATGGGCTATAAACCCACATATGTGTCTCTCTTCACTAAACTAGCTTGTAAAAAAATTTCAGCAGGGTATTTAGTTGGTAGAATAATGAAATTAATCTCCAGGATTGTGTGGGTTTCTGTATTCCTTAGTTTTAACAGGTGGCTTATATACAATATGCCATTAGCATCTTCCTTCAGCACACCACAACAAAGTAGAAAATGAAAGGATGTTTACTTCCTTATCCAAAGAGGGGTAGAGACTCTAGTAACAAGTTGACTAAATGAGACTGGACTACTGTTACAAGGTGGAGCTTAATAGCTTGTCCTTGGTCAAAGAGGGAAACAAGAAATCTATTTATCTGAACGTCAGCATTTTTGACTTACTAAAATTATTCTATGTCTTAGCCTAAACTAAGGTGCCAATGAATGACTAATTTAATCAGATCAGAATTGTAAAATACAGTTCTTTTTTTGAACATTAATGACCACGAACCTAAATGAAGAATTTCTAGATCCAAAATTAACTCATGTATGCTTCTTTATGGAAGACATCTTTTTCTATAAGCCATTTCATTCTGATTTATTTTACTTACTTCTGGGTCTAAGGACTGGAATGTATCCCCCTAAAGTATTAGGTAAAGAGAATCACCATGTACACCCTTTTCTAAAAGCAAACTTGCAGCTCTTAAACTAAATTGCTGTTGCTATTCAATATTACTTGGTTAACTGCACTGCTGTTTATTTCCAGACTTACCTCTATAAATTTGTTTAAGGTTGCATTGGTTGGATTGTGTGTAATAAGGAATCTCATGTTCTTGTAGGTGATTTCCACAGGAGCTGGGCGGTTCATTCGAGCCATGTCAATTTAGTTAAAAAAACACTCAATAAGGTTATGAAAGGATTTAAAAATTTGAATACAGAAGTGATGTAAAGAAACTGAAGTCTCCTTCACTATACTCCACTTGAAATTCTCAGTGCTTTAAGTATGAAGTTGAGAGCAATGGGAAATGAAATGAACCTCCTAACAAGAAGCAGCAATTCTTCAATCCAGTAATACTGAGGCAAAAGAAAGGCAGTGCACTGAGGTTTACCCCATCCAGGTCAGAACTCTTGTAAAATGCTCTGCCAATTTCAATTCAACACTTTGTGTCCAGGTTAACCGCTCTTAAGGGGGCTTCTTGGTGGAGTAGTAATGAATTTCTACAGTTCACTTGTCTGCATAGAGGTCGTGCTGTGCCTGGCAATAGTCTCCACTGCCCTTCAGAAACTCCATAAATGTGTGACCAAGAACACCACAGAACTGCTGTAGGGGTAAAAAGAAAAAAAAACACAAAACCAGTTATTTCAGCTAGAAAAGAACAGAACAGTACAGGGAAAAAAGGGCAAACTTTTACAAAAAGCAACTTAGTCTTATGGTATAAAGGACTATTAAGTCAGTATTTTTCACTTTTACTACAAAAAACATTTTAATTGATTTTTGCTTTTGTATTGTTTACTTTCTTCATGTATCCCACCCTATACCACCCCTGACCTCCATGCCATCCTCCCTCATAGAAACTGTTAAGAAAAAGTTTGATGTTACTAACTAAAACAGTCTTCCTTAGTTAGGAATAGTAATATGCCAGCATAACTTGGAAAAGGTCCTTATCCTGAAGGAATAATTTCTAATATTTCATGGAAAAGAATAATTCTTAAGTTTTAACAATATCATCAGAAACAAAAGCATTTTAGGTTTAAATGGGAAAAAAATGCAACCTATGCCAACTTCCAGTGACCAAACCATAAAACCAAGCAAGTTCTAAGCTTTTGTTAAGAAAATTTAAAGACATATTTTCCCCTCTCAATACTTATAGAATAGCACTGACTGCCATAGCACTAAGCTAGAAGGTGTGTCAACAAAATATAATAATTCTGCTCTGAAATAAAATCTCTATTTTCTTTGTTTTTTGGATAAAAGAATGCACTGCATCAACTGACACAACTTGGTCCTTCAGAAATATTCTTAAATTCTGACCCCACTGTGTTAAAGCAAGGATTTTAACCTTTCATGCATTACAAACTGCTTTGACAGTCTGACAAAAGCTTGTGAACTTAAGAATACTTTTAAATGTATAAAACAAAATACATAAATTACAAAGAAAAATTATGTTAAAAGTAATCAACATATATATATTTTTAAAGGGCATGGATCCCAGGTTAAAAACTTTGGCTTTTTAAAGCTTATAAAAAATATACACTTTTCTTCAAGTATCCCCATATTAGAGATAAGGAAATACAGGCTCAGGGAGTTTGAGGCTTACTAAATGCCAAAAAGAAACACAGGAGAAGAGTCAAGACCAGAATTCAGGTCTGCTGACTGCCAACTGAGGTGTTGTTTCTATTACACCGGGCTGCCTCAATGTACTTACTGTACTAAAAATTAATAATGCATACCAAGTAACTCAGTAGCACAGACTGAAATACAGTCTTCCAACTGAACTTTACTGATGGCCCTAACCAGATTTGTGGTGAGACCAAATAAAATTCAGTGATCGATTTCTAAAATGTTAAAAGCCTGTGTTTGAGGTAAAGTGGGATAAGATAGGAATAAAGAAATCATTGTTAAAAGGGAACAACTGTTTCTTGTCCAATACTGTTCTTCATCTCAAGCCCTGGTAAAAAGAGATTTCAAACATTTCAAATTCTGCCTCTGAGCACTGTGATCCGTCACTTAACTGCTTTTCAGTTCTCATGTCTTAAATGGGGGTGTGTGTGAGGAGGTGGATATAAGACTGGACTGGTCTCTGCAAATCTGTCTAAGAGTCCTAATTCTGTAATAAAGTTGGAAGAAAAAAATTAAGTAGAAATCACAAAAAAATCACTGAAAATCAAATGGAAATACATAATAGTATGAAATTTGCTGCAAACTTTAGTCACTAAGACCTCTGAATTAAAGCATAAAGTGTGAAAATTCACAAAGAGTAGGTAAACTTGAAATGCTGTTTGTAGATGTAATATAGATAACTGTGAGAATCATTACAATTTCAGAAAATTTATATATATGTACTATATATATATATATATATACACACATACATAAAAAAATAAAATGTATTAACAAATATGATTTTCTAGCCTAATTTTTCCAGTAAGAAAATTTACCAAAGCCCCTGTCTTGGGTACCTCAGAGATATGAATCAGATCTCCTTTAGCCTACCTTTGCTTTCATAAGACTTCTGCTTCCCTTTCTAGGTAGGCTATGATTTAAAAAAAAAAATCCGGGCTTAGTTAAAAACCTCAGGGTCAGGGTGGTCTTTTCAGAATTTCCTGCCAACACAAAAGGGAGAAGAGCAAAGTTTCTTTTCAGGAGTCAAAAAGATGACTAAGGATGCAACCAAAAAGTTTTGGAAAAAGTTTTGGTCTTCTTTCGTCAGAAATTGACTGAATACATGAAATACAGGCACAAAGACTGTTTAGTTTTAAATTTTGTGGGGTCTTTTTGCTTCTATCCATAGTTGTCTACATTTAGAGCAGTAGGTATAAAAGGTAGATAAACTTCACACCATATATGACACAAAACCTTAAGTCTATCAGATCTTCTGTATTTTGAGAATATAAGAGATTTTCTCTATACTCAGGTTTTTTCCCTCCTAATACTTTAAAGGACAGGGTCAAAATATTTGGATAGTTACTCTCCAAGAAAAAATGTGTACAAATGTGTACAAATTTAATAGATTAGGATTATATTGAGGAGGGGGGTGGGGGTAATTCTAGGTTAGTCAAGACAAGCTTTTTGCATGAGATATTTTAACTTTGGATGAGAGATACCACAGTGCTAACTACATTTTAAAAACTTCAAAGTTGAGAGTAAACCATGTCCAAATCCTGCAAATTAACTGGAAAGGTAAATATTTATATTCCAGGAATTTTGAGAAACTATTACAGAAAAAAAGTACAATTTCATTTGCTGGAAACTCAAAGATGATAATGGTTTGTAATTTTAAAATTTGATAAAGTTAAGAGTTGAGAGGTAGTTACTTACTATGAGTACTTGCAGGTCATTAAAAAAATATGGCCTGACAAGAATCAGGGAAGTCAAAGTTCAGTTAAGTGAAGTTTGAACAGAATTTCTATTACTGACCTAGACATGGCCACAATCTGTCAGTGACACAGTCTATGTCAGAGGGCACTGCAAAGTGCTGTCAATATGTATATTTTCAAAAAACACAAACTGATTTATTTTCATCCCAAGTCTTGTAGGTGTAAGAACAATACTTATACTGGGGAAAAAAAAGTCTTAACAAAAAAGGATGGAAATAAATGAAGTCTTGAATGACTACCAGTCTAGAATAATCACTGACTTCCTAATATTCTAAAAACTAGTTTTGTTCTCCACAAGTTGCTGATCAGGACTTAAACATATGGAATAAGATGAAGCTGTTACTTGATTAATAACACTGTTACAATAAACCATATATTGAATTATTACTTTAATGTGCACATGGTAGCCAGTACTGAGTTTGAGTTAAGATGAATGCTGGTAAAGGAAGTTTATAGCCAAATGTATACACTAGTAATTTAACAAAAACCTGGCACCATTAAAAAGTGATGGTCCCACACTACAATAACACATGTATTTTTTATTTCTGCAGCAGGCACGTGTCCACATTTGGGGGTGTAGAAGGAAAGACAGAACATGAGCATTAGAATAGCAGCAAAGGAAGGAGAGACGAAGAAGAGATGTGAGAAGTGATTCTTATTTAGAGGCTATTTGTACAAATCTCTACCAATGATTTTTGGCTAGAGGGATTTTGCTCAGGCAAGGAAAGATTCAGAAATGATACAGGAATAATTTCAAAAAAACCACCTAAGCTAACTCTTCCCAGTGGAGCCATCTTGTGGTTGGGGAGTAGAGGATGAAGTAAGGGACAGACATGGAGAGGAGACAGAGCCTTCAGGACAGGTACAGAAGAAATAATGACCAAAGGACCACTTTTCTTTAACAGGGCAAGGGAGGCAGTGTTGTGTCCTAGAAAAAGAACTGGATGGAGTCCTGACATTCACCAAGTCACTTCCCTAAGCCTGCTTCCTCCTTTGTAAAAAAAGGGAACAATTCTAGCAGTATCTTAGTGTGAATAGTGAAAATGCTGCCTAAATCTTAAAAAAAAATGAGAAATTTACAAAACAAGTTGAGAAAACTGTCAATTCCCTCTACACAATTCAGACACATTAAGTTTAGGTAACTGTGGGAATAAAGTCCTCAGCTATCCTATAAGAAAATCTATTCCAAATCTACAGTTTTCCAGATAAGCAGGGAATGCTCCTGGTCCCACAATGGTTGTGTGTTAGCAAACAGGAATGTCAGTACTGGTGTTGATAAGACCGGTCCAACTGGTCAAGCTAGCCATTTGTTTATCCTAGCTACTACAGAAGTGGCCAAACCACTGTTACAAACTGGAAAAAGAAACAACTCATTTTATGCGGATTCATTTATACCAAGTGTTACATTAATATATACAGGAGAGAACTGTCTCTAAACCAACATCGAGAGAAAACACTAACCTTACTGGAGTACAAACCATCGTTTTACGGGAACCCAAAAATCTGTGTCAGCAGCTGAGATGACAATCTGAGCCTCCAAAGTCCTTACTCTCCTCTCCATTTCACTGTTGCACTAGTTTTGGATGTTACCATTTCCTTCTCCAAAATAACTTTTAGATGACTACAACACCATATTGAGAAACCAACAGCTAACTAGAGCTGGGCAAAGGGGGAAAAACCACGTGAACTCTCCTCCCCCTACCGTATATGTAAGCATGGTGGACGAGCACTTACTCAAAAAGTTTGGACCAGAATCCGCTGATGTTTTCATTGAGTTAGTTTAAAGGTAATTTCAGAACGGCAGTCATCACCACCAAAAGACACAAAAATCTGGCCAGGAATAGTTAAAGGATGGAATTACAAATGACACAGACACAAGGGCTGTAGGGAACAATTTAAAACAATTCCCGATTAAAAATGCCCTTCAATCTAGGCCTCTTTCCAAGGGCAATAAAAGGTGGGGATGAGAGACCACGGGATGACTCCAGCCTAGGGGCTTCCTGGCTTCACAGGTCAGAGGCTCTCCAATGCTGGACTTCTGACCAACTCCCACAGAGACGAGACAAGACTCGACTTGTTCCCATTCTCCAGGGCCCGAGGAGCGGTGTCAGCTCCGGAACAACTCCAATTACCAGGTGGAGGCAGGCAGGGGAGCAGCATAGGAGGGGTGCCCGGGGCCTCGGCTCGCTCCGAGCTCCTCCCGGGAGGCAGGAGCAGGGATTCGGGCCCTGGCCGCAGGCCCGGGGGGACCGCGGAGTGGATCTCTCGGCGGGTTGCCCCCCACTTCGGGATCACCCCTGAATCTCAGAGAGCTCCAGCCCTCGGGCGGAGACCGTCCGCTGCAATCACGGGTTTGAGTCGCCCTTTCCAGCAGGCGCTGAAGCCATTTTGTCTCCGGAGCCCGGGTCCGGCCCAGCCCGGGCGGCTACCTGGCCGGGCTCCATTCCCCCGCCGGGCCGGCGCCTGCAGCGCCAACCTCTGGAGCTCGGGGGGAGGGGAGGGAAGGCGGCGGGCCCAGGGGAAACCGTTACCCGCCTCCCGCCGGCCCAACGGGTGTCCCCGGCGCCCGGCCGCCAGCCCTCCCTCCCTCGCAATGCCCTCTTTAATTCGGGGCCCGGTGGTGACATGTGCGTCCCACCCCTCCCCACCCCGCCAGGCTCCGGTGGGCGCCGGGGAGGTGGCAACGCCACCCTCCGGTGGGCTTGACACCCACCGCCTCCAGGAGCCTCGGGCGTCCGAGGGGCATTCACACGGCCGGGGGCGGCGGGGCCGGTCGGGCCGCTTTCTTTCTCTCCGGAACAAAGACGGGCCCGGGAAGTAGCTCTACGGTCCCCTGGGGGCTCCCCGACGGCCGGGGCGCGCCGGCCCCCAGGGACAAGGGCGGAGACGGCGGTCACAAAGCGGCTTTTGTGCCGAGCGGCCCGACCCACCCGCCCCCGCCGGCCGTCACCCCCCGACCAGGCCCGGCCACACGACCCTCCGCTCGGCCCCCAAACGCTTCGGGCCCCGGGTGGTCGGCTGGGGGGGGCAGGGAGCGGCAAGCCGGTCTTCCTCGCTACCAACCGCCGCCAGCCGGGAGCGGAAGCGCCCGGGGCAGAGCAGACGTGGCGCGCCCAAGCCCGGCACGACCGGCCAGCTACGTTTCTCTCCCACATCCCCATCCCACCCGCCCGGCAGGCCACATGGCGGCCGCCCGGATCCGAACGGCTCCCGGAGCCGGCCAGCCCCGCGGCTGGGGGAACGAAACAAAGGTGGCGGCCACGGCGACACCGAGCGCCGCAGCCCGGCCCGGGACGCGCAGCGGACACTCACAGGAATATGTTTACTCATTGAAGATTGTGGCCTAATCATACAGCCGGTCCCGAGGCGGAGGCGGCGCAGCAGGCGGTGGTGGCGGCGACTGCAGCGCAGGGGGCGGCGGTGGTCGTCGCGGGGCGGCGGCGGCGGCGATGGAGGCGGCGGCGGCAGCGGCGGCGGCGACGGCGACGGGGGCACCGGGACTCTACCATACAGTGAGCGGCTCCAGAGAGAGCACGTCGCCGAGCCAGACCCGCACCCGCGGCAACCAATACGCGCGCTGAGCCGCCCTTGCGTCACAAGCCCTCCCTTATGTACACCGCGCGACGTGCGAACCCCGGGCCACCAATCGCAGCCCGGGGACAGGGGATAAGCCAAGACGAGGTTGCGGGGAAAGGGCGGGGGGAGTGAAGGTTGGGGTTGCGGGGGAGAGAGGTCCGCCCCGCGCCCCTACCACCTCCCGGACGTCACGACGCGGCGGCGGCCGGTGCGAACCGGCTGATGAATAGCAAGTGGCTGAGCCAGAGCATCCCGCGGCCCCCCCGCCGCGCGGGGGAGGAAGCCAGGAGGGAGATCTTGCCCTGAAGAGGCCGGCGGAGGGAAAGCCGGAGAAGGAGCTGGCAGTAGACTGCGGAAAGCCAGACGGGCCCAGGGTGTTTCATGTAAAACTATATTTTAGTCAAAACAGCGCCCGCAAGGCTTAGCTTTCCAGTAGCCAAGAGGGTGCCTCCGAGTTTGCTGGAAACTTCCATATGATATGGGCATTCGTCTGCCCTCTCTTACCTCTGTGGTGACTCCGGTCACGATCCGCATCTGACCAGCTGTTTGTGTCGGTGCAGGCTCCGATGGAGCGGGCTCCAGCGCCAAGGCCCGCTGGAGGGAGCCGGGCCACCTATATACGGCGGCGGGGGTCCTGGTCCCGGGGCGCAGCCCTACTCAGTAGTCCTCCTGCTTAGCACTTAGTCAGGACTGACTCTTGGCATTTAGCACCTACAGTAACCGTAAAGGGCTCCAGCCGTAGCTCCAGGCGCCTGGCCTGTCAGCTCCTGCGGCCCCTCCGCTTGCTGTGGACTCCCCCAGGATGGGCTCTCGAGAAGGAGCCATCTACAAGTCCTTGCTGGTGGGGTTAGAGGGCCCTGAAAGCAGCGCTCGTTCGCTCGTTCCACCGTCTCAGACCTTAAGCCCCCCAGAAGTATCTGGTGTCACCCGATCGTTCTGGGCTGTAAAGGGGCAGCGGGGCTCACCTGCACAGTCCGGGAAACCGACTCTTTCAGCCTCCTGGAAGACGAAAGGGGACTTGGACTAGTTTTGAGAAGCTGCCAGCTGCAGGCTGTGGGATGCTGTTTTCTGTCAGGGGGCTGCGACAGCTTTCCCATATTGTAGAAAGTAGTGGGGGTTAGCAGTGTTTTCATCAGAAGCTCGTCTTGAAAGGGGTCTTTGCTTGCTTGTAAAAAATACACTCAAGTACGAAAGAAGTAAGTTTGGCGTAAGAATTGGCCATTTTAAAACTACCAAAAGGGAGACGTTTCTCATTTTGGGAAGAACCCTTCGCCCTAGACACCTGAATTCAAGTAACACAAAGATGAGTGTGTAAAGAGTTGAAGTCTTAATGCCTTTGAGGGTAGCAGGTGTGGGTCTTTGAATTTTTGTTTGGAGGGGACCTGGGGTTTTTTCAGCTCTGGGGAAGCAACTTCTTTTACCAAGGCGGAGGAGTGCTTTTTCTGCAGTTTGTAATATGGAATATAATACATAGAATATAATACATAGAATATATATTATAATATAGAATACATAATTTAGAATGACTTAGGGCCCTGCGATGTTAGCTAGCAGGGGTCCAGGCCCAGTGTGCAGCAGACTCAGAACTGGAAACCAGGTCTTCCTGAATTCCAAGGCGAGGGCTCTGTCCATTAGAACCATGCCTCCTTTGGATGTTTGATGGAAGATCAAAAGAAGACATGCTCTATGTAAGAAGTAACTTGGGGACTTCTTTCCCTTCTGAATCATTGTAGTAGTGGTTTCATGAACTGAAAGAAGAAAAAAAGATGGTAAACACCCTCAGACAGTCTTGGGTTTTGGTATTCTCATAATTTTCTGTGTGTCCTGTGTCCTTAACCTGCCCTTTTCTCTCTTTCCCCCAAACCTCCCTCTCTGGACCCCCAAGCTTTAGGCACCACTTTAGGCAGGAATGTAGAGCCTCTCAAAGAACCAAACTGGAACAAAGTCCGCATACCACACAACTTCCCTGCTTGCTGTTGTGCTTTCCACTGGTCTTGAAGAGACATGGCTATAAATGTTCGCAACTAGCAGTTAAAACACTGACTTCTATAGGAGTAAAATTCATACAGCACCAGAACTGAACTCTTAATTTGTTAAATGACCAAATCTAAGAGTCATGCTAAGAATCAGAAATTGCCCCTTTTTTTTAAAAGCCATGGTAAAAAATCAAATTTGAAGAAAGGGAAGGTAATTCTGCTTAATCAATACTCTGCCTTTTGTGCCAATGAATTTATTACATCTTAGAGGAAGGGAAGTAAAAGAGGAAAAGCATTTATTAAACACCTTGTTTTGTCATTTTTCAGACCTGTTTGACTCTTTATAACCCCTCTTTTGAGGTTTTCTTGGCAAAGATGCTGGAGTGGTTTGCCATTTCCTTTTCCAGCTCATTTTACAGATGAGGAAACTGAGGTAAATAGGTTAAGAGGCTTGCTCAGGGTCACAGAGCTAGTGTCTATGAAACCATATTTGAATTCAGGTCTTCTTGATTCCAGGCCCAGAGCTTTATCCACTATACCACCAAACTGTCATTAAACACCCAGTCTGTGTAAAATACACTGAAAAAAGCTTTAGAGATAACATTTTGTCTGAAACTCCTAACAGCCCCAGGAAGTATGTGCTACTGTTATTCCATTTTACAGATGAGGAAGCTGAGGCAGACATCACATAGAAAGTGCTAGAGTCTGGATTTGAATTTAGCACTTCCTGACTTTAGGCCCAGTGTTTTAGAGTTGGAAAGGTTATCCAATGTCTACCCTTCATTTTACAGATGAGGAAGTCATGCCTAGAGAAGGGAAGTACGTTTCTCAGTCACATAAGCAAGTGGTAAGTGGCGAGCGAAGAATTGCACTCAGGTGCTCTGGGAACCTCAAAATTGTATAGCACCTATCATAATTTGACAATAATTTAGATGAAAAATTATGCCTGCATTATAGAAAAAATAATTTTACTTCTGATCATGATAATAGGGTCCTGCTATGAATAAGGCAAGCACAATAGATTTGATTACTCTCTATTTTCACACCTAAAATAAAACTTAAGTTTCTTAAATGGAAAATAATTTTCTTGGGAAATCTCAACAAAACTATAAAGAATCATGCTTTGTTATCTGGGGTCTTTCTCTTTGAAAGCTATCTTTCTTAACATTTTCATGGGGTTTGATGGCTGGAGAAGCTTCAGATTTTTGGTTAATCAGAAAAACATTAGTTAAACTTTCTTTTGTTTTGCAAAAAATGCACTGGGGAGAAGCATGCATTCCATGTAATGATATGTTTGTTGAAACCATATAATTAATACTAGTATCTGAAAAGAAACAAGAGAGTTTAGTCTGACCAGAAGACCCAAAACTAACAAATTGAATTCTGCAAAGTACTTATCAAAAGGCACTTGTAAATGCAACAATAAAGAATATACAAATGCTGCACTTGACAGCCTTCCTTTATGTGGCCAGCTTTTAGGCAGTAGATAATCCTGACACACACTGACCTGAGCAGTATTACTGGGGCAATGGTTATGTAAGGAATGCTCTTGAGCAATTTCCTCTGGAGAAACATATTTATTCTTAAAAAAAAAAAAAATTACCCATCATGCCCAGGTTTTTTGTTTTGGTTTTGTCCTTTACATAGTTGTTTTACAAGTGAACACGTGTTGCAAATATTTATTTATTCTCTGCAGTTTAGCTTCTTGTTTCAATGTATTCTTCCTTTCTCCATTTTTCCTCCCTTTTGGTTAGAGCAGAAGCAGTACCTTATTTAAGACAGTCTTATGAGTTAATACATATGAAAGCACTTTAAAAGCATACTATGTATGAGATTGGTGTGCCATACCACTTAGTATGTGAACCCTAAGGCTAATTTAACCTTCCTGTTTTAATTACTAAAAAAAAAAAAAGTAACTCATTAATAGATGGATTCATATCCTTTTTTTCTCATCTCTTAGCCAGAATTTATTACTTTAATTGAAGGATTAGTTTGTACTCTTGCTTTTTAGTATTAAAAATGATTTATTTTATTATTAATCTCTCTACTTCTTGAAAAATTTCCCAACATTGCATTTAGACATAGTTCCAGAGTGTTCAGGGTTTAATTTTAGCCCCTACTAAAACCAGACAACTCCAGGTAGTTGACTTTACTGCATCAATCAATGACACCTAGAAATGTCGATCAAATTGGGTTACATCTAAATGAACTTACTGCAACATTGAATAGATTATTCAAAATATGTTTGCTTTATGAAACATCTAGTTTACTAGATAATTTATTATCCTTATTGCGTTAATGAAAGTGATGCTTACAACTTAAATCCCTTGACCCCTTCCTAGTCCTCTTCTACCTTCTTTTGCCTGCTTTTGTAGTCTTGTACTCCCTATGGAACAACACAACACTGTCACAATCCCTTAGAATTTTTCACTCAGCTAACTGGCCACCATACCTGCTTTTCCAATCCTGAACCCTAAGTTACTTTTCCTTTCCCACTCTTGCCTGTTGCTGTTCTCTCCTGAAGAAAATACTGATTGTTTTTTCCTTGCTTATTTATTTTATTCCGAACTTAAGAAATAAAATATTTCCATAACAGTAGAATAGAAAAAAATGATTACACATAAACTGCAAATCTGTTGTGTACAACTTACTACTGCTTTTACATATATGATAAAATTATGTAAATTTCTTTTTTCCTCTTTTCTCTCTTTCCCTTTCCCCCAGATGGTTACTATTGAACATAAATATGCATATGCATATATATTGTTTATACATATATATATGTGCAAAATCATTCTATGCATACTTCTATTTATCAGTTATTTCTCTGGATGCATATAGCATCTTCCTTGATAGGTCCTTTGTAGTTAATTTGGGTATTTATAAATAGTCAAAATGACTACTTGCTCAAAGTTGTTCTTAAAATAATATTGCTGTTAATGTATACAAAATTCTCTTGGTTCTCATTTTGCTCTTCATTATTTTGTGCAAATCTATCCATGTTTTTCTAAGATCTTTGAACTCATAATTTCTAAAACATAGTGATATTCCATCATAATCATGTACTACAACTTGTTCAATCATTCCCCAATTGATGGGCTTCCCTAAAATTTCCAGAGATCTGCTAATTTTGTGAAAATTGCAACTTTACTACAACTACATAAATTCCCTGGGAACAGGGATTGTTTTATTGTTTCATTTGAATCACCAGTATCTCGCACAGTGTTAGGTACCCAGTAAGTGCTGAATAAATGCTTGTTAATTGATCAGTTGATTCATGCTACTTAGGCACTCCTTTTATTCATCTCTTATCAGTTCCCTATTAAATGCCTCACAGCACCTCTTTCCAAAATTTTCTTCTCTCTTCAAAACTGCCTCTCTATCTTGAAGCAGATGACCTCACCTTCTATTTTACTTACTAAGAAAATTTAGTTTTTTTACTTTTGCTCCCAAAACTGTTCTAAAGATTAGTTTGCAATTGCTTTTCCAATTCTATATTAACCACTCATTCCTCAATCTTTTACTGTATGGCTTCTGTCCTCATCACTGTTGGGGGAAAATCACTGACTCTTGAGTCAGAAGATCTGAATTCAAAATCCTCCCTCTGATCTTGGGCAGGTTATCTAACCTGCATGGACTTCAGGTTTTTTATCTGTAAAAATGAGGGAGTTGGACTAACTGGTCTATGATCCAAAACTATTCTATCAAGAAATCAAATCTCTGAACCCACAGGTAATTTTTTATGCCCATCCTTTTTTATATTTCTGTTGCGTTTGATGCTGATATACCCCATCTCCCTCCTCCTTAGAATTCTTTCTTTCTCTGATGTATATGACAATTAACTACTCTGGTTTTCCACTTCCTCAATCACTTCTTTTTTCTTTCTTGACTCCTTCTCCAAGGCCCTAAATAATTGTTCCCCAAGGTTCTACCTTTAGTCCTCTTTTTTAAAAGTTGTTGGTTGTTTAAAGTCTTTTCCTTAGGGATCTTATCTAATTGTATGGTTTGAACTATTATCTTTATGAAAATTAGCTCCAAATCTGTATTTTCAAATAATTTGTAATATTGATCAAGTTTTCTCCAGAGTTATAGGAGCCAGTTTCTTACTTCCTACTAGACATATCACCCTGGATGTTCTTCCTTCACCTCAAACAACACATCCAAAATAAAACTCACTTCTCCCTAGGATACCTGACGTCCCTGTTTCTGAATCCACCACTCTTGATAATCACCTGAATTACATTACATGTTGTTGGGTAGGGAGTGAGAAGGTATATAGGATAATTAATATTTTAAAAATACACATATTTTAAACCTTGCTTCCACCTAAGTCTGGAGTGGTCTTGCAGAGGGACCGCACTAAGCTTCTGTTTACATGAAGGAGGCATGACTTCTGATTGGATAAGAGAATGCTGTATAATTCTGTGTACCTGCATAAGGACTTTAGTTTCTGACAGAGATTGCAGAAACACATATGAAGAGAAAAGCTCCAGGGAGTACTAGACTAGGGCCCTCAGAACCTTGGACATTTGTGGGAGTCACAATCCCATCATGTTCCTTGACCTTTAGTCTTATAAGTACCGAGAAAGGAACTCTTCTAGGGGAGATCTCTCTCTCCTGGTTTGAACTAAGTTGTGTTTCATTCCCAGATGAAGAACTCATTTATTCTTCTTTATTTGTTATATTTTAATGGATGGAAATTCTTTGATTTCTGTTTGCTGTTTTGCTTGGATAAATGGTTTTACTCTTATTTGCTCTATATATAATCAACATTTGGTGGGAGAGAGTTAAGTTGGAGATTGTGAGCTAAGGGCTACCCTTTCCCCTTTAAAGTAGTTGAGGAAGTGACTTTTCTTTGGAATCCTAAACATCATACCTTTATACTAAGAATATTTGATGTGTGTCACATGGATGTCTTTACCCTAATGCCATATATAGAGAATGAAGTCTCACTGGTCCTGGACTTTGTCTGCTCCTCTTCTCAGCTAGCATGCTAGAAGTGCTAGCACAGTCAGACTTCAAATCATATCTCTCCACGCCACCTTTGAACCAAGTCAACATATACATATGTGTACGTACATAAACACATATATATCCCACACAGAAAGAGTGTTCCTCCTATGCATATCTTACATTTTAACATGAGAACATTCTGTCTTCATGACACATATGACTTTGGGAAAGTTAACTCATCTTTGGAGCTTCTACTGTTAAGCCCAACTTAGTTGATTACACCAGACAATATTTTACTTCCACATGCCATGTAGCCATCCAGCTCTCTACCCAGGATATCTTGCCATTTGCTTTGAGTACAAACACCTTTTACCTTGCACGACCTCAACCCCCCCTTCCCTGCATATGTTAATCAATAGTGTGATTACATTAATAAAAGTACGTTTACATCTGGAAAAGACTCTGTGACTCCTCATACCAAAACTGCCTTTTCTAGCTATGACTCCCTTCTATTGTCTAACCTGATAAGATTATAAGCTATTTGAGGATAGGGTGTGTCTTTTTATATTTGTATGACAATGATTTTGTATTCATTGATTCATTCAAATACTCCAATCAAGAAACCTAATGATTGTTTTAAAAAATGTTCATCTTTATTAACCTCTGTGCTTACTACTTACAACGACTACTGTTAACTTCTGCTATACACTTCTCCTTTGGCTTTAAAGACACTATACTCCCCTTGTCTTTCTCTTACCTTCCTAACTCTTTCTAGCATCTGTTCTTTATCCTTTTAGTTCTCTCCCACTATAGTTTTTATATTGACAATCCTTTACTCCCATTGCTCTAATTGTTAAGTAGCAGAGGACTCTCCCCAATCTATACCAACAATTCAGATATTTTTTCTGAGCTCCAAACTTTTTTTCCTAGACTTAGCTTTTCTAGTATTGGATTAGACATGCTTTATCCTACATCATTCTCTCTCTCCCTCTCTCTCTCTCTCTCTCTCTCTCTCCCTCTCTCTCTCTGTCTCTTTCTCTCTCTCTCTCTCTCTCTCTCTCTCTCTCTCTCTCTCTCTCTCTCTCTCGGGATCTCTTTATGTCTGAGATCCTCTATCTTCCTTACAAATTGGCACCTC
Organism: Notamacropus eugenii; assembly: GCF_028372415.1. NCBI lineage: Eukaryota > Metazoa > Chordata > Mammalia > Diprotodontia > Macropodidae > Notamacropus > Notamacropus eugenii. The sequence goes on along the minus strand of NC_092873.1, from coordinate 129,379,967 downwards.
CCTGAAAGTGTCATAAAATCTTGATGGTCTTCTCACATTTATTCTCTTTCCCTCCAGTCCATTCATCTGTTATTGCCAGAATATTTCTTCTTATGCAAATGTAGTGTATAGGTCTCTCCTAGAGTCAGGCTGTTAAATTTATCCCTTTGGGGTCTATGGGGTAATTTTGAGGGGTTGGGGTGGGTGACTCTCTTCATTGGCTGAAGAATGAAGCCATTGATCGATCTCATTGGCTCAAGCTCCCTTTGGCCACGCTCGTGCTCTACCCACCACTTTGTGCACTGTTTCTCCTCTCTTTAACCCTGCCTCTCCCCCCCCCCCCCCCCACGGGGCACCATGACCAGTGTGCCCCAGTATAAGAAAAAAGTTCAAACATTCTTGTATCATCCCTCTATATCATTCATAGCACCTATCCCCCTACGTAACACAATTCAGAGGCATACATATTCTCAACTATACTACTGTTGTCCTGAAGCCAACTTAACCTATCATCTTGAGTTGCCATATTTTCCTGAAACACTGGACCCTGGGTATGCAGGAGGCCTTGAACTGGCTAAGGATGAAGCCTTCTCTGAGGTGATTAACACTACCTTTGTCTTTGAAGGAGTGGGCTCCACTTAGCTCATTGCTACATAGTTTCATTCCCATCTACATGTGCTGTCTCTTTGAGAAGAGTGCTTGTCTCAGCTTTCACTGTCCAGAAAGTTGTCCTGAAGGTCATTCTTTGTTCCTTTATGTATCAATACTGAGCTTGCTATGACACCTGTCCTGGGCTCTTAATTTCTGGATTCCTGTGGTCTGTTTTCCCGATCTTTTGAACATCCCAAAGTTAGAGATTCTACTCCTTTCACCCAGAGAGAAAAAGAACAAAAAAGAAGGATAAGGTCCAAGACCTATTTCTTAGGGCCACATAGCTTCAGAGGGAAGAAATCTCTAACATCTTTCCTCTTATGGCACGGTCTGCTGTTGGACACGATGAATAAAAGAGTTACTGACATATCCCAAGGGAAAATGAAAGAAAAGAAGCCATGGTAGACTTTGATAGGCCTTTCTGGGAGCTTCTGAAGCCAGTTTCCCTTCAACTTGTAGTTAGCCACCTAGAAGCAGTTATGGAATATCAGCAACATGGTCTACAATTTCTCCAAGACACTTAGACATTTACACTTATTTCCCTCACAATTTTCTTAGAAGCAAGCTCCTTAGTGTCTTCCACATGGAGAGGTTACATTAACCCAGCAAGCTGGTGGGATTTTCACGTAAGCCACTATATCCCTATTATACATAAATATGGGCATAATACTTGCCTGTTAAAAAAAATTATGTCAAGCCAAACTGTACTACTTTTGTCCTCTGAACCTAGGCTTTCCCACTTTTATAACTTTGTATATGTTGTTCCCTCTGCTCCTTCTTTTACTTGTTTAATTTGTACCTTGCTTTTAAGATCAAAACTCATATTTCACTTCAGCCATGCAGCTTTCTATTAGTAATAAATTTTACTTTCCCTAAATTCTGTTAACAGTACCTACCATGCTAATATGGCATGTTTTTTGTATCTCTTTAGTGTATTTTTTATTATGATTATCTTTGTATATATCATATTTCTAGTGGACTATAAACTCTATGTGGATAACTATCTTATAGGCAAACTTTATATCTGCTCCAGTGACTAGCATGGTACTCTTAACTTATAGGAAGTTGACATCCACATTATCAGCTTTTCCTACCCTTTACAGATGATTACAGCTTGCTGTCTGCTGCTCATCAAAGCTCATTTCCACTTTGCTAAATGGTCCTACCATCTGATTTATGTTCTGAACTCTCTGACCTCTCTACCAAAGTGACTTGAGAATCCTCATTATTCTTCAACTTTCTTAATGCTGCTTAATTTCATCTTCATCTATAGCAGCTTTATACCTGTATGGACATGCTCTACATTGTACACAAATATTGTTTCCCTTCTTGAGATTTCAAATGCTTTATTTCTATTGTGTGTACTTTATGAAATTTCTGGAAAAGCTGCATCTAAAAAACCCAACATTTAGTAGATTATAATGATAATGATTTATATTACATTGGGAATACATAGATTTTAATTTTATTAAAATGTCAAATTGTAGATTTAAAATTATCCAATAATTCTAAATGCTCAAAAAATCATCTATATAGACTATCAAAATGTTTCCCTTCTCCAACCCACAATATAGACTTATGCCTAGGCCTCTCCTTTCTTCCTTTCAAAGACATTAGCTTTCCATAAAAGGAAAGAAAGCTGTTCTTGGGACTTGCTTGGCCCTGGCTTCCCTACAGCAGCTTTCTGGTCCCCAACAGGTATAAAAGCCCCAGCCTGTCAACCACTATGTCCTTTACCATATACTGACCCGATGATCAGATAGGTTTCCACATGGAGATAAGGGGAACCAAGTTCAGAGAGAAACTAAGTTCATTGTATCCTTGTTGTATATCTTTGCTGTATTAGGGAAAAGTAAACCTTTTGTTGATTGTCCAATGACTTGCAAATGCCTCACTTTGTTGCAACATCTAATTTGAACTGAAAGTGCTAGTTCTAGAACTTCCTCAGAAAACAGAGATGGGCTAAAAGAAACACTGCACACAACTTAAGATGTTTTAAAAGCAGTCTTCTCCTTGAGTTTGTATAGCCACTAGGAGGTGGATCAGACAGATGGTAAAAAAAAAAAAAAAAAAGATCATAAAAAAGGCAAAACATGATTATTTAACTTGTGTAGTAAGTTACTAAAAATCTTTATCTCATAAATATTTTTGGAGAAATTTTCCTTAAAGAATCAAAAAAATATAAGCCATATAGATACATTTATAATCTTGGGATGTCTTTAGAGCCCGAGGAAAGATGCTACAGTTGACCTTTCTGAGCCTGCCTTAGGATATCTGCCTTGACTCACATACTTTTTCCAGTCACACTTCCCGAATTCAGTTCTTCCCAGGATAGACCTGGCCTAAATCAATTAAGAGTGCTAGAAGCCAGGAAGAATACAGATCCTACATTGTTCGACTTTCTGCTTTGTCTCTCACTGCAGCTTTGGTGAAAAGATGCTATTTAATTTTTTTATCTTTAACTTACAGACCTTGTTTCAACCATTTGGGCAAAAGACATCAGATATTCACATATCAGAGCTTTTATTTGAATTCAGTATTTAGAACTGCTCTAGTCAATGTGCTTTCATAGGATCTTAAACAGTAGTTTAGTACATGACAATAGTAAAATGACAATTAAATTCCCATCATATACACATCCTTCTAGAGGAGAATATTGTATGGTATGCTACTCCTCTCCTCACTGTGATCATCAATTAGTCAGATTGTATTAGCTTTTAGAGAAAGGTATTTAATATAGAGGAATAGTTGGTATAACTGTCCCTGCCCCATACCCAAGTCTATGACACACTTTCCCATCATTATAGAATACAAAGGAAAGTGGTCTCAAGCTTAGAGTAACATGGTAAAGGACTAACTCACAGCTCCTACAAGTCTTTCTCTTCATGTGTTCAAGATGTGCTCCTTATGTATGGCATACCTTTTCTGTGGGGAAACTTTATAGAGCTTTGAATCTGCCTGTAAGTAAGGAGAATTTGTTATTCTTTTTATATTGTAGTTTCAAGGATCCTAGATATAATTTCCCAGGATTTTGATTGTAAACAATTCCTCAGTGAGGAACCGCTCAGTGAGATATGGGGATGACATAATGTGATATTTACTACTCTTGCACTGAATGATGATATTGCTAATATTAACCTGTGAGCTTAATGTTGGCAAGATACCGTATATATCAGGTGGGCGCTGGTCAATAAGTGGGGAATCTGAATGCACAAGCCGGAAAGTTGTATGTCCCTCAACCAGTCCCCATTGGGGCTTAGGGAACCTGTAGGAGTTGTAGCTCCTACTATATTCTCTCCTACTTCTTCAAGAAGAGTAATTAGGGAGGCTATAGAAGTCGATGCTCCCATTATCAGTAACCCTCTAAAGAAGACTAGACTAGAATAAAGTAAGCTTATTTAACCCCTTATTATGACTCCATCCCTATCTTCCTGTCTGTTCAGATCAAGAGTGAAGCTGTGGTAGAACACCTGCTAGAAAAGCTCCCTCTTTCATGTGTTTATCTGCCTTACACCTGGTGTAGTCAGTATTGTCTGTGATACACTGCCTTTCTTTATTGAGTTCAGTTTGTCTTTGCTTCCCAATGCAGTTGCTATTGCCTGCTGTTGTCCTAGGGATACTACAAAGAAAGATGAAAAAAATCCAAATTCTACAAAGTTCACAAGGTTGTCTTCTGGTGGGGGGATGGGAGAGGGAGAAAGCAGGTAAAGGCCAAGACCAAAGTCCAGTCAGGGTTTTGTACAATCTTTGCCTCCTTCTCCTAGTCCCACCAAGAAATTCCTTCTTAGGGATTTGGTTGGAGGCTTACACCACTATGTTGTTAGATTCTCTAATCTTTGATTCTAAACTGGCCCACTGGTTTTATACCAGCCTCAAAAGATATGACTGAGACCCTCAATCAACCCAAAAAGACATCCTGTGATACTTATTTGAAATGCATATCCAGGCCTTGTTCACATCTGTGACTGACCATTTGTAATAGTGTACTTACAACTACTCATCCCATTTTAGCCTGATCCTTACTAAGTGAGAACAGATTTCAGTCAAGCACTTAAGTAGAGCCTTTAAGGTTTGCAAAGTATTTCTAATATCTTATTTGATCTTCACAACAACTGTAGGAGGAAATCCTGATTCTCAGGTCTTTAAAAGCTATTTAATGAAGTGAAATGGCCCAGACAAAGTCTGTTCTAGTTGACTATAGAATTGTGTTACATCTTCTAAGTCCTACATAAAAAAGCATCATGTTAGTTCAGTTTGGAAGTTTTCCAGAAATTGAAGGCTGTAATTTTTTTTTTTTAGCACATTGCTGATAAGGAAATGCCTAAGGGGTGGAGGAGTGGAGAAGGAGAAGGAAGAGGAAGAGGGAGACAGTCTTCATCTTTGGCTGTGTCTTTTTCCCCTATTCCCTGTTGACCAAAAGAGGATCTTCCAGCTTTAAAGAGTACAGAGGATGTTGGACCTTCCATCTTCTCATCAGTGCCCCACATGGAGTACCCATGGGCAGTATATCATCAAAAGCAAAGGACAGACTAGACATAGATTTCTGCAAGGAGCCCAGCAAAGAGACTACATCATGTCTAAGGAAAATTTCTTAAATAACTTCTTAAGTACCCCATGAATGGGAGAAAGGGACATCAAGCAAAAAGAAGCTATGAATTACCCTTTGTCATATATATTCTCATAAGTCTGAACCTTTTGTTCCCTGGACTCTGAATGTACTTGTGAGAAGAGTGTGTCACAGACCTTTTTAGGGAAAAGAGGGAATTGTATCAACGGCTTTTATTGTACCACCTTGGTAAATATATCTTTCTGACTGACAGAAATGATTCTCAACTGATAAACATGAGGGGAAGCACATGAGTACAGGCTCAAACCAGTGGCATTACAGAATTATCCTTGACCCCTCTGGATTACCCCTGGAATCCTGAGATGTAGCTAACTAAGCTCTGGGGACCTGACTCATCAGTGAGATGAGTCATATGTTAGGATAAAGACACCTTGATGTTTACATGGGTTGTACACACAACTAATAATTAAACTTTTCAGAAACCTAAGGATCATATCATAACACCATAAATTTACAGCTGGAAGAGTCCTTATAGATCACCTAGTTCAACCCATTTATTTTTAGAAAATGTAGTCCAGAGAAGGTACGTTACTTATGCGATGTCATATAGGTAATAAGTGGATGAGTCTACATTTGAATCCAAGGCCTTTGATCCCACAGCCAGATCTTTTTCTGTCTTTTGTATCTAAATTTTGATCCTCCATCTTGCAACATAAAGCTCAGTCCCTGCTGTGAGCAGAAGAAGCAATTGTCTTTAATTAAATCTCCAAAATCATTGACTATTTTCTGAAACTTCCTGTTCTCTCCTGCCACCTGCTAAATTCTCTTGTTTGCTCTCTACAACTAGTTTACCCCCTTACCATAAGGCTTTTTAGTTTGTCATGAAAGCCATTTGTTGGGTCTGTACTTTATTTAAAAAAGCAAAGTAAAATAGAGCAGAAGAGAACAAAACAAAACAAGTAGATTCTGCATTCTACTGTACTTTTCATATTTGTGTGGTTTTTTGATCACCTGGAACCAGAGCAGTGACTGAAGAAAGCTCTGGATTGAAACACTACACAGTGGGTCAATTTCAGAGAAGATGAAGCTAGAGAGAATTAGAATGTTCAACATTTCTAGAGAATATTGTGTCTAACATATAGCACTTTGAGGTTTGCAAACCACTTATATATATATATATGTATATATATATACATATATATGATCACATTTGATCCTCACATAGACTTGTAAGTTAAGTACTATTAGTATTCCCCATTTTATAGATGAGGAAATTGAGAAGGATTAAATTACTTGACCAGGGTCACACAGCTAGTAAATATCTAAGGCTGGATTTGATTTAAAATTTTCCTGAATCCAGGGGATAATGATAACACTTTGCTCACAGGGTTGTTGTATGAATAAAATGATATAACATATGTAAAGCACTTTTTGAGTGTTAAAATGCTATTTAAATTCTATTATAATATTGACCAATATGGGCAAAAAGCAAACTTGCATCTAATATCTCTGATAAACATCTGATGCCACAAAATATAGAGGCAAAAAATTTAAATAGATAAGAACAAAAGTCATTTTTTTTCATTGGATAAATGGTCAAATGATATGAACAGTTCTCAAAAGAATTGTGAACTTTTAACAACCACAAGAAAGATTCACTGAAGAATTAGACTGTGTTTGCCCTTTGTATCACCAAGATGATATTCACAGTACCTACGTCAGCTATGAATATGCTGGCATGGTTCTGAATTGCAAAGTGTAAGAGACTCTCCATATAGAAGGCAGAAGAAAAACATTTATTCAGATACCAGAAAGCCAAATCCATCATAGTAACCAAGAAGTCAACACACATTAGCACTCAGGAGACAATGCCATTCCCAAGTCTTCTCCCCTTGTTAGGGCCTTCCCACAAGCAAATGCTCAAAAGCCTTGCTGTGCCTGCCTGTGTCCTCTCTCTCTTCTGCTCTAACTGCTTTCACCAACTTCCTCCCAGCTCTGCTCTACCTTTCCTGTTCCACTTGTTCAGCAAGCTCCTCCCACCACATGTGTCTTAGGCTTCCATGTGATTTAAGCAGGTCACATAGGCCTATAAATGGATGGGAAAGATCTTCAACTTAAGCAAAAATATGTTAACAATACACCCTTCTGTCCTTTTTGTCTCCAAATCATTAATAAGAGAAATGCACATTGAAGAACTCTGAGATTTCACTTTACTTTCCAACAAATTAGCAAAGATGACAAAAAAGAGGTACAGGAATACACTGCTGGTGAACCTGCACATTGGTCCATCCTTTAGAATTGGGAATCATATTAAACTGATAAATTCTCCATACCCTGGCTTTGACATAGAGATTTCACTGCTACTATGTCCTCCAAGGAAGTCACTCATAGAAAGAAAGGTCTTGTATATACTAAAATATTCAAAGCAATACTTTTTATGGTAGTAGAGAATTGGAAGCAAAGTAGATGCCATTAAGGAATCCATTAAGGAATGACAAAACAAGTTGTCATAGATTATCTATGTCCTCCACTGAGTATTCGGTGGCATGCTAGCCATCTATACTGGTCCTTTTAAAATCTCAGACATACCAGTGGAACTGCAAACTATGTATGATCTTCATTCTAATCAAAGTCCACTGCAAGTCATGTCATCATCTTGATCTCATGGTCCTCTTCGAGAATGAAGGACCAACACAACAACAACAACAACCAGTGTCCTACCTCTTCTTGTAAATGCTCTTGATGATATTTTTTTTAAAACTACTTGCTGGAAAGTAATAATTAATAATTTGCTATTGCATATTTAATAATAGTCATAATCTGTAATTAGTAATATGCTATTGCCTATTTATATCCACCATGCTTTTAAAAATATTTTATTATTTTTATAAGTTATTTTTATCTCTCCCTTCTACTATCCCCTACTTGAACACTGAGAGAAAGGAAGGAAGAAAGAAGGAAAGAAAGGAAGAAGGAAGGAAGAAAGAGAAGACTCTCATAACATATAGGCATAATCCAGCAAAGCAAGTTACATTGGCTATATCCAAAAATATACGCTTTATTCTGCATTTTAGGTTCATCAGTTGTGTAGCAGAGGGTAGATGGCATGTTCTATTGTTAGTTCTCTGGATTCTTGGTTTATTATTGCATTTTATCAGAATTCTAAAATTTTTCACAATTCTTTTTTCTTTATAATGTTGTTGTCTAAGTTGTTTTAGTTCCTCTTGCTTCACTCTGCATCTGTTCATAAAGGTCTACCTAGTTTCCACTGAAACTGTCCATTTTGTCATTTCTGATAGCAAAATAATATTCTATTACATTCTCTGAAAAGAGGGTTTGGACTATTATGAAAAAGTTGCACTAAATATTTTTGTATAGATAGGTCCTTTTCCTCTATAATCTATTTGGGATATAGGCCTAATGATAATACACCTAGATAGGCAAAGTTTAGGAACTTTTGAGTGTAGTTCCAAATTACTTCCCAGAAAAGCTGGACTAATAACTCACAGCTAGTGAACTAGTATACTAGTATAACTGTTAACTCATAACTCTTCCAACTTTTATTATTTTCTTTTATCATCATTGTCAGTCTGATAAGGGTGAGGCAGAATTTCAGAGTTGCTTTAATGTGCATTTCTTTCATTATTAGTGATTTAGAGCATATGATTATTGATTGTTTGCATTTCTCTTTTTGAAAACTGTTCAGATTCTTTGACTTTACCTGTTGTGGAATGGATCTTATGTTTATCAATTTAAATTAGTTTGGAGCAGCTAGGTGGCACAGTGGATGGAGCACTGGCTCTCCTGTCAGAAGGGCCTGAGTTCAAATCAGCCCTCAGATGCTAGCTGTGTGACCCTGGGCAAGTCATTTAACCCCAACTGCCTGCCACCCCAATGAATTATTTCACTAAGTCCCTTGGACCTGAGATCTTTATCAAAGAAGCTTGTTGTAAAGATTTTTTTCCCCTTCTATTTACCTTCTAATTTTAACTACATTAATTTCTCTAAAAACTTAAAAAATTTAAATAATCTACATTTTTCACTTTTCTTTTCTTTGATTTTTCTATATTTTGTTTACTCTTTCACTCTCCAGTGATCTAAGAGGTAATTTCTTCCTTGCTCCTCAAATTGGCTTATGATGTCACCTTTTATGTCTAAGTCATCTACCTTTGGAATTTATATTAAATGATATTAAATGTTGTTTGTTACCTAATTTTTGCCCAACTGCTTTTCCAGATTTCCCAGAGGTTTTTTATCAAATACTATCATTGAATACTATGCTGTTATATTTGTTTGCTTCTGTATATTGTATACCTAATCTGTTGCACTGATTGACCTCTCTGTTGCTTAACTGATACCAAATCATTGGTATGGTTAATGATTAAGGTGCAGTTTGGGATCTGATGCTTCTAGACCTCTTTCCTTTCCATTTAAGAAAAAAATTTCCCTGGATATATTTTTGACCATTTCTCTAGATGAATTTCATTATTATTTTTTCTAGCTCTTTAAAATAATTCTTTGGAAGTTTGATTAGTAGGAGTCTCAATCAATGCAAATAGTATTGTCAGTCTTATTACACTGGCTCTACCTTTCTATGAACAATTACTATTTCTCCATACCACGTTCCTTTTCTGTGACCTTTGATTTACTTACAATCATAGAGTTCCCTGGTTTGAAGCCACATAGTATTACTAGAATAGCATTTGTTTAAAAATGTCAGTTTTTGAAGGAGAATGTCGTTTAGATGACTCAAAGTTTTTCTACAACTTCTCCAATGGCTTTTAACAACAATAGTTTTACTAGGTGCCTATTATGTTCAAGCCACTAGGACACAAAAGCAAAAACGAAACACTCCCAGCCCAGACAAAATGTTCTCAGATAAGCAGATAATTTCTGGAGGAAAAGAACATTAACTACTGTTGTTGGGGTGGGGATTAAGGAATGCTTCAAGGGGCCTGAGCTTCCATTGAAGGTAAATATACCGAAAAGTGCAGAAGAGCAGAGAGAGCTTTTCAGGTAAGAAGGATGGCCTATACAGATGCATGGAGTAGACATGGAACATCAACTTCTGGAAAGAGCAAGTAGCCAAAAAAGACTACTTGCTTTTTTGGCTGAAATGTAGAATTTACAAAGGGAAATGTTATAAAATGAGGCTGGATATGTTGAGTAGAGTCAGATTGTAGAGGGCCTTAAATGCCAGGCTTAAGGGTTTGTGTGTTATCCTTGAGTTAATGAGGAACTATTGAAGGTCTTTGAGTTGAGGATTGACATATTCAAACCTGTACATCACATCAACTCTGAAACTGACACCTCCTCAGTAATCCTTACCCTCCCTCTGACTGGAAGGGGTAAGGGTGGACCATGGAGAGCTCTTCTGAGATCCTCCATTTAAGGAGGTGACCAGGGTTGCCATTTCATAACCTCCCTGCTGGGGATGGAAGCTCAATTCCATGTGGACAGTCTCGGGCGGGTAAAGGTGGGAACTTCTAAATCTTAGAGTTCTCATGAGGCCCCCATAATACAGCAGGGAATCGAGGAGTGAGACCGAGCAATCTCGTGTATTTCCGCCTCTTCCCGTGAGAAATGTGATGGGAGGAGCATCCCCCTCGAGACTGTCCCGGATCTGGGCACACCTATTGTTATCTAACAGGCACGGTATTCAGGTGCAAACTATGCGGCTGGAGAGCTTAATTAGGATCAGGAAAGCCTGAAAGCGCTCTTACACTTCTGCTTCCAATCTCTTATTGTAAGATCTTTGCCTCCTTGGGAGATTCCTCGCTCCCTCCTAAGGAAGAATTCCCCTGCACTTGTAACCAGAACCCTGAATAAAAGCTTAACCCTTGTTCGACTCTGGGAGGTCTCTTCTCTCATACGACTATCCGGTTTGGCCAGCCGAAGACCTGTGAGAGGTAAGGTAAGAAGACTCGGGTAGCCCTCAGGCCTCTAGGCCTGGCACCTCCCACCTGGCTGTACTTGGCCATCATTGTCTTCCCCTTCCTCCCCACACTGCCTCACCTTTTCAGTTTCTTTTAATGTGTTGTCTTCTCTTACAAGATTATAAACTTCTTCAGGGCATGGACTGTCTTTTTCCTTCCTTTGTTTTCCCAGTACTTTACACAGTACTTGACACATAATAGGAGTTTAATAAATGTATATTGACAGACTGCAACTTAGGAAGATTATTTTTATTTTATTTTTGTTTCATTAATACATTTTGATTTTTTTCACCATAATAATTTCTCAATAATATTGCCCCTGTCATGCTCTCCCCTCTCCTCCCAAATAGACCTAAATAGGACTGTCTTTGCACGTATGTGGAGATGAGGAAGACAAATTCAGAGATAGATGATGTAAGTTTGAATTAGTATAATTCAGCAAAGAAGACAGAGATGGGGCAGCTATGCAGAGGAGAGAGAGAGAGAGAAGATACCAAGAAAGGAGAGACTAAGTAGAAATAGTGGTTAGAGCTGCAGAGAGGTAACAGGAGGATGAAGATAGACACAAGGCCAGAGAAATTAGTAGTTGAAAGAGGGAATGATGATGATGATGATGATGAGCAGTATAGGGTAAAATCCTGGAAGAAAAGGGGGGACACAAAGTTCCAAGCTTTTGGGGTAAGAACTCATCATTTGATAAAAATTGCTGAGAAAACTGGAAAGCAGTTTGGCAGAGAAACTAGGCATAGACCAATGTTTCACACTGTATACTGAGATAAAATTAAAATGGATAGATGATTTGGATGTAAAGGGTGATATATAAGTAAATTAGGGGAGCATGGAAAAATGTACTTGTTAGATCTATAGATAAGGGAAGTTTATAATCAAGAGACAGAGAGGATCATGGAAAGCAAAATAGATAATTTTGATTACATGAAATTAAAAAGTTTTTGTGCTAAATGCAGCCAAAATGAGAAGAAAAACAGGAAACTGGGAAAAAATTACTGCAAGTTTTTCTGATAAGGGCCTTATTTCTCAAATACATAGGAAACGGAATCAAATTTATAAAAATACAAGCCATTCCCCAATTGATAAATGGCCAAAGGATATGAACAGGAAGTTTTCAGAAGGAAAAATCAAAGCTATCAATAGTCATATAAAAACATTCTAAATCACTATTGGTTAGAGAAATGCAAATTAAAACCACTCTGAGATACCACCTTAAACCTATCTGACCAACTAATGTGACAGAAAAGGAAGATGAGAAAGGCTGGAGGGGATATGGAAAATAGACATTAATGAATTATTGGTGGAGTTGTGAACTGGTCCAGTCATTCTAGAGCACAATTTGGAACTACACCCAAAGGGCTATAAGACTGCATATACATAATAATGCCACTACTATGTCTATATCCCAAAGATATCAAAGAAAAGGGAAAAACATCTATATGTACAAAAATTTATAACAGCTCTTTTCATGGTGGCAAAGAATTGGAAATTGGGGGAACGCCCATAAATCGGGGCATGACTGAACAAATTGTGCTATATGATTGTGACAGAGTACTAGTGTACTATAAGAAATGACAAGCAGGATGGTTCTAGAAAAATCTGGGAAAACTTATATGAACTGATACAAAGTAATATGAATAGAACCAGGAAAAGAGTGCATAGTAATAGCAATATTATGCAGATGATATACTGTGAAAGATTTAGTTACTCTGATTAATACCGTGATCCTAGACAATTCCAAAGGACAAATGATGAAAAATGCTATCCACTTACAGAGTGAGAATTGATAAACCCTTGAGTTCAGAGTGAAGCACTCTTTTTCCCTTTGCTTACTGCTTTTTATTTTTATTTTTTTTAGCAACAGAGCTAATATGGAAATATGTCTTGCATGACTTCATATGTATATATAATTGATATCCTATTGCTTGCCTTCTCAAAATGTAGGGAAGGGGCTACAGGGAGGGAGAGAATTTAGAAGTTTTTTTAATGTTAAATTTTTTTTCATGTGATTAGGAAATATTTAAAGAAATAAATAAAAATATATTGCAAAAAGAAATGGAGGGCTGAGTTTAGATTGAGTGAACCATTAGTAGGGGTTGACCTTGATAAAAAACAAAACTCATTTCTTCTTCAAAGATTTTAGTAAAGGAGGAGGGAGAGGGCAGATGGAGAGAAAGAGAATTTTGAGATATGGGATAGGGTAGATAAGGGGATTTACCTAAATAGTTTGATTTTTCTCATTAGAATAAGATATGAGATTATCTGCTGTGGGAGGGATAGATTGGAGATTGAGGAGTAAGATTTGGAAAAGTTGGTTTAGAGGAGTGAGATACAGTCAAGGAATATTGTAAGGATTGCTGGATAGCAACTAAGGCCCAAGTGAGATTGGAGAATATAGAACTATAGTCTATTTAGCCAAGTTTCATGATTTCTCTAATGGTATTCAGCAATATAGAATTATGAGCAGAAGAGAGGTGGTAGGAATGATCTGAGCTGAGGATTGCCAAGATTTGAATGACAGAAAGGCAAAGAATGATAGAGGTTAAAGATGGAGGATCCCATATGGGTTGAATTGATTAATTATAGGGTTAAAATGGTAATGAGAAGAAAATAAGGCAAGAGCCAGGCTGATGGATTTAGATAAGAGGAAGGAATGCAGGGATTGAAGATTGTGATTTGTATCATGGCCTGATTTCTTCCCCCACCTAATTCTGGGATCCAGTCATTTTCTTTTAGTTCAGATAAAGAGAAAGATCTTTCCACCCACTCCCTTCCAAGTGTGAAAGTATAATCCTCATTTCTCCACATTTCTACTTCTTCATTCTCTGTAATGGATATTATTACACAAATTACAATTATCTTCATTGCAATTTACTTAATATTGTAAGTTGAGATGGCCAAATGTCCCATGAAATATTTCATATTGCCCTTTGATGAACAAAGAAACCAAGTCTGCTAACTCCTTTATTTGCCATTGTGAGGAGAATCTGTGGTTCTGTATGGATTCTGTGATTATATTAGAAGTTATAAGGGCAGTGGTGGCAATGAAAAGAGCATTCAACTGAAGGGAATGCAGGCAAGGCAGGAGATTGTGGGCACAATACCAGGCTGCTGGGGGTGAAAACTCCCCATTTCCCTCAAGGCAGGTGAACAGGACGAATTGTATCTTTCTACGTGTGACTTTCTGGTTTATCTAGAACTAAACCTTTGTTTCCTGAACCTGCAACTCCTCTAAGCTTAATTTCATGTTCAGTTGTGAATCAGCTTGGTGTGATGGAAAGAATTGTATATTTAAAGTCTGGGGACTTGTTGAAGATAAGGTATTCAGATCCTACCTCAGATGCTCTTAACTTATATAACCTTGGAAAAATTACTTAAACTTTATGAATTATATTTTCCTTACACGTAAAATTAACATTCATGGTAAAAACATAGTGGTAACATAGTACAAGGGTGTGGCTCAACTGAGTGGATCAGTCTCCTCTCCTAGATGAATCTCCTGGGACCCCAAAGAGGCTGGATGCCTTTATAAGTGAGATCATCTTTAGTCAGTCAATAAATATTTTTTAAGTACTTACAAAGTAAGTGCTAAATGCTAGTGATAGGAAAGCTCAAGGAGTTTATAGTCTAGCTGGGGGTAGTTGTTATTCAGTGACTCTTTGTGACCACATTTGGTATTTTCATGGTGAAGATGCTTGAGTGGTTTGTCATTTCCTTCTCTAGCTCTTTGTTTTAAACAGATAAGGAACTGAGGCAAACGGGGTTAAGTGACTTGCCCAGGGTCACACAGCTAGGAAGTATCTGAGGTCACATTTGAACTCAGGAAGATGAATCTTCCAGACTTCAGACCTGGCATTCTATCCACTGTACCATCTACATGCTTTAATCGGGGAAGACATCACACAGAAGGATCTGAAAAGAGGGAAAAAAAAATAGGATTTCTGATGGTGATAAGGCATGCTGGAGAATTACCAAAGCAGTGCAGCAAGGTAAGAAATGAGATGCTCTGAGCTATGCTTCTTCCTTAAATGGAGATTTTGGGTTTCATTGCTCAACCCTCTGGTCAGAGGGACAGAAGATGTTGATTAGATGGCGTTCCAAGATTGACTGAGATCTTCCAAGATGAATTTTCCCAACAATAGGCTTCCTGAGGCATGGTGAAGTCTGTTAAAGAAGTCGCAAAGTAGTATAGCTAGTGAGAGAGCTGTGTTTGCTCCTTAAATTGAGATTTTGGGGTTCATGGATGAAGTGGAGTCCTAAGACTGATGAAATTTTAATGAAGTTTCCCCAGCTTCCTCGGACATGGTGGAGAAGTCCGTTAAAAAAAATCCCAAAGTAGTGTAGCTAGGTAAGAGAAATGAGATATTTTGAACTGTGCTTTATTGAATCAATCAAAGACATTTCAGCTAGGCATCAAAGGAGATCTAATTTCCCAGTCATGGCTTGGTCTGTTGCTTTTCTAAGTCTTTGTGGTATTAGTGGGAGAATAGTGAGTAGGAGTAAAGCTGGGTTATACTGCTTTCTCCTATTTTACCATCTTGGTTGTTAACATTTTGATATTGTCACTAGACATATTGATAACTGACTTCAGTTTCCTGCCTAATCTTTGGGGAATGGGATGGAGGTTGGTTGGGGAAAGGTAGGATAGATACACTCTTAGCAATGTTGATAACCTTTTCCCTTCTCCTTTTATCTTTTGGTATTTACTGAGACTTGGTTCCCTAGTGATACAACTTTCCTGGCCATCCTTTCCAGTACTGTTTTCACTTTCACTCATACCTTCTGACTCACTGGTTATGGTGGAGGATTTGGAATACTTTTTACCTAAATTAATCTAGTTATCTAGTACTGTACCTATCAATCTCCCAAAAGAATATTTTGTGGACATAGGAAAAATAATAAATTCATATGGAGGGGGAAAAAGGTCAAGAATCTCAAGGGTGATGATGAAAAGTGGAAAGGAAGTAGTATCAAGAATTTAGTATTTGTTTAAAAAAAAGAAAGTGACACTTAGGTGGCCAAGTGGATAGAGTGTCCAGCTTGAGCTCAGAAAGACATATCTTCCTGAGTTCAAATCTGGCCACAGACCCTTCCTAGCTGTGTGACCCCAGGCAAATCACTTAACCCTGTTTGCCTCGGTTTCCTCATCTGTCAAATGATTTGGAGGAGGAAATGACAAACCACTCCAGTATCTTTGCCAAGAAAATCCCAAAAGGGGTCACGGAGAGTTGGACATGACTGAAAACAGCTGTACAAAAACAAAAACAACAACAAAAGAAAGGTCAATTAGTGGAACAGATTAGGTACACAACATACAGAAGCAAACAAACACAGTAGCTGAGTGATCTCAGTGACTTCAAAGACATCAGTTACTGGGTAAAGGACTCACTATTTGAAAAAAAAAACTTTGGAAAACTAGACAACAATGTGGCAGAATGTTAGGTGTATGTAATGTTAATGAGATTTATGTTAATGAAAAATCTTCCTGCCCATTAATGGGCCTCAGGTTAGGGGAGGCTTCTTTTGTAGGAGGGTCCATACCTTTTGTTAGCTGTTAATGAGGCACTGGGTCAGGAGGGTCATGATGCCCTCTGGCTCTGAAAAGTGTATATATACTCTGAGGTGAGGTTTTGTTTTGGGGACTTGGAAGAAGGTTCATGTGTTGGATGAGACTCTGGGTAGCTGTTCCCACCACCCCCTCTCCTCTTTGAAAACCCAGGTGTTGGTGCTTCTCTCATTGGTGACTATGTATGTATGTAATCGTCAGACAATTAGATCTGTCTGTTGATGTGTGATGTTTGTATTGCTTATGGTCAGACAGTTGGAAGCCCTGTCTGTTGGTCTTTACTTCTTGGCTTGTATTTTCTCTGTTGGTATATGTGATTAAAGAAGATTGTTGACCCCTCAAAAGTTGCTTTCCTTTTAGAAAAGCAGATCTAAGAACCTGTGCAGCGGGCCCTTCTGTGTGTGCTGGGGTGCTTGCTCCTACAGTGTAGAATAACACCACATACTATACACCAAGATAAGAACAAAATAGATATATGACCTGGATAGAAAAGGTTACATTAAAAAAAAAAAAAACTAATCCAAAGAGTAAGGAAGAAGCTACCTTTCAGATCTGTGGATAAATTAAGAATTCATAATTAAACAGTTGATAAGAGAGGATCACAAATTTTTCCCCCCACAAATTTAATAAGCATAGGAACCCTGGGAAAGGCATATCTCCAACTCAGTGGTCCTGCTTCTAGCCCAACCGTCATAGCCATCCATGGGGGAAGCAATTTCTGTGGAGAAGGGGTCAATCATCCTTATCAATTGCCAATCAACTACCACTCACAGGGCACATAAATTAGTCTCACTGAAGCAGCAAGGTACCCTGAAGGAGAGACATTCAGGTGCCTACAAGCATCATCCTGAGAAGCAACCCTTGTGGAGATGCAGCTTTGTAACTGCTCCTACAGAAAATTAAAAGGTATGATATGATTTGGAGAGAATTGGAAAGTCACCCAAGTCCTCACTTTTGACTCTCATTCTCATCCCTAATCAGTTGCTAAATCTTTTCATCTCTACCTGCAGACTGCCTCCACTCACAGAGCCACCACCCTACTTCAGACCCTCATTGTCTCTTACCTGGTCTATTGTAATAGCCTAGTTTCCCTCACTCATCTCTCCTCACACGTTAACCCTCCAATCAGTTGCCAAAGTGATTTTTTTCTAAAAAGGAAATCTGACCATGTTACCCTCCTGTGCTCCAAATATAAATTCCTTTGTTTGGCATTTAAAGCTCTTCATAACCTGCCTCCTTCCTACCTTTCCAGACTTTTTGCCCTTTGCTCCCCTCCACATGCATTGTGATACATCTGTGTTGGCTTTCTTGCCGCTGCTCAAATATGACACTCCATCTCTCATCTCCATGATTTTGCACTGATTGTCTCCCACACCAGGACTAATCCTCCTCTCACTTCTACTTCTTAGTTTTTCTTGATTTCCTCCATGACTTAGCTCAAATCAGTCCTTTCTCAGGAAGCCCTTTCTAATTCCTCTTGATGTTCATATCCTCACCTATCAGATTACCTTCCATGTCTTCTGTATACATCTTGAACATCCCTAGTTATTTACATGTTGTCTCTCCCATTAGAATGTAAGCTCTTTGAGTGTAAGGGACTGTTTTGGCCTTTTTTTTTGTATCTCCAGTTCTTAATACAGCGTCTGGAACATAGTATATGTTCTCTTCTAATTCTATGTTGATTGATTTTATTTGTGCAAAATCTTTTTAATCTTATATAATCAAAATGATCAGTTATATTTTTTCATTCCCTCTATCCCTTGTATAATTAAGAATGCCTCCCCCACCCCAACCAAAGCTGTAAAAGGTACTTGATATTATTCTCTTCTAATTTTACATAAGATGTGACCTTTTATATATGGTGTGTATCCATTTTGAATTTATTCTCATTTATGGCATAAGGTATTGGTCTGTACTTAATTTTTGCTAAACTGCTTTCCAGTGTTCCCATCAGTTCTTTAATTTAAAAAGCAAAAAAGACCTTTCCTTTCTATTTCATGTTCTTGTGTTTGTAAAATGCTGGGCTGCTGTTTTTAGTTGCTTCTAGTTCTAGCTGACTCAACTTGGTTCACTGGTACTTTAAGTCCTATATTGGAACAATACGAGACACTTATAGGTCCAATCAAGTCTCAAGAAGCATTTTGGTACCTCTTAAAGAAAAAGAACTAGCTCAAACTAAGTAGGGTAAGGTCTTAGAAACAACTAGCCCAGCCTACATAGCAAGGCCCTAGGAAATACTGCTGCTATGTTTCAGCTTTTAAACCAGTACCAAATAGTTTTTATGAGTACTGCTTTATAATGTAGTTGCTATGGCCCCTTCATTCACGTTTTCTGCTCATTATTTTCTTTGAAATTAGATGTCCTTTGCTCTTCCAAATGAATTTATTATTATTTTTGTCCAGTCCTATAAAGTATTTCCTTAGTAATTTGATTGTTATAAAACTAAATCTAAATCTCCTGATCAGTAAAACAACTAGCATTTGTTGTTGTTTTTGTCCTTCATTCTTGAAGAAGACAAATGAATTCAGTAGGGGATATCTTGACTTGCAAGTTAATGGGATTTAAGTGAGGCAAAGTCATCAGCCTCACTATCCTCCAGAGTTATCCTAGGTCAAGATGATTGTTGATGGCTCAGGATGCAGCAGGAGACCTTGGCCTTTTTAAGCTAAAGTCTTTCCCATGTCTCAGTGTTTTTCTGAGGCAAAAGATGACCTAGTTTGCCTTCACAAAAGAAACAATCTGGGAGGGGAAGACCCTTAGAGTTTTTGGTCACAACAGAAACAATTTCAATTTACACTCACTCTGAGCCATTAAAGCCCAAACAAGGAGCAAGTAAGGCTTAGGCTATTATTGGTCATTCAGTGAAAACCAGTTGACAATAGGTTTAAATCCAAATCATTAGCATTTATGAAGTGCCTATTATGTGATAGGCACTGAGGATACAAATACAAAAATTATATAACCCTTTTAAAAAAATTTTTAAACATTTTTATTTAAAGTCCTGAGTTCCGAAATCTATTCCTCCTTCTTTTCCTTCCCACTCCCCCCCGCCCCAAGCAATTAAATAGAGGTTATACATGTTCAATTATGTAAGACATTATCATAATAGTCATTTTGTACAAGAAGACTTGAACAAAAGGAAAAAAAGAAAGAAAGTGAAAAATAACATGCTTCAATTTGTATTCAAACAATATCAGGTTTTTTTTTCCCTCTGGAGGCAGGTATATGATTCATCATTAGTCCTTTGGGATCATTGAATTGCATTGTATTGGGATCATTCACAGTTCTTCATTGAACAATTTTGCTGTTACTGTGTACAATGTTCTCCTGGTTCTGTTCACTTCATTGAGTATCTGTTCATGTAAGTCTTTCTAGTTTTTTTTTTGAAATCATTCTGCTTAAGACATGGTCTTTTAAGAATTTTAATATTCTTTTGGGGAGATATAATGTGCTCAAAGGTGATGAGACAGGTGATAGTAGTATGGCACATTTACAGAAATGATAGTAAAGATAAGGATATGAATATTATATAAATATGTACAAATATATATATTTATAAATATACACATAATAAATATAAATACACAGAGGTGTGCTTTTTTTGTTTTGTTTTATTTTTAGAGACATTCACGATTTAAGGGAATCATGAGAACCTTCTTGAAGGAGGTGAGCACTGGAGTGAGTTTTGAGGATTCTATGAGACAGAAGTGACAATGAAGTTGCATGAAGGTGTCTAGGCAAAGGCATAGAGACAGAGGATGGAATATCATTTATAGGAAGCCGTCAAATAGTCTAGTTTAACTAGAAGGTATTACTTTAACTGCTCTGATCAAACCTTTCTTGAAGTTACAATAGCTCCCAATGGGAAACTTTTCTAGTTCATTGATGGCAAAACAGCCTAGCCTAGTGGATAAAGACTTAGTCTCAGGGCCAAGTCTCAATTCTGACATATATTAGTTCTGTGACCATGGGCATGACATTGAACCTCTTAACGTCCCAGGGTACTCTCTAAGTCTACAAATTGAATAGGAGGAACTAATACATTTGGCAAAGCAAGTTTCTTTAATGGGAATTTCTCATACTAGTGAAATCACAAATCCATTAGAAATGGAAGTCCTATTTATTTTTTGAGATTAAAATTGTTGTTTGAAGGCTAAGTAGAATTAGAATAAACAGAGAGGGAGGAAGATATTCTAGGTAGGGGGAAGGATATAAGCAAAGATTCATATCTAAGAATGTAAATGACTTATTCTGGGAAATAATAGATAGGTTTGATTGGCTGAAATGGAGGGTTTTGTATGGGCAGAGGGGGAGATAAGGTTGGATAAAAAAGTACAGAAATATTTTGAATGATAGATTAAGGAGTTTGGATTTAATTGTGTATGCAATGGGGAAATATTTAAGGTTATACAAAAGCGATTTCCCATTAGATAAATGGTCAAAGGATATGAACAAGTCATTCTAAAAAGAAGAAATCCAAGCTATCAATAGTCATATTAAAAAATGCTCCCAATCAGTAATAATTAGAAAAATACAAATTAAAGCAAAGCTGAAGTTCTGCTTCATACTCATTAGACTGTCAAAAAATGACAAAAGTAGAAAATGACAATTGTTGAGGGGCTTTGGGAAAACCATGTTGTTGATAGAACTGTGAACTCATTGACAGTCAGTAAAGGAATTTGGAACTATGCCCAAACATATCACTAAACTGTTCAATATTCATTGATCCAGAAGCACCACTATTAGGCCTATACCCCAAACAGTTAAAAAAAAAGACCCATTTGTACAAAATATTTAGAGTACATCTTTTTTGTTATAACAAAGAACTGGAAACTGTGGTATTGCTCATCAATTGGGAATATTATTGTGCTATAAGAACTGACCAGTGACAAAGTTGTCAAAAGAAGAAAAGCTAACTGTGAAAAGAAAGGAAAGGAAAAGAAAAAAAGATAGGGTAATTGAAGCATTTTTTAAAAAAATTCACAGAAGAAAGTCAGAAGGAAATCCATAAGCAAAACAGATTTGAAAGTTACATGTTGAATTTATTGTATACTTGAAAGGAAAAAAAAAAGGTGTACATAAAATTTCATGGTTTTATTTAAAATCCTTTTTTTTCTGTCCTACTTTGTATAAGTAAATGCTCTTTTTATTTGGTGTTTGTTAAATTCAGAACAAAAATTCCAAAAGAGACATTGAAGTTCCCAAGCAGTTCAAGATACAGTCAAAGCTCATAGTGCCCTTGTTTTGACAATCAAAAACCTGCTCAGAGAGGTTTCTCATTCCAAGGAAAAGAGATACTGGGTTTGACAAAAGCAAATGTTCTGTGCTCTAGTGTTTTGCAATTAAATCTATAGAGGTAGTACTTTATGTGAATCAGGTATGGGATAGGTAATTTATTCCTTCGTACAAAGGGATGCTTAAACACAAGGGCACATTTGTAAAAAAAAATTTTTAAATGAAATTTTAAAAACAGTAATTTTACTATTATTACTATTTCAATTTGCTGGGATATGAATTGTTAAGCTTTATCAGGACAAAAGGAACTTCTAAGGATTGTTAATGAAGAGATGTTTTCAGTTTACCTTAGCTGTTCATTATTCAAACCATTTCTGGTAAATATCTGATCATAAAATAGCTAAGCCAAGACCAATCCTCCTGTCAGTGGTGGCGTTGTCAGAACAGAGTCAAAAGGGCATATAGGAGAGAGGTTATGAAGGTAAAAATGACAGTACTTGACCACTGACTGGATATGGGGAATAAGAGAGCGTAAGGAATAGACATGAAACAAATTGTGAGTCTGAGTGACTGGGAAGATGGTGGTACCCTTTACAATAAAATATAATGAGCTAAGTTTGGGTTGAGTTTAAGATGCCTTTGGGAGATTCAATTCAAGATGTCTTAGAAGGTAGTTGGAGATATAAGACTGAAGGTCAGGAGAGATATTAGGGCCAGATAAGCACATCTGAGAATCATCTGCCTAGAGATGATAATGGGAACTGATGAGATCAGTGAATTAAATAAAGGGAGAAGGAAAGAGGGCCCAGAATAGAATCTTGGGAGACCCCTAACTATTAGCAGTAATGATATGGATGAAGATCCAGCAAAGAGACAGAGAAGGATCAATTAGGTAGAAGGAAAACAGAGTCAGTGTCACAAAAACCTAGAGAGAAGAAAATATCAAGGAAAAGAGGGAAAAGACAGACTGCAGATAGGTCAAGAAAGACGAGGGTTTGTTTTTTTTTAAAGGCCATTAGATTTGGCAATTAAAATACCATTGGTAATTTTGAAGAGAGCAGTTTCAGTTGAATCATGAGATCAGAAGCCGGACTGCAGAGAATTAAGAAAAGAGTGAGAAGAAAAGAAATGGAGGAAACTACCATGGATGGCCCTCTCAAATTCAGCCATAAACGCAATGAAAGATATTATAAAATGATAGTGGGGCTGGATAGATCAAATGACATTTTTGTGTTGATGTAGGAGACAGGCATATTTCTAGGTAGTAAGGAAGCAGCCAGTAGGCAGGGAGTAACTGATGATTAGTGAGAAAGTGGGGATGGTAGAGGGGGCAATCTTCTGAATAAGGTGAGATGGGTGGATTGTTGTTGTCTTTTGTTTTTGAAGAGAGCCAGTGACATTGCTGGGTGATATCTTGATTAGTGTGTAAACTGGATTTAAGTTATATGAAGAGTTATATGAAGTTGTCAGCTTTACTTTGTCTTCCAGAGTTTTGGAATTTCAGTTGCAAGACAAAAGTCAAGATGACTGGCAATGGTCCAGGATGCAGAGGATGAACTTGGTGCCTTCAATGACAGACCAAGCTTTAAGTGCTCCACAGTGCCTGCTTCGGTCACCTTCGTGGTTATTGGAACAAATTGTTCTCATCTGCTTGTTCTGCCAGGGAAAGTTTTCGCATGCTTGGGGTAGACACTCCCCTAACTTATTGACAGATTTCAGGTCCATTAGCTACCCTCAGCCTGGTTTAGTCCTTCTGGTGAAATGGTTTACTGAGGTATGCAGTATATTGTGTATACTACAGCTTCTTGGGGTCACAGGTGAGAATTGAGGGCCAGATAGACACCAAAGGTGGAGCAGCCTTCACTCCAGAAGTGGTAGTCCTCCTTGAACACCCCATATACCTCAATGGATGGATCATTTTTGCATGTAAAGGAAAAAAGTCACCTCTTCATATAAAACAGAAGATAGTGGCAGAAGGTACTGGAGTGATGTGGGATGAGAAACAGGGGAGAAGAGATTGGTGAATGGCTTCACTGTTTTTTCATTGAAATATGAGTTAGGGTTCTCATCTGAGGGGGTGGGAGCAGGAGGAACTTTGTGGTCATTTGAGGAGTGAAAAATTGTTGTGGTCAGTGGGATAATGAATTGCTTAGGGAAGTGTGTGGTTGGGTTGGGGTGGAGGAGTAGGTCATGAGATGTGAGTAAGTTGAAGAACTAGGAGGTTTGAGTATTTGAAGGAGTATTAATGTATATTATTGAAATCCCCTAGTGTGAGGGCAGAAATTGGAGAGGAAAGACCAGGTGCTGAACTCATTAATGATGGCAAAAGAGTGCCATCAATGAGATAAATTAATAGACCCAAAGCTATATATAATTTCTGTACCAGGCTTGCAAATAGTTTTGGTCAAAAAAAAATTCAGTTGTCCACATAACCTTTTATTTACCCATAGTTTCTACAAGCTCCTCCTCATTCCCACACAGAATTAGGTATACACAAATACAGTGACCCTATATTTACCCATTACCTTGTCAGTGGCAGTGGTATGTAAAAAACAGTTTAATCCTTCCACCCTTATAAATCACTCGTTCATCAGTTGGGATTTTGGAACCTAAAATAGTTGTTAGTGGGGAAGGAGTTTCAACCAAAATCATCTATACTATGGTCAAAAGAATAACAGGCATGATGGACCACCAACTGGTATTTTATTGACCTATCTTGGCATGGCTTAGTGGATAGATGACTTTGAGGCCAGAAAAATCTGGGTTTAAGTTCTGCTTCTGACATATACTTGCAGTTTGACTGATAAGTGACTTCTCAGTGTTCTAGAGAAAAATTTCAGGAAAGGTACTGATCTGCAATGGTAAAGAGAAAAGGAGCTTCCTCACATGGGAGTTCCCTCAACTAATGAAATCACAGGTCCACCCCTCTTCCTATCAAAGATACCAAGAATTCTATTTTGACATCACGTGGTCTTTCCAAGTTATCCTGCACTTAGCTTGTTTTACATAGTTATTTTCATGTTGTCTCCCCCATTAGATTGTGAGCCTCTTAAGGGTAGAGATTGTCTTTTACGGTTCTTTGTTTCCCCAAGTGCTTAGCATAGTAGATAATGGTGTTTAATAAATGTTATTGACTAACCTGACTGACTTGGCTCCAAGAAATGGGTCAAGTCCCTGGAGTCTTTTAACATCACTTTGTGTGCGTTTGTGTTTGTATTTCGTTGCCCAAGAAGACCATGCCATCAGAGAAATAATGACATGACTTGCATGCACTTGACTTTGTTTTGAGTGAGGGAGGGTTGACATCACTTTATACATAAAGTATATATATATCACTGCCTTTTGGCTTCTAGGACTAGGAAGACAGACCCCTGTCCAGACCCCAGGGAGACTATAATATAACCTTGCATGCATACAGACCATTTTATTGTCACAGGAAATGATGCATGAAAACATTTCCTAGGCAAGGCCAAATTTTAATCACCTTCAATTACTAGGAAACCTGCTGTTTTGGCTGTGATTCATGTTATATTTAAGTTATTCAGCAGTAAACTGTCAGTGAAGGACAACATTCTGCCATTCAGGGTTAAGGGGGCTGGGACATTGGAAGAAAAATTCAGTCATCTATAAAATGCAATGTTTTTGACCTCTGGTTTCAAGCTTTGTCAGAGTGTCAGTGTTGTTATCCCAGCAGGGGAAAATGAGGAGAAAATTCTGATTCACTGAGGATAAAAGCAGTTTGGCCCACTTGGTCTCCCTCCTATTGTTCTCATATTCTCCCCCCTAGGATGTGGTCTGCAGCCTGGAACCAAAAACTGCAGGAGTCCCTTGGAAAGAAATTGCATATGTAAAGAGGATAATCCAGATAAAGAGGGAGAACTAGAATACAGATAAGGGATAGACCACCTGCATGAACAAATGCTTTTTTGTATTTTAACATGAATTTCTAAAACGTTAAAAGTCTCAGATGCAAAGGTATGGAAATGAAATTTTATTTAAAAATAAATTTTAGTTTTCAAAATAAAACATTTTACTCTTTTTAGCAAAAGCACTGGATTTATGTAAAGAGATAACTTTGCCCTCTAAAACTCCTAGATTCCTTGAAATGGGAGAGGTACAGATGATACCTTTAAATGTTAGCAGACTCTAGGACTCTTGAAGTAAGAATTCATAGGATCATAGACCTACATGTACCTTAGATAATAATTTAGTTTCTTCCCTTAAGATGAGGAAATTATGTGATCATATGTAATAAATATCTGAGGCTGGATTTGAGCTTAAGTCCTGACTCCAGGCCTGGAGTTCTAGCCACTTCTACCTCTAGCTGCCTCTGACATGCCATCTCCTGACTCCAAGTATTTTAACTGGCTGTTCCACATGCTTGTAATTCTCTCCCTTTTTATCTCTGACTCCTACCTTCCTTCAAGTCTCAGTTAAAGTTCTGCCTTAGCAAGAAACCTTTCCCAGTCCTATTTAATTTTAGTGCCTTCTCATTGAGAGTAATCCCTCACTTCAATTTATCCTGTTTGTACATAATTATTTGCATGTTGTCTCCCCCACTAAAGTGTGGGTTCCTTGAGAGCAGGGACTGTTTTTTGCCTTTCTTTGTATCCTAGTATTTAGCACAGTGCCAGGTACATAGTAGATGTTTAATAAATGCTACACGATAGAATGACATTTATTAAGCACTTACTATATGCTGGACATGCCTTGGGGATACAAAGAAAAGGAAAAACAATCTCTAGTCTCAAGAAGCTCACATTCTAATGGGGAAACAGTATATAAGTAATTTGGTATTTATATATACAGAGTAGATGGAAGATGATCCCAGAGGGGAAAGCATAGCAGTTGGAGAGACTGGGAAAGACCTATTGAAGAAGGGAGAGTGAGCTTTCTTCCTCTTAAAGTAAGCCTGGGAAATTGACATTTCCAGAGTTAGAAATGGCTAATAAAATGATGAGTTTTTTTTTTAAATCAAGATTAACTGGCATAAATAAGATATTGCTTTGCATGGGCATAAAACAAGAGGTAGAGGGAAAAGTGAGGGAGTAACTGTGTTACACAAATGAAAAACCAGAGTTTAAAAACCAAAACAAAACTGTTAGATAATATTGAAAATAAATTAACTTCAATGAGTGATGAAATTTTGGTTCTTCATTTATTTTTCCGAGATAGCTATAGACCATACTTGAAAAACAATCCATTAAGGAAGTCTGGAAACCTTTGAGTACCAGAAGAGAAACTAAAATATGAAGAACTAAGCAACAGGGCAGTTGCTATCTAGAATATATTCTTAACCCACAATTAACCCTGACCTCTCTTCTGGAATATGTCCCAACGAATCTCTATTTGTCTACAGGGTAAAGCTAAATAAAGAATACACTGTGGTATAGTAGAAAGAGAATGGTTCTAGAACAGGAGTGGAGAACCTATGGCCTTGAAGTCACATGTGGCTTTCTGTAGCACCAGCACGATATTCACAGTGTCTATGGTGGCCATGAATATGCTGGTGCAATTCTGAATCGCGAAATACAGCAGACTCTCCATATGAAAGACAGAAATAAAACATTTATTCAGACACTGGAAAGCCAAAACTGTCATAGTAACAGAAATCTATACACAATGACAATACAGAAGGCAACACCATCTCCAAGCCTTCCCTCTGTTAGGCTTCCAACAAACCAGCTCCCTGAAACAAACAAGCTCTCCCACTTATGCTAACCAACTGCCTGCTTTTCTCTCTCTCCCTCTGTTCTGACTGCTCTGACCAAATTTTCTCTCAGCTTTGTTCCAGCTCCACCCCTTCCTATTCCACCTATTCAGCTATCTCCTCCTACCACAGGCTCCATGTGACTCGGACTTCCATGTGACTCAGGCAGGTCACATGGGCCTATTAATGGATGGGAAAGATCTTTTCATTAAGAAGCAAAATTACATTAACAATAAGCAAAAATACATTATCAATACGCCCTCTAGGTCCTCAGGTGCTGACCTGTGACTGAATCCAAACTTCACAGAACAAATCATCTTAATAAAAGGATTGGTTCTGTAAAACTTGGACTCAGTCAAAAGGCTGCCCCCAAGCATCTAGAAGTCACATGAGACCTTGAGGCCTCAGGTTCTCCATCCCTATTCTAGAATTAGAATCTTGATTCTGCTACATAATTTTTATGTGATGCTCAGAAAGTCAAACTACATGAGTCTGAATTTCCTTAAATGTAACATTTGTGGATTGGATTCTGAGGTCCCTTTCGCTTTGATCCTCTGAATTTCATGGCAGGCAGCTTTGTGATTTTAGGATTAGAAGTCAGTTAGCCTCTCTGTCTTCCAAACTTCCCTATATTAGCTGAGGACATCTTAGATGTATCTAGTTTACCCAGTTTTGCAAACTCAATGCCATTCTTAATTCCTCACTCTTACTTAATTAATCTATATTCAATCAGTTGTCAAATTTTGTCATTTTTTTCAACAATATCTCTTTGATTCATCCCCTTTTCTCTATTCAAACAGCTTAGTTCAGGCCCTTACCACCTCCACCCCTTATTTGGTGTCCATTCCTCAAGCCTTTTCTCTCTCCAATCCATTCTCCACACATTTGCCAGTCATTTTCCTAGTGACACAGTTAGATCATGCCATTTCCCTGCTCGGTAATCTCCATTGACTCCCTATTAGACCATCATAGATTTAGAACTAGAAGGGACCTCGGAGTCCCTGTAGTAAAATCCTCTTATTTTACAAATGAGGAAAATGAAGCCCATGAAGGTTGACTAGCTCAAGTTCACACAGGTAATAAGTGTCAGAACGAGGATTTCAATCTAAGTCTTCTGGCTACAAATACAGTGTACTATCCTTTATATACGATGCTTTAAAGGATCAGATATAAACATCTCTTTTTGGTATTTTCAGTCCTTCAAACTTGACCCCAACTTACCTTGCCAACCTTACTATTCATTACTTATCTGCAGGTACCTGTAGATCCAGTCAAACTAGCTTTCTTACTGTTCCTCATATATGTCACTAAATTGCTTTTCTCTGTGTTTTTGTATTTGTTCTCCATAGTTTTTGGAATGTTCATCCTCTTGACCTTCATCTCTTAGAATCCCAAGTTTCCTTCAAAGCTTAGCTTGAAAGATACCTTCTAAATCAGAGTTTCTCAAACTTTCGGTCTCAGGAATCTGGTCCCTTTATATTCTTAAAAACTTGTTTTTATGGTTCATATATAATAGTATTTAAAAACCTATTATAAAATTAGTTTTGCCTTGTGGAATTCTCAAGTACTCCTAGAGGAGCCAGACCACACTTTGAGAACCATTGTTTTCAATGAAGCCTTTTCTGCCTACCAGTTGCTAGAACCTGCCCATTTGTCCCCTCCCAGGTCATCATCTTCTATCTATTTTGCATACATACATATGTTTGCACATATGTAAGAGATACATGTACTTGCATAGATATGTGTGTAGACACACATGTGTGTACATATACATACATACATAGACACACACATACATACATACATACATGTTATCTCCTTTGGATAGATTGTAAACTCCTTGAGGACAGGGACTCTTTCACTGTTGTCTTTGTATTCCCAAAACTTAGCATAGTATTAGACACATAGTATTTAATAGTTGCTTATTCTTGGCCTGATTTCCTAAATTGAGGGAGGTTGATCTACAGGGTCTAAAGTTCCCTTCCATCTCTAACCCTCAAATCCTAAGATTTCATGATTGTGCTTGTTTACAGACCCAATGAGATTAAGTTCTCAAGGACTCAGTTTATACTTTTGGGGAGAAATAGTAATTTTTTTGTTACAAGTCATAAGTGCAGCTGTTTTGTTTAAAGCATAATGACTTTGAGCTAGTAATGTTTTTAAGCACAAATAAAAAAATTCAAAATTCTGATCTTCCAAGCAGCTTTTATAAAGAGGAAAAATTAACACTTTTGAAGAAGGAAGTGGTAAACATTTTGGTCACTCTGACCTAGAAAACACAAAAGACCAACACCGTTAACAAGAAAACCAGGTGTCTTTAGATAGTTTTGATATGTTTAATTTTTTTTAAGCCTGTTAGTGAATTCACAGAACAAAGAAGATTGAAAGAAATTCTGGTGTATTTTAAAGAAAACACATTAAAAATGAAAATTTGTGAGGAAGGAGACATGGAGAAATGGTCCTTCTCTTACTTTTGGGGGGATTGATCTGTTATTATAATGCATGATAAATAATGTCCCTTTATAAGTGGACATTTTGATTTGAAAGAAGCACAAAAAGGTTCTTTGTATAAGGAAAACTGATCAAATCAAAGTGAGATGAAAAACACCTTCTCAGATAAAATGTTGGGCAGAAACACAGATTGTTCTGAGGACCTGAAGCAATCTATCAACCAATTAATAACCTACTATGTGGCAGGCACTCTTCTAGGTGCATGGAGATGAAAATACAAAGAATGAAAGAATCACTTCTCACAAGGAGTTAACATAATGGAGGAGACAAGTACATACATATACATGTATATATGTGTATGTATTTATGTTAATAAATATGAATATAAACAAAGTAGTTAAATAGAAGATGTTTCTGGAGGGAGGACACTAGCAATGGGGAGCATCAGGAAATGCTTGTTGTAGGACGTGGTACTTGAGTTGTGTACTAAAGGAAGAGAAGAACTCTATGAGGCAAAGTTCAGGAAGAAATGAAATCCAGATGTGAGGCATAGCCAGTGCAAAGATATTGAGATGGGAGATGGAGGATTGTGTTTGAGAAACAGAGAGGACAGTTTGGCTATGTATTATAGTGGGGTTGGAGGGTAGAGTAAAGTAGTAGTGGAGGGGGAGGAATGTCTAATTAGAGTAGAACTTTTCCAGCCATATTGTGAAGGGCTTTCAAAGCTACACAAAGGTGTTTATATTTTTTCTGAGGCAGTAGAAAGCCATTAGAGTTTATTGAGTAGGAGAGTCACATGGTCATATCTATGCTTTAGGAAAATCATTTTTGTAGTGATATATGGGATGAATTAGAGTAGGGAGAGACTTGAGGCATGGAGGCCAAACAGGAGCCTTTATGTTAATCTAGTTGAAAAATGAAAGGGGCATGAACTAAGGTAGCATTTATATAAGTGAAGAAAAGGGGTCAAATTCAAGAGTTAGATGATGCAAGGTTTGTCAACAAATTGAATATGTAGGATGAAGGAAAATGAGGAGTCAAAGATAATGCCAAGATTATGAAACAAGGAGACTAGTTGGGATGGTGGTGCCTCAAACAGATATAGGGAAGTCTGGAAGAGGGGAAGATTTTGGGGGAAGGATAATGAGTTCATTTTGGACATGTTGAGTTTGAGATGACTACAAGACATCTAATTTGAAATGTCCAATAAGCAATTGATGATGTGGAACTGAAGCTTTAGAGAGATCCTGAGATGAGATACATACATATATACACACATACACACACACACACACACACACACACACATATATCTGTGAGTCATTAGCATGGAAATGATAGTTAAAACCATGGTAGCTGATAAAGTTATCAAGAGTGTAAAGGAAGGAAAGAAAAGGGTCTACAAATGAATTTTGGGGAACATCCCCAGTTATGGAGACAGAAGGAGTAGTCAGGTCACAAGAAAATGAGGAGAGAAAACTATCAAAAAAACTCAGAAAGAAAGAATATCTAGGAGTAACAAGTTAATAGTGTCAAATACAGCAAAGGGCTTGAAAGTGATGAAGAGTAAGACAATAACATTAGGTTTGGCATCTAGGAGATCTTTGATAACTTTGATGAGAGTCATATCAATGGAGCAATCAGGTTGGAAACTAGATTGCCAAGGGCTGAAGAATTAGAGGAGAGCAAGAGGAGGCAGAAAGGGCAGGTAATTTTTTCAAGAGTTTGACTGAGAAATGGAGGAGATAATATAGAGTAACAGATTAAGGAGATGATAGGGTCTAGTGAAGGTTTTTAAAAGATGGGGAAGATGTGGGCATGTATGAAGGCAGTAGGAAAGGAAGCAGTAGATAAGGAGAAATTGAAAGTGGAGGATGATTGAGGATAAAATATGGAGGAGAAGGCAAGAAGGGAAAGGAATGAAGACACATATAAAAGAGTTGACTTTGGCAAGATGAAGGGGCTATCTGTTATAGACTGGGGGAAAGTAAGAGAGAGTGAGAGATGAAGTCAAGGGATTTTGAGATGAAGAGATGGGAGAAGAGGGAGGGCATATCCAATGCCTCACTTTTCTAAGTAAAGTAATATATAAAGTCCTTAGCTGAGAGAGGAGAAGAAGAGGAAGGTGTGGGAATCTTGTGAATGGAAGGGAAAGTTTGACACAGTTTCTGTGGAAAGTGAGATAGAGAATCAATTAGAAAGGAATGAAAGGACTGCCTTGCCTATGTGAGGTCTCGGATGAAGTTGGATAACATGAATTTGGAATGTATCCATTAGCATAGTTCTCAGATTTCCTCCAGCTGTAATCAGCAGCTTGTGAGTAGGAAGAGGAGGCAGATGGTGGAAATAATTCAGGGCTGAGATTTGGCAAGAAATGGGCAGTGATAGGAGAAGAGAGCAAGTGATTTGAGAGCAGAAGGTAATACAGAGTTGAAATGGCTAACTATTGGATTGAGATTGAAGAGGTAGGAAAGTGAAGTTAGAGAAGGTGTAATAATCTGAGAGAGGACTGAGAGGTAGAGGGATTGAAAGATATAGTGCGGGAGAGTTTCAATGAAAAGAAGCAGAATCATAGTTTTAAAAACTCTGTTACTACTCAAAATAAGAGGAGAATAAATATCAACAGGGAACAGTTTTGGTTTGAGGTCTCCATGTGCTCTTGGCCAAGGGCAGCACACAGTGGGGTGGCTTTCTGGTGTGGAATGATGCAACTGGTTTTGCATTTTAGTCAAAGGTTCTGAGTCCCTCAGGGCCCAAACATAGAGTTTTAGACAGAGAGCCAGCATGGTGCTGCCCTCTCATCCTTAGGGGAAGAAAGTAGTGTATTCAGGGCTAGTGAAATGAAGGCATTTTTCTAAATTGCCTAATAAGGAGCAAGGAATGAAAGGTAGGGACATAGTGAACATAACTTTGCACCACCCAGCAGGAGGCTGGGGTAATAACTATTCTCTGCATTTATTAACCTTAGCATACCTGTATTCTAGGGATGGGGGCTGTATCAGTTAAACCTGTTTTCACCTGTTCACAGAAGACTTTAAGAGTAAGACTACATTGGGGGTAGGGAGTGAAGATGAGAGAGGTGCAGTGATAGGAGGCTATGTGCAGGAGAATATACAATTTTCTAATTAGTTAAGTGAAAGACGAGTATAATGATGAGTTGGTTTTTTTATGGGACCATCCCTATTTATGGTTGTGATAGAGTGAAGGGCCAGGTCATGGCATCTAAGAAGGCTGCAGAATTGGGTTGTTAGGAGCTTTAGGGAGTATATACACACACACACATATGTATGTATGTGTGTGTGTGTATATGAATATTAATGTTCCCTAGTGAGTGAGATGAGGAGATTGGGAAAACTTTTCATAATAAAAATATGGGGAATATTGGATTTGCTAAATAAAATTTCTCTTCTATAAGGCCTCTCTCCTTGGATGCCAAGTTTCAGGTATCCAGGGCTTGTGGACAGTCAGTTGGTTTCCCCCTCCCTACCAGCTACCAGCTTTCTTTGTGAAAGTGCTGTGGGCTGTAGCCAAAACTTGGAAGTTACTCAGATTTCCCCTTTGTTTGTTGTACTGTTGCCATATCAATGCTACCAGCTCCTGCTTCTCCCCCTCCCCTCTTTTCTAAAGCCACATCAGCAGTTGTTAGATATTAGATGAGGTAATTTTGTTGGGATAGGTGAAGATTTCCCGGGGTTTGTCTAGTTTTTTGCAGTTAGATTGTGAGCCTGCCTCCCAGCCAATGGAGAGTTGGGATAGTGGGGAGGTGGGATTCTCTGCATTAGGGTATAAAAATTGTGCTTCAATTTCTGT
Source organism: Notamacropus eugenii (assembly GCF_028372415.1). Classification (NCBI taxonomy): domain Eukaryota; kingdom Metazoa; phylum Chordata; class Mammalia; order Diprotodontia; family Macropodidae; genus Notamacropus; species Notamacropus eugenii. Next base: position 129,346,053 of record NC_092873.1, on the reverse strand, counting down.
AAGTTTCCTCCTTCCATCAGGTTCCCCCACCTAGTGGAGGGATGTCCCTTTCTCAAGAATTGTAATAAATCTTTTTCTTTCTGTTCTTATTGAGAAGCCTCTTCATTTATTTAAGATTTTGAGTATCTTTTTATCCCATACACTAGTAGAAGGTTGGAGTTGAGGAGGAGAGTAAAATGATAAATCAAGTGATGAATACTTTGAGAAAAAAAGGAGTCAGTCAAAAAGCATTTATTAAGTGCTTAGTAAAGGTCAGGAATTGTGCTAAGTGCTGGGCATACAAATGGTAAAAATGTGATCCTTCATTTCAAGGAGCTCACATTCAAATGGAGGAGACAATAAGCAAATAACTACAAACATACACGATATATGTAGTGTAAGTCAAAGGAATTCTCAGGGAAAGGTTGGGTGGAAGACCAGGAAAGGCCTCTTGTAGAAGGTAGGATTTGAGGTGAGTCTTGAAGGAAGGCAGGAAAGCTAGTCATAAGAGGTGATGAGGGAGAGCATTTTAGCCATGAGAGATAGCCAGTACAAATGCACAGAGATGGGAGATGAACTATTGTATGTGAGGAATGGCAAGTAAGACAGTGTAGCTGTAGACTGTAAGAAGACTGGTAAGATGAGGAAAGAGTTTTAAACAGTAAACTAAAGATTTTGTATTAGATTCTGGAGATAACAAGGAACCACTGGAGTTTATTGAATAGAAAGATGTCATTATCAGACTTGTACTTTAGGAAAAAATTACTTTGTTTCTTTTCCTTCTTTTCCTTCTCCTCCTCCTCCTCCTCCTCCTCCTCCTCCTCCTCCTCCTCCTCCTCCTCCTCCTCCTCCTCCTCCTCCTCCTTCTTTGTCTTTTTCTTCTTCTGAATCATGAAATACAACAGATTCTCCACATGGAAGACAGAACCAAAACATTCACTCAGACACCAGAAAGTCAAATCTATCATAATTTATATACAATAACAATGCAGAGAACAAGACCATCCCCAACCCATCTCCCTGCAAGGCTTCCCTAAAACCAGCTCCATTAAACAAATCACAAGCAGGCTTCCTTAAACAAAATGATCTTCTCACATTCACAGCCAGCTCTGGGCTTGCCTGCATCCTTCAGTTCTGACTGCTCTCTCACTAATTTCCTCTCAGCTCTGCTCTAGCTCTGCCTCTTTTTGTTCTACCCATTCAGCAAACTTCTCCCACCAAGGCTTTATGTGACTCAGGCTTCCATGTGACCCAGGCAGGTTACATGGACCTATTAAGGAATGGGAAAGATTTTCCCCATTAAATTACCATTACACAGTCCTCCTAAGCTCAGAGAAGCTCATGATCAGTAGGTCAGATAATGGAACATATTGAAACAAAAGGAAATTTTAAAAGTTATTCTCAGGCTTGGGTAGGCCTTTGACTTCCACAGTAATAGTGATGAAGTGGTGGTAGTGGGGACAGATAGTACTAAGAATCACCATTTTAAGTGTTCTATAAACATTAACTCAGTTTTTCTGCATTAAATATGAGCTCTTTGTTCAAACACCAGTGATTTGACATACTCTTAGAAAAAATGAACCACATCAATGCTGAAATTCTCATGCTAGGTAAAACTTGGCAACAAAAGGAAGTTATGCAAATGTAAAGGAGCTCCTTAGATTTTTCTTGCAGAAGTAAATCAAGAAGTTGGTGAAGTTGATTTCATAGTATGTCCAAGGGTAGTAAAAATATCACTTTATGAGATACTTGTTCATCTCATCTTGCAGTGCTGATGAGGAACAGGAGCCAAAAGAACACAGTGAATCAATATCTACTTTAGAGAATAAAGAGGTAAAGAAGTCTGTGAAGTTGACAAGGTCTTCTAAGGCAAGTGAACATATATATCAGCACTTGGTGATTTCAATGTGAAAGTGGGCCCAGGGGAGGAGATTGAAAAATCTGATTAAATTTGAGAAACGAGAGAAGCCAATGACTTGTATATTATTCAGATGTCTTATGTTATTTATCACCAATACTTTTTTCAAGAAGAGAGTTAGAAGGTACTTGTATGATGAACTCTGAATTATATCATACACACACACTGAAATTGGAAGCCAGTAAAGAATTGGTTACTGATGTGGGAGTCATGTGAGAATCCCATGACTATCTAAACCATCCACTAATCATAGCAAAGGCCAAAATCAACATTGGATTTTAAGAAAGGAGAATGAAGAGAAATAGAAACTGTATACAACTCCCAAAAGACCCCTCTCATTATAATATGAGTTCCTTGAGGGCAGGGACTATATTGATTTGTCTCTGTATCTCCAGCGCTGAATACAGTGCATTCATTGCACATAATAGGCATAATAGTTGCTTAATAAGTATTGAAATAAGTTCTACCTGATGTTCAAACAAATGGAAAATAGAAACAATTACTATTTCCTGAAAAACTTTAACTGATGCAAAATAATCCAAGAAATGCTCCTAGTAGCAAACATTTGATTTCCTTGTTAAATGAAGTGAAATGGTAGCCAAGTAAGGAAATAAGCATTTATTAAGTGTGTCATATGCTTTACAAATATTCCATTTGATTCTCACAAGCAACCTTGGCTAGTAACTGTTATAATCATCTCCATTTCACAGTTGAAGACGCTGAGGCAGACAGACAGAGTTTAAGTGCCTTTCCAGGGTTACACAGTTATTAAGGGTATGAGGTTCATTTTGAAGTCACATTCTCCTTAATTCAGGATCAGGGCTCTATCCACTGTGCCACCTAGTTGCCAAGGGATTGAAAGATTAAAAAATCATAGAAAATCATAGTTTGAGAGCTGAATGGGACCTTGGAAGGAATTTAGCCCAACGTCCTTGTTTTACAGCTGATTAAACTGGAGATAAGAGGGGTTAGGTAACAGTCTAAAATCCTTGTTTTTAAGATAAAGAAACTGAGATTCTAAGTGAACTTAAAAGTAAGTGGAAGAGCTGAGATTTGAAGCAACATCATCTGACTTCAGTTCCAACATTTTCTTTAGTATATCACACACACTGATTAAGCACACTATAGAAGAGAAGGAATATAGAATATCTTAAGCAATCTTAATTCATAAAAAAGTGAAATCCGGTGGAGGTAAAAAAAAGTACAAGTGCAGACACATAGATACACACATAAGTTTATAGAAAGCTTGGTTTGAGTTCCAACTAAGCCATATCTCAGGAGCATTCATAATTGAAGCTGAAGGAAACAAGCAAATTGATGGAAAATGGAGCAATGCTGTCAGTATTTCAATAACTTGTTTTCAACATTAGTGAAAGATTTGGGATAGCAACTTCTTTGGCCCTATGTAGTGCTCACCCTATAACTTCTGCTTGTTTTATTTACTCACTTCCAGGGCTTGCGATTGCCTTTCTTCTCTACCAGTTACAGCTGTGTCTCTTTTCCTATCCCCATCACTTTCAGTACAACTCTGCAGGTTGGGGAAACAATCCTGTCTGTGAGACTTCACACCCCAAATTACCATGTGTTTTAGGCTGTTAGGATGCAGGGATTTAGGCTAGGGGCACAGGGCTGATTAATTGTATATCAGACTGGTACTATTGTTGGTACCTTCAGTCCTTGAATGTTGTCTTTACCTTAAGTAGGTCCATTAATAATCCCTGCTGGCTTACTATGTGCCTCAGGAATTTTATTTCCTTTTCCTTGAACTGACACTTCCCTAACTTCACAAATAGTTATTGCTAATAAAGAGACTGGAAAACTGGCTAGACCAATTTAGCACAAATTGAACAAATCTTTATGTAGTATTTTGGGAATAGAAAAGAATATTAATGAAACAAATTAGCAGCCTTTGCCCCAGCAGTTCTTAGGATATAGAATTCATGAACCTGATAGGCCATATGTGCATTGCACAAAGCAAACAGCATAATATGATACTAGTAGATAAAGTACTTGACCTGCAGTTCTGATGTCAGGAAGGACTGAGTTCAAATCAAGTCTCAGACACTAATATTTGTAAAGTTCTTTATAAATATTGAAGTTCCCTATAAATGCTAGTTATTGTCTTCCTCCTCCTCCTCCTCACATAGGCCATCCCAGGTCTATAAAGTTGTTTTCTACTTTTCACTGAAAGGTAGCATGGCATAACTGGAATATTTTCTGACTTGGAGTCAGGAGATCTGAATTTGAATTGTGCCTCTGTTACTAGCTTTGTAACCATAGGCCAATCAATCCCTTTACCTCTTTGAGAATCAGTTTTTTCATCTTTAAAATAAACATGAGAGGGGCAGAGCCAAGATGGTGGAGTAAAAGAGGAGACTTGCTAGAGCTCTTCCCCCATGCCCAGACAAATACCTGTAAAAAATGACTCTAAACAATTCTGGGGCTGCAGAACCCATAGACTGGTGGAATGAAGCAAATCTCCAGCCCAAGACAGCCTGCAAGGTTAATGGGAAGTGTCTGGGAGCAGAGTACAGTTCAGCGTGGGTTGTGCTGGCACAAATGGGACTGAATTACTGGCACCTGTGGCGGTTTCCAGACTTAACAACCCCAAAACACTGAAGACAAATTGGAAGGTCAGTGGAAAAAAACCTGTGGGACCTGTATGAGAGAGTGGAGTGGTCTGGCCCAGCCCCAGGGAGGATAGAGGGGGCAGAGGAGCCTATGGCAACTGCAGCAGCAGCAGGGGTAGTGACAGCTGCTCTTTCTGGAGCTCTAGGCCCACAGATTGTGGGGGGATTGAGTGGCTGACAGTACACTCCCTTACCCCTACTGCAAGCAGAGAACCACTTTGAAAAAGAGCTTAAGAATCAAGTAATTGGTTCGGGAAATGAACAAAAACAGGAAAAAAAATCAGACTATAGAATCTTACTTTGGTGACAAGGAAGATCAAAACTTACAACTAGGAGGAGACAATAAAGTCAAAACTTCTACATCAAAAGCCTCCAAGAAAAATATGAATTGGTCTCAGGCCATGAAAGAGCTCAAAAAGGATTTTGAAAATCAAGTAAGAGAAGTAGAGGAAAAATTGGGAAGAGAAATGAGAGTGATGCAAGAAAATCATAAAAACTGAGTCAACTGCTTGCTAAAAGGGACCCCAAAAAATACTGAATAAAAGTAACACTTTAAAAAATAGACTAACCCAAGTGGCAAAAGAGATCCAAAAAGCCAATGAGGAGGAGAATGCCTTAAAAAGCAGAACTGGCCAAATGGAAAAGGAGCTCCAAAAGCTCGCTGAAGAAAATAATTCCTTAAAAATTTGAATGGAGCAGATGGAAGGTAATGACTTTATGAAAAATCAAGAAATTATAAAACAAAACCAAAAGAATGAAAAAATAGCAGTCAATGTGAAATATCTCATTGGAAAAGCAACTGACCTGGAAAATAGATATAGGAGAGATAATTTAAAAATTATTGGACCACTTGAAAGCCATGATCCAAAAAAGAGCCTAGACATCATCTTCCAAGAAATTATCAGGCAAAATTACCCTGATATTCTAGAATCAGAGGGTAAAATAGATATTGAAAGAACCCACTGATAACCTCCTGAAAGAGATACCAAAAGGAAAACTCCTATATTGTAGCCAAATTCCTGAGCTCCTATGTCAAGGAGTAAATATTGCAGGTAGCCAAGAAGAAACAATTTGAGTATTGTGGAAACAAAATCAAGATAGCGCAAGATCTAGCAGCTTCCGCATTAAGGCATAGAAGGACTTGGAATATGATATTCTAGAGATCAAAGGAGCTAGGATTAAAACCAAGAATCACCTACACAGCAAAACTGAGTATACTATTTCAAGGGAAAAAAATGGTCATTCAATGAAATAGAAGACTTTCAAGCGTTCTTGATGAAGAGACCAGAGCTAATAAGAATCAAGAGAAACGTGAAAAGGTAAATAGGAAAGAGAAATCATAAGGAACTTACTAAAGTTGAACTGTTTACATTCCTACATGGAAAGATGATATTTAGAACTCAAGATTTTTCTCAGTATTTGGGTAGTTGAATGGAATATATATAATATACACATATACATGCACATACACACATATGTATATAGATAGAGGGCACAGGGTGAATTGAATATGAAGGGATGACATTTAAAAAAATAAAATTAAGGGATGAGAGAGGAATATATTGGGAGGAGAAAGGAGAAGTAGAATGGGGCAAATTATCTCTCAAATAAAAGAGGCAAGGAAAAGCGTTTTCAATGGAGGGGAAGAGGAGGGAGGTGAGAGGGAAAAAGTGAACCTTGCTCCCATTGGACTTGGCTTAAGGAGGGAATAACATGCACTCTCAATTTGGTGTGAAAATCTGTCTTACACCATAGGAAAGTAGAGGGGAAGGGGAGAAGTGGGAGGTGGGGGATGATAGAAGGGAGGGCAAATGGGAGGAGGGCGGTTATTAGAAGTAAACACTTTTGAGGATGGACAAGATCAAAAGAGAGAATAAAATAAATGAAGAGCAGGGTAAAATGGAGGGAAAATATAGTTAACTCTTTCACAACATGACTGTTATGGAATGACGGGAATTATGGGAGTTTGCATGCAACAACATGTATAACCTATACTGAATTGCTTGTTTTCTCAGTGGGAGTGGGTAGGGAGGTAGGAAGGGAGAGAAGTTGGAAATCAAAGTTTTAAAAACAAATGTTAAAAATTGTTTTTATGTTCAACTGGGAAATATGACATACAGGCAATGGGATATAGAAATCTATCTTGGCCTACAAGAGAATAGAAGGTAAAGTGATAAGAGAACGGAGGAGTGTGGTAAAAGGGAGAGCAGATTAGGGGAAGTGGTAATCAGAATACATGCTGTCTTGGGGTGGGCAGAGGGGAGAGATGGGGAGATAATTTGAAACTCAAAGTCTTGTGGAAACGAATGTTGAAAACTAAAAATAAATTGATTAATTAGTAAAAAAAAAAAATAAACATGAACATGATGCTTGTATATAAAACTACGTAAATGTAACTTTTTTTCACCTTCCCATCTCCAGATCAGATTATACAAGTAGGAGACAGTGTGGTATGGTGGAAAGAACATTGGCTTATGCAAACAGAGAACTTCTAGGCTCAAATACCACTTTGAATTCTTATATTTATGTGATATTGGGCAAATTTAATTCCTCTGAATTTCAGCTTCATCATCTGCAAATGAGGTAGATGGACTAGATGACTACTGAGCTCTCTTAAAGTTTTAAAGCTATGATCCTTTGACCTGCCTTAATTCCATTATTTGACTTTTTACATGGGAGAGTCCATTGTTATGTATAGCTCATGGTCTTTTGGAATTGCTCTAAGCCAGTGATGTCAAACTCAAATAAGAAATAAGAACTAAACTGAACATAAAGAACCTTGTGAGACCTGTGGTTCATATTGACTGAGAAGACCACATGTTCATTATCTGTTTTATTGTATTTTATTTTGTTAAATATTTCCCAATTACATTTTAATCTGGCTCACAGAGTGCTGTGGGCTACAGATCATGAAGCCTGTGGGGCTTATGTTTGACACCTCTGCTCTCAGTAATGGATTTAATAACATTGTGGTTTTATTTTGGCAAAATTTATTGGCAATAGAACCCAGGCTTAGTTTGCCAGGTATTTTGAATGACATCTATCATCAGGAGCATCAATATGTAGATTTTAAGTTTTCCATGTTTTAATTCCTATATAAACCTTAATTTTAGAATGTGATTGTTCATTCAGTATATTTGGAGAGGTATTTACAATAATTTGACTTTGTACCATGCATCTACTTCTAGGCTTGTAGTTCTTTGGCTTTGTTATTTATCTAAAGAAAAAATATTTCTTCTATTGGGCTTATTTGGTTGATGTCAGTTTCAATTTGATAAGTGCTATTATACTCTGAAACAGTGGAATCCATCAATATCTCACAAACTAAAGTGCCATCATTTTCCAAAAGGCTTTTTGTTTTTCTAAACCAAGGGAGATATACTAGAAGTGGCACTGTTATCAGTCCCTTGAAAGAACATACTTCAGTAAAGAAAACAAAAACATTCTATACTATATAGTGAAGCACCAGGGTCCATCATACAGAAGTCCATCAAATATTACAAGCTGTTCCTGAGATTTTTCAACTGCTCATCTAATAGGAAGTTAAATCATTTAATATGTTTCATAGCCAGCTATGGCTGGATACCATTCAGAATGTTAATTTCAGTTTCTCCAACCTATTATACTTTGTTTTAGTTGTAAAGAAAGTTAAGTTGCTATCATTCATATCATGGTATACTACCATTTTTTCAGCACTTCTCTGAGCGTGTTTTATACCTTTTTTCTCTCATCAGATTTGGGTTACATTCTTGCTAAGGATTCTGATGTCTGCCAGTTAAAATAGTGAAGGAATTTTTCTAAAAGAACAGTCTTACTTACCTTCTAAGCTCCTATGGTCACAGATCTGGTATTCCACAGCTAGACTCTGGTAAATATTGTTGGAGACTATAAAATGAGCCCATCTTCTCTTGTGTTTTTGAAGTCAGAATCTGGGACCTTGAAGATATACAATAACTGGATATATTTTTTCTGGATAATTCCTCCATAAAGATCACTGTGACATGATGTGGTTGGGTCTAATCTTTTGTTCCCAAACAAAGAATTCTATTCCATCCCCAACGCCTCTGAGTTGGCCCTCCCTCCCCACCACCCCCTTCCTCCCTCAAGTAGTAGGCCAGGCCTGATTCAGGTTGATCTGGTACCTGAGTCTTGAAATTGAATGAAATAAGGTACTCGTAGAACATGACAGTTAATAAAAGGAAGTTTAGCTTAACTATGGACATTAAAGCTACAGCATCAGTTCTACTGATAGAAACTTTCTTGTGCTGCTAGTCTGCCAGTCAGTTGTCTGAGGGAGGAACCACTCATGCCCTGACTCTTGTAATTTAGGCAATAGGGACCCTAGCCTTATTTATTTATTTATTTATTTATTTTTTATTTAACTTTTAACATTCATTTTCACAAAATTTTGGGTTACAAATTTTCTCCCCTTTTCTCCCCTCCCCCCCAGACCCAAGCTTTCTAATTGCCCCTGTGACCAATCTGCTCTCTCTTCTATCATCCCTCTCTGCCCTTGTCTCTGTCTTCTCTTTTGTCCTGTAGGGCCAGATAGCTATCTTTACCCCTTTATCTGTATTTCTTATTTCCTAGTGGTAAGAACATTACAGTTGATCCTAACACTTTGAGTTCCTACTTCTTTACCTCCCTCCCTCTCCACACCTTCCCTTTGGAAGGCAAGCAATTCAATATAGGCCAAATCTGTGTAGTTTTGCAAATGACTTCCATAATAGTTGTGTTGTATAGGACTAACTATATTTCCCTCCATCCTCTCCTGTCCCCCATTACTTCTATTCTCTTTTGATCCTATCCCTCCCCATGAGTGTTGACCTCGAATTGCACTCTCCTCCCCATGCCCTCCCTTCTATCATCCCCCCCACCCTGCTTGTCCCCTTATCCCCCACTTTCCTGTATTGTGAGATAGGTTTTCCTACCAAAATGAGTGTGCATTTTATTCTTTCCTTTAGTGGAATGTGATGAGAGTAGACTTCATGTTTTTCTCTCACCTCCCCTCTTTATCCCTCCACTAATGAGTCTTTTGCTTGCCTCTTTTATGAGAGATAATTTGCCCCATTCAATTTCTCCCTTTCTCCTCCCCATATATTTCTCTCTCACTGATTGATTTCATTTTTTTTTTAAGATATGATCCCATCCTCTTCAATTCACTCTGTGCACTCTGTCTCTCTGTATGTGTGTGTGTGTGCATGTGTGTGTGTGTACTCCCACCCAGTACCCAGATACTGAAATGTTTCAAGAGTTACAAATATTGTCTTTCCATGTAGGAATGTAAACAGTTCAACTTTAGTAAGTCCCTTATGATTTCTCTTTGCTGTTCACCTTTTCATGGTTCTCTTCATTCTTGTGTTTGAAAGTCAAATTTTCTTTTCAGCTCTGGTCTTTTCATCAAGAAAATTTGAAAATCCTCTATTTCATTGAAAGACCATTTTTTCCCCTGAAGTATTATACTCAGTTTGGCTGGGTAGGTGATTCTTGGTTTTAGTCCTAGTTCCTTTGACTTCTGGAATATCCTGTTCCATGCCCTTCAATCCCTTAATGTAGAGGCTGCTAGATCTTGTGTTATCCTGATTGTATTTCCACAATACTTGAATTGTTTCTTTCTAGCTGCTTGCAATATTTTCTCCTTGACCAGGGAACTCTGGAATTTGGCCACAATGTTCCTAGGAGTTTCTCTTTTTGGATCTCTTTCAGGCGGTGTTCTGTGGATTCCTTGAATATTTATTTTGCCCTCTGGTTCTAGAATCTCAGGGCAGTTTTCCTTGATAATTTCATGGAAGATGATGTCTAGGCTCTTCTTTTGATCATGGATTTCAGGTAGTCCCAAAATTTTTAAATTGTCTCTCCTGAATCTATTTTCCAGGTCTGTTGTTTTTCCAATGAGATATTTCACATTATCTTCCATTTTTCCATTCTTCTCTCTTTGTTCTGTGATATCATGGTTTCTCACAAAGTCCTTAGCCTCCATCTGTGCCATTCTAGTTTTGAAAGAACTATTTTCTTCAGTGAGCTTTTGAATCTCCTTTTCCATTTGGCTAATTCTGCTTTTGAAAGCATTCTTCTCCTCATTGGCTTTTTGAACCTCTTTTGCCAATTGAGTTAGGCTAGTTTTCAAGGTGTTAATTTCTTCAACATTTTTTTGGTTCTCCTTTAGCAGGGAGCTGATCTGTTTTTCATGCTTTTCTTTCATCTCTCTCATTTCTCTTCCCAGTTTTTCCTCCACCTCTCTAACTTGATTTTCAGAATTCTTTTTGAGCTCTTCCATGGCCTGAGCCCATTGGGTGGGCTGAGACACAGAATCCTTGATTTCTGTGTCTTTGCCTGATGGTAAGCATTGTTCTTCCTCATCAGAAAGGAAGGGAGGAAATGTCTGTTCTCCAAGAAAGTAGCCTTCAATAGTCTTATGTCTTTTCCCTTTTCTGGTTATTTTCCCAGCCAGTGACTTGACCTCTGAATATTCTCCTCACACCCACCTTGCCTCCTGGTCCTCCCAGCCAGCGTTTGGGGACTGAGATTCAAATGCTGCTTCCCACCTTAGGGCTTTTGGCAGGGGCAGGGCTGCTATTCAGTGTGAGAATTAAGTTCAGATGGTCAGGTTGGGGCAGGGCCGCCTCTCAGGCTCAGTTCCCTCAGGGGGTTTATGCACAGACCTTCCACAATGGATCCAGGCTCCCGCCCACTTGGGGAGCCCCTATCTGCAGCCGCCTCTCAGCTTCTACCTCCCGGGGGGGGTGAATCATGGGGGCACCCCACTCCCCTCTCGACCCGCCAAAGAGACTCTCTCACCGACCCCCGTCACCTGTGGGTGGAGGAACTTGTGCGGCCGCTGGAGATCCCATCCCTGAAGCCTGCTCGGGTCTGTTTCTCTTGGTGCTGTGGCCGCAGCAGGTCTGGGCTGGGCTGGGCTCTGCGTCTGCAGCGCGACGGACCTTTTGCGAGAGTTTTGCAGGTCCCTCTGTGGGTGGAGGGACCCACGTGGCCGCTGGAGATCCCATCCCTGAAGCCCGCTCGGATCTTTTCCTCTTGGTGCTGCGGCCGCTGCAGGGCTGCCCTCAGCTCCCAGTCTCGGCACCCAGTCCGCAGCTCGAAGGACCCCCTGCGAGAGGTTTTCAGGTCCCTGCGGAACAGAAATCTCCCTCGCTCCAATATTCCGTGGCCTCTGGGTGCAGAATTCGCCGTGAGTTGCTCCCCTGTAGCCCGGGACCCTAGTCTTTAGTCCCCTGAGCTAATTAAGTTCTGAGGAGGCTTTTGATACCTCTTAAGGGGAAAATCTAGCTCATCACACATGGGACACGGCCTAAGGATATTGTTTCCATCATACTTAAGATATGAAGATGCTGCTAGACCCCATCCTAGTCCAATGGCTGATGAGAGTTCCACATAGAGGGCCAATACTTTTCTTAATAAAGAGCGCCATGACTCTCACAGAAGAAAAGGGCAGGGTCAACTCTTTCTGATGATGATTCTTCCTCAGAAATTCATGAAGAATATAGTCTAGTGACTAATTGATGGGTATATCCAGATAACTGTAATTGGCACTTCTGGTTAATATAGAAATAGTCGCAAGAACTTTGACTTAGTGATGCTGAATACATCCTTGGTATCTGTCAAGGGGGCTGTGTTTGACCAGAATGTATACTTGTTTGAAGCAATACTTATGGAAATTCAGGGAGAAGAATGTAGTCTTTCTTGAATTCCAAAGCCAGGTCTGGATCATGCAGTTAGTCAATGTACCCATTTACAATTGAAAAAAGGGTGCATGGGTGATATTCATCTAAGAAATTTACCATCCTCTCCTCCTCAACCTGAGTCTACTGAGTATTAGTCTTTTGACTTATTGGTTCTAACAAATTGATGCTGTTGTTTATCTAAAAGAGTGTAAACTCCTTGAGAGCAGGTTTGTCTTTTATATTTGTATCACCAGTATCTAATATAGTATCTGATACAGAGCAAGTGTTTAATAAATGAAAAAAAAATGAAGTGCATACTAGGTAAAAATACTTAGGTACTATGCCTTGGGGATAAAATACAACAAGCATTGAGACATTCCCTGATCTCAAGGAGTTTATATTCTAATAGAGGGAGACAACATGCATGGAGAGTATTGCCCAGGAAATGAGATTTTGGTCCATGAAGTTCAAGCTCTGAGAACAGGAAAGTTATTTGGTATTTACATTCTATAGAATGTAAACATGGTAGCCAGAAGAAGAGATATGGGAGGACTTCTGGGAGCCAAGATGGTAGAATAAGCAGTGACTTGCTATCCCTCTCCCATATTCACCTCTGAACAACCAAACAACCATAAAATAGCACCCCAGAACAAATCCTGGAATGGCAGAAAGATGGGGTAGGATAATCTTTTAGTCTAGGAGACTTGGGGGATTGGCAGAAAAGGTTCATATCACTCAGGTAAAAGGGGAATATAGTCCGGGACAGGAAACATCCCAGTAAGCCAGCAGCAAGTTCCACTTCAGCAAACCAGCGAGAAATTCTAAGCCTCAGGGTGATGGAGCAGGCAAATGCCAAAACCAGGACCCTCCATGTGCCTTAGCACAACCAAGTGAACTGACAGACTCCATCTCAGAGAATCATTATGTGCTTTCAGCAAAACCCCAGGTGGACAGGCATTCCCCAGTGACCAGACATATACTGACTTCAGCACAGCCCTGGGAGGGCAGGCATCCTCCAGGGGCCAGACTTCCATTTACCTCCTTCAGTGTAGTCCTGTGGAAATGCAGGAAAAGCCCACATGCCCTCAGCACATGTCAGACACCATCACCAGGACCCCAGCTCAGCACCAGGTAAGCTGCCAGACCCCTATAGTCTCCAGCTGCTAGCACCTGAGGCCCCAGCATATAAAATTAGTAAACAGGTCTGGCCCCCAGCACAAGAAGCTTGGGACAATGCCCCCTGTGCTCCAATAGGAGAGCTCAACTTAAAAAGCCAGGAAATAGGCAAAAAACATGAACAAGAAACAAAAATGAACTTTGAACATAGAGACCTTCTATGGTGACAGAGAATATCAAAACACAAACTCAGAAGAGGTCAACACTGTCAACATATCTACAACTGAAACCTCAAAGGTGAATATTAATTGGTCTCACACCCAAAAAGCCTTCTTGGAAGATCTCAAGAAGGATTTTAAAAATCAAATAAGGGAGGTAGAAGAAAAATCTGGGAAGGAAATGAGAAATATGCAAGAAAGTCAACAACTTGTAAAAAGAAAGACAAAAAAATTGACTGAAAAATATAACTCCTTATAAAGTAGAATTGGCCAAATGGAAAAGGAGGTACAAAAAAAAAATCATTGACAAAAATAATTCCTTAAAAATTAGAATTGGGCAAGTTGAAACTAATGACTCTATGAGAATCAGTCAAACAAAACCAAAAGAATGACAAAATGGGAGAAAATATAAAATACCTCTTTGCAAAAACAATTGACTGAAAAATAGGTCCAAGAGAGATAATTAAAGAATTATTGGTCTGTCTGAAAGCCATGATCCAAATGAGCATCTTTCAAGAAATTATCAAGGAAAACTGTCCTGATATCCAGGAACAAAAGGGCAAAATAGTCATAGAAAGAATCCACCAATAACTTCCTGAAAAAGTTCCCAAAATAAAAACTCCAAGGAATGTTGTGGCCAAATTCCAGAATTATCAGGTTAAGGAGAAAATACTTCAAGGAGCCAGAAAGAAACAATGTACATATTGTAGAACCATAGTAAAGATCATGTAGAACTTAGCAGCTTCTATATTAAAGGATCAGAGGGCTTGAAATATGATATTCTGAAAAGCAAAGGAGCTTGGATTATAACCAAGAATCAACTACCCAGAAAAATTGATCATAATTTTTCAGGGGAAAAGATGGACATGAAATAGGGAACTTTCAACCATTCCTGTTGAAAAACCAGAACTGAACAGAAAATTCCATCTTCAAATACAAGACTCAAGAGAAACATAAAAAAGTAAACAGAAAAGAAAAAAACGTAATATTCAATACAGTTAAACTGTTTACATCTCTACACAGAAAGATGGTACTTGCAATTCTTGAGAACTGTATCTTTATCATGACATTTAGAAGGGGTATACATAGATGGAGGGTGTGGGTATAAGTTCACTTTGATGTGATGATAAAAAAAGGATTATACTGGGAGAAGAGAAAAGAGGGAGGCAAATTTGGTAAATCACATCACATGAAAAGGTGCAAAGACCTATTACAGTAGATGGAAAGGAGAGTGGGGGTAAGCATTGTTTGAACCTTACTCTCATTGGATTTGGCTCAAAGAGGGATTAACATTTGCATTCAGTTGGTTATATTAATCTTTCTTACAGATAAGAGGAGAAAGGGGAAAGAAAAGGGAGGGGGGCTGATAGAAGGGAGGGGAGATTAAGGGAAGTGGTGGCCAGAAGTAAAACCCTGGTGAGGAAGGAAATGGTCAGGGGAGAGAGAAAAGTATAAACTGAGGTGAGAGGGATAGAATGGACAGAAAGACACAACTGGTAAGCATAACTGTGAATATGAATGTGATGAACCCTCCCATAAAAACAGAAATGGATAGCAGAGTGGATTAAAAGTCATAATCCTACAATATGTTATTTATAAGAAACACATATGAAGCAGAGAAATATATACAGACTAAAGGTAAAAGGCTGGAGCAGAATATATTATGCTTCAGCTGAAGTAAAAAAAAAAAAGCAGGCATAACAATCCTGATCTCAGACAAAGCAAAAGTAAAAATAGATCTAATTATAGGAACTAGAGAAGGAAACTACATCTTGCTAAAGGCACCATAGATAATGAAGTAATATCAGTACTAAACCCATATACACCAAATGGCATAGCATGCAAATTCTTAGAGGAGAAGTTAAGTGAGTTACAGGAAGAAATAGACAGAAATAGGCATTATACCAGTGGAGGACCTCAACCTCCTTTTCTCAGAACTAGATAAATCTAACCACAAAATAAACAAGAATGATGTTAAGAAGGCAAATAGAATTTTAGAAAAGTTAGATATGGTTAACCTTTGGAAAAAATTGAATGGGGATAGAAAGAAATATAACTTTCTCTCTCTGATATATGACACCTACACAAAAATTGACCATGTACTAGGGCATAAAAAACCTCATAATCCAGTGCAGAAAGGCAGAAATATTAAATGCATCCTTTTCAGATCATGATGTAATAAAATTACATGCAATAAAGCACTATGAAAAAATAGAATAAAAATTAATTGGAAGTCAAATAATCTAATCTAATCCTAAAGAATGAGTGAATCAAACAGCAAATCATAGAAATAACTAATAACTTTATCAGAGAATGACAATAATGAGACAATATACCAAAATTTATGGGATGCAGCCAAAGCAGTTCTTAAGGGAAATTTGATATCTCTAAATGCTTACATAAATAAAATAGAGAAAGAGCAGGTCAATGAGTTGGGCATGCAATTAAAAAAGTTAGAAAAGGAACAAATTAAACATCTCCAATCAAATACCAAATTAGAAATTCTGAAAATCAAAGGAGAGATTATGAAATTGAAATTAATAAAACTATTAAATTAGTAAATAAAACTGAGAGCTGGTTTTATGAAAAAGTCAATAAAATAGATAAACTTTTGGTTAATATGATTAAAAAGAAGAAAACCAAATTACCAGTACCAAAGTGAAAAGAGTTATTTTGCTACCAATGAAGAGGAAATTTAAACAATAATTAGGAGTTATTTTACCCACCTGTATGTCAATAAATCTGACAATTAATGGATGAATATTTACAAAATATAAATTGCCCAAATTAACAGAAGAGGAAACAAAGTACTTAAGTAACCCCATTTCAGAGAAAGGTTTTGAACAAGTAATCAATGAGCTCTCTAAGAAAAAATCTCCAGGGCCAGATGGATTTACAAGTGAATTCTACCCAATATTTAAAGAACAATTAATTCCAATACTACATAAACTATTTGGAAAAATAGGCAAAGAAGCAGTCTTACCAAATTCTTTTTATGATACAATTATGGTGCTAATACATAAACCAGGAAGAGCAAAAACAGAGAAAATTTTAGACCAATTTCTCTAATGAATATTGATGCAAAAATTTTAAATAAAATATTAGCCAAGAGATTACAGCAACTTCTCAGCAATGCAATGATCTAAGACAATTCCAGAAGACTCGTGATAGAAAATACTACCCACATTCAGAGAAAGAACTATGGAGTTTGAATGCAGATTGAAGCATACTATTTTCTCTTTATTTTTCTCCCTCATGTTTTTTCCTTTTGTTCTGATTGTTCCTTCACAACATGACTAGTGTGGAAATATGTATAATAAGATTTGACATGTATAGCCTATATCAAATTGCATGCCATCTTGGGAGGGGAGGAAGCGAGAAAAAGATTTGGAATTCAAAATCTTATAAAAATGAATGCTGAAAACTATTTTTGCATGTAATTGGAAAAAAATACCATTAAGTGGAAAAAAAAAAGAAATGATACAAGGACACTCTCAAGGTCTGTCTTAATAACTTTGGAACTGATTGTGTGACATGGGAGACACTGGCATAGGACCAACAAGCATGGGGGTGCCCTTTTCAAAGAAAGGGCTGTGCTCCATGAAGAAAGCAGAATTGAAGTAGCTCAAAAGAAATGTGAGATGTGCAAATTTAGAGAATTCACCCCAAATGTTCACATGGACTATTTGTGCCCTAAAAGCAGGGAGGGTGGAACTAGCACAGGAGAGTTTAGAAAATTGCTAGGGTGAATAAGCCATGGTCCCAAGGAGCTCAGAGCTCAATGGCTCAGTACTTCCCATTCATGTTCTCTTACTTAGTTGTTTCAGTTCTGTCCAACTCTTTGTGATTCCATTTGAGGTTTTCTTGGCAAAGATACTGCCATTTCCTTCTTCAGCTCATTTTACAGATGAGGAACTGAGGCAAACAGGGTTAAGTGACTTGACCAGGGTCACACAGCTACTAAATGTGTAAGGCTAGAATTGAACTCAGGTCTTCCTGACTTTAGTATGGGCATTCTATCCACTGTATCACCTACTTGCCTTGTATCCCTAGCCACATGGTTTTAGGAGGTTCACTTTGGAGGATGGAGTGTCAGCTGGGGCAAAGTGAAAGACAGCAGGGGTGAAAAGTCAAACTACCCAACTTACCCGACTTTGGTTAGATGATGGACTTAAGTTTTTTGGATATGGTCAGGGCAGGAATTTGTTTTGCTTACCATATTTACCTGTTACAAGGGTTTTCTTTCTCCTTTCCACTGGGGGGTGGGGGGTGGGAGGGAGAGAAAAATTAATACTTGTTAATTGAAAACAATTTTTTTTTAAATTTTAAAAAGGAAGAGTCATCCCAGGGGTAGAGTTTAGAGCTGAGTAGCATAGCTTCTTCTGCATGTGATCATTGGAGGACTGATTTGGAATGTGGAATAGTAACAATGATTGGGTAAAAAATGATTATTTATTGATCTTAATATTTGAGTTTAAAGGAGAATTTAGTCTTCTGAGTGGATTGTACCTGTAAATTTCCAAGAGGTCTCTAAGTGCAACAAAGTTGGAATCCCAAGCACCCAATGACTAGGAACCTCAAACTCAAATGCCAGAAGTATATAGTCCCATGTTGAGCTTTTACATCTCCCTGGCAGTTATGGAGAATGCTGGAGGGAGCATAGTAGTTTGGGATGTGACTAGACGTGGGACTCCGAGAAAGCAGAATACCAGATAAATGCCAGAATGCTCATTTCTACCTCTGCTGAGGGTAATTCATTTTGAAAAGGCTGAGACAAGTCTACATGTGGGGCAACTCAAACATATAAATTATTTGACTACTATGAGCAATCCTCTGCTGTCCTCTGCCTATCTGGTGAAGAAATCTGAGATACTTGCTGTGCTGCCTGTGGAGAGGGTTGAAGATTCCATCTGGTTTTGGAGAAATTGGTTTGCTTATTCCCCTTTTCTCTCTCCATGACTTTGAACTTATTATCTCCTATGCCTAGAATGAACTCCTTCTTCACCTCCATATTTTAGAATTCTTAGTTTCCTTATCTCAGTTACCAGCTTCTATATGAAACTATAGGGAACTTTTTATGTTCGTTCCAACTACTAGTGCCTTACTCTAAAATTACGTTGTCTCTATTTTGCATCCGTAAGTAAGGTGGATTTTAGTATAAGTAAGGTGAATTTTAGTGTGTATAAAGTGGTTTTTTAAATCATTTCTTAGAGTTCAATTTCCCAGGACCCATAGCCATAACAATCTCTTGTTCCCCGGTATTAGACATGAGTTCTCATGATTATGGTTCAAAATATCTCCCCCATGCTTGTGCAGCATTATGTAATGATAAATAATATAAGCATCTGTGCCTAAATTGTAAACATCCACTGTGAGTGTGCAGTGAGATACAGGGATGAGGTGATATAAACTTGTGAGGTAATTGCTGGCAATATGCCTTCTTTGTCTCTTACCCTATAAAGCAGGTAGGCACTGGTCAAGGGTTGGAGAACTCTTGGGGATGAAAGCACAAGCTAGAATACTGTGTGTGCTTTGTCCTGCATCAAAATTACGAGGAATCTGTGTTTGCCTCAACCGACCCCCATTGAGGCTTGAGAGGAATTAGGGGAATGCACAAGCTGTGCCTATCTTGATTGACCCCATTGAGACATAGGGGCAGTGGCCCCCCTTCTCACCAGCCTCTGTGAGAAGGGTGATTAGGGAATGCTGTAGTAGTTGTGCTCCTGTTATCAGAAACCCCTGTGAGAAGGCTAGACTAGAATGAAGTGAGATTATTAATCCCTCCAAAACTGTTTTAGTGTCTTTCCTGTCTGACCAGATCGAGTGAACCTTTGCTAGCAGCTCTCCTGTATGCTGTGCTTATCTGTCTTACAACATCTATTTTGTATAAATCTGTTACATAGGTGTGCTGTTACCCCACTCTCAGAGGGCCCAGTGGATTACCTTCCACCCCTCCTCCGAGGCTTTTCAATACCTTGAGGGAGTTGGGAAGTCTTAGTTCTTTACCATTGACTACAGCCCCCACTGATTGTTTCCCCAGTTCTTTGGGGGGTCTATGCACCTCAGTTCCATCAAACCACTTTACAGTAGACTAGCTTTCACAATGGAATATTTAATTCAAACAAATGGTAAAAACACACATTTTCCCTAACACCTTGGGAGTATAATTATAATCCCCCTATATCTCAATCTCTGGGAAGAAGCAGAGAATTAGGCTCATAGTTCAACATAATATTAGTTTCACCAAGTTCAAGTCCAAAGCTCCTCTGACCTAGCACCTTGGGACCCTGACTTCTCAAATGGACTGGATGTAATATATTTAGAATCCTAGGGCCTAAAATTTCCATGGTTTGAGCTCTTGGATTGAAAACTTTACTCTTTGAAACTAGAACTGAAAGGTACAAAGGAGACAGATTAAACCTGAGCCTATTTCTTGTGGCCACATGGCCTAAAGGAAGGGGGAACTTTCAGACCCTTTTTCTCCTCCCCCTTACTGCATGGTGTCATCGACTGAGTGAATGAGTTCTTTATCCCTGGATGTTCTGCAAAGGGAGGGTAAGTCTATTAAATCATGTCATTTTTAAAGATCTGGGCAGTCCGTGCTATGTAACCAATGGTCTTCCATTTGGATTCTTCCATCTTAGGTGGTCTGGACATGTGCCAAATCCCCATCATACCTATATTCGTATATTTTGTCTTTGTCAGATAAGTTGTAAGGTCCCTGAGAGTAGAAACTGTTTCTTTTGTCTTGAAATCACCAGCATCTAGTACAATGTCCGAATACTGACTGCTGGTCAGCCTTGTCCAACCCTGTGTGAACCCACAGACCACTGTAGGCCAATACTATCCATGAGGTTTTCTTTGCGAAGGTATTAGGGTGTTTTTTTCCCCCAGCACATTAAGGCAAAGAGAAGTGAAGTGACAGGTCTTCCTGAATCCAGGCCCAGCACTACATCCACTGAGTCATCTAGTTGCCACTCTACTTGGAGAGTGCTTATGGACTGAAAGCTTCATGACAAGATCTTCTGCAGTATTTCTCATTTATTGCCAGAACACATGTTTTCTGGGTCTACAATTCTATAGCTTTCTCCTACAGTGAACTGGGGATGGGGAGATTTTTAGGGGGTGGGGGTGGGGGGGAAAGAGAAGAAATCAGCAGGTGCCTAGGATTAGTGGGTGATTAACAGGCTGAGATAATCAAGGAGCCTGAGGGAAAAGGGTGGAGTTCAAACTGATCTCCATTTGAGCAGTCAATAATCAGTCTTGAGGTAAAAATTCCAAAAGGCAAACAGGTTCAAAGGGCTAGACTGGAGAATGTGGTCCGAATCTTGGAATAACAGGTCCAAAAGTCTGGTGGGGGTGGGAAGTCAGGGGTGGGGCTGCACAGATCAAAGTTAGGCAAAGAAAGGTAAAGATGGGGAATTGGCTCCAGATGATTTATTTCACATGAAATATCTTTGATTGTGTTTCTTTAAGAAGGTGGTCAGCAGGTCATGCATGCCCCATTCATTCCCAGCTGAAAGCAGTGCTACTGTGAGCACAGACATGTTTGCAAAGTTGAGAAGGAGTTTCAGGGGTGGGGAACTTGTGGCCTCGAAGCCATATGTGGCCCTCTAGGTTCTCAGTGAGGCCCTTTGATTTTAAGTTTTACAGAACAAATCCTTTTATTAAAGGAATTTGTTCTGTAAAGTTTGGATTCAGTCAAGGGGCAGCATTTAAGGACCCAGAGTGTCACATATGGCCTTGAGACCACAGGTTCCCCATCCCTGGATAGTGTATGGAAATTTATCAGTGTTGAGCATGGCAGCCCACCACTGCAATCTCCAATACTGGGACACTGATGCTCATTAATCATTTGAGCTAGTTAAGCTATAGTACTCTAAGCAGATCAGGCATCTACATTAATCCTGACACCAATGTATTGAGGTCCCAAAAGTAGCAGGGGTCCACCAGGTTGCCTGGGGAGGTGTGAACTTGCATAGGTTGGAAATGGAGTAAGTCAAAGCTTCAGTGTTGATCAGTAGGGGGATCAGGAATGTGAATGGTTGTTGTACTTCTAATCTGGGTGAGATAGGGAGACCCAGGTGAAAGAAAGAAAGCAGGGAGACAGGGGTGGGAGGGGGGAGACAGACAGAGAGACAAAGAGAGAGAGACACACACACACAGAAACACAGAGAGACAGAGTTTTAATAGCGTAAAATTAGCTAGTCCATTCTGTCTCAAGCCCATAATGATGGCTGCATTACAATGGTTGTCTAAACAACTCAGAGAACCTTCTTTGAAAAGGTGGAATTAGTTGAGGACCCAGTTATAGTAAGTTGTGATGAAATGCCACAGCATAATTTTTGCGTATAATCATTAGTTCTGAATACTTTATACTTTATCACTTGATATCTTGCCTTCTGTCTCTTATCAAGAAAAATGCAGAGCAAGTAGAAAATATACTTCAGGGAATACTTTACTATAGATCACCACTTCTGGATAACTAGGAGCAGAGCTACTTTCAAAAATCCCTCTTGAGTGACCCTCAAAACAGAAAATGATCCTGAAGGTCTATACGTGTGACAGTATCTATCACAAGATATCATGAAGATCCCAGCTTCTGAGATGCACAGCTGACAAATTAGGACTCTGAGCAACACTATGGTATACTAATAAGTTCCCTGATGAAATCTTTAAGTATTTGTGTTACAGATCAAGGAACAAACCTTTATTTATAACTGGATATCTGATCAATAGCAAAATGATGAGGTTGTAAATATGTCCTTTGTAAGTTAGGATTAGCTTGACTTACCATGTCATGGAAGTGTTTAATAAAAATTTTTTTTAAAAAAATAATTCTCTTTCCCTCTCAGTTTAGGAGTTATTTAGATAAAAAGAGCACTTGGTTGAAGTAATAAAAACTGGAACTTTTTAAACATAAATAATATACCTAAAAATTTTTGAGGTGGTCTGAACTTGTGATTTTAACAGTGTAGAGAATTTTTAGTAATCATCTCCGCTGATGCAAATCAGTAACCCACCTTCAGCTTATGGTCTTAGAGTCTGGGGCACTGAAGTGTTAAGTGACTTGCCAATCTCATACAATTAGTATGTATCAGTCAAGAATTGAATCTAGATTTTTCTTGACTTCAAAGTTGCCCCTCTACTACGCTGCCTTTCTAAGTTTAACAGTAGGCTATTTAAAAATAGACCTTGCGTTTCACATTCTAGAATTAATCCAAGATTCAATTCTAATAAAAAGACAAATTATTTTTTCATTCCATCTTTAAGAGATCAACCTGTTAGGTCTTTCACTGTTTATTTCCCTGTATTTCCACATCAGTGTATTTGTAGTTTGCTAAACAGTCAGACCAAAATTTCAAAATATCATTATTCTTTGCACCTGCTATAGCCTAAAGATGAAACTGGAGACATGCAATCAGTCACTGAAAAATCTGCAGTGGAAAGATTTAACACTTGGCTTCCTTCCATTAAATTTCTAACTGTTTTTCTCAATGAAAGAAACACAGACCTTTAAGCAATTGAGTCTTTTCTACAAAATGAAAACACCCAAAGGTTTTCAGACATAATTTGTCTTTACATGAAAAAAATAAGATATTTCTAATTGCTCTTTCTAAACAATAAAATTTCTCTGACTTTATTTCCTACTAAGATTGCTTTCTATAAAAAATAACTTTTCATAGGAAACTTAAAAATTACATGCCTTGTATGATAAATCATTAAGTAATTTTCATCCTTTTTCTCTGACCTTAGCAAATGTAGTCCTAGGTCTTGGAGAGAGGATAAAAATGTCTATAAGAAGTTTTTAAAGTTTTTATTCCATAAATTTTGGGGCTACTAGTAAACTTTTTATTACAGAAAGATATAACAATGTCAGAACTTTGCAAACATGTATTGGATGCCTGACTACTTAAAAAGCAAATGAGTTGATGAAACAAGTAACATTTCCTTGTATGTTGCTGTTTGGAAAAGCATTTCAAGCAGGCAGCATTCTGGCCTCTTTCCTTTCTCTAGGCTCCTCTACCTGTTAGAAAAAGGGTGACACATACGGATAATACCATGGCATGTACTACTTGATTGAAAAGACAGTTTTCATTGCAAAATATGACAGATTCTTTTGGGTCACAGCAAGCAAGTTGGCATAGACACTATAAGTCTTAGTATACTTGAGTGGCAATGCAACTGAGAGGACCCACCTGTATTGAGCAGAGACGTTGCATAAGACAAATTGATATTTGCTATCTATCACTCTGTGCTGTTTTTCCATAGTGCAAAATGTTCATTTCTGTACTGAATCTTCTCCTCTCCCCAACCTTGACTGAACTCTATTGCTATCTCTTGACTAGGGACCTAGATTTTTTTCTTACTAAGATTTGTTGATAATAATAACATCTTTGACTTGACTGCAGTACAGAATTTTGGTTATTCTCTTGGATCATTCATAGACTGAATCATGTCTCTTTCCCCTAACTACATTCCTTTCCCTTCCCCACCCCTCAACTGTAGTTTTTCACCAGTACCCACAAGCTCTATTCCCTTAGGAGACAGAAATCCCAATATTCTTATCTTACACTTCAAACTAAAACAACTCCTGCTCTCACATGTTAATCATATCATGGCAGAGCTTTTTTCTACCTTTCAGGCCTTCCAGTTATAGATACTAGAGCTAAGTTTCCTGATAGTTATTAGGGAATTGGATTTACTCTGGTGAGCTATTGAGGCATAATAGGAAGGAAATTATTGGTTTCCAAAGTAGGTGAAGTGGGCTGTCCTGCTTTGCAGAAACAGAGAATTACCCAAATTTTCTTTCACCAAGGAGTAGGGGACCTTCTTGAGTTTTCTAAGAGGGCAAATTGTTTATGGATCTGTTTCCATAAACAGTCAAGGCAAAGGTGGTCTTTGTATCCTATTAGTGCAAGAAGTTGCTTGCTGGGCTACCTTATAACTTAAAGGAAACAGCTCCCTTTTGAATACTGCAGAGGTACATTTATGAGAACTCAGAGTGGGTATCTTTCTTAGAGTTGAAATGGTACATCCTTGAATTGAATTCACCAACTGGGACAGTAGCAAGGAACTAAGATAGACTATGTCAGCTCCTTTTGGACTCTAAGCTAGGAATTATTGTGGAATACCTGAATAATCAATTATTGAAGGATTTAGCCTTGCCTATTTATAGTGTATTATAAAATCATCAAACATCAAAGCTAGAAGGAACCTTAGATTTCTAGTTGAATACTCTAATTTTATAGATGAGAAAGCTAAGGCTGAGAGACGTGAAGTGATTTTCTACTACAGGTATAGAGAGTCTAGTTCTGTTTCTCCTAGCCCAGTGGAATTAGCCACTAATCTCTCTTTTTCCTTTAATTAGATTTTTTTTAAGTTTACAAGCATTTATTTTCTCTCTTCCATCTCTTCCCCCACAGGAAAATAAAACAAAACCCTAGTTAAAAATATTCATGGTCAAAAAGCTACTAATCTTTCTGTATTCATTTTGCAATGTGATCAACCTTTGGTGTTTTCTGAAACCAAGGCATTTTACCGTGGATCTACTAGTACAGTGTTCAGCAGGGGAAGCCCATGCAGCTTATCCTTGACCCTTCTGTAGCTTTTCACAACCTATCCTGGTCATTCTCTCCTAATTTGACTTCCTTAATACTACTCCTCCAATTTGTCTGAAATTTAATTGGAAGTGGATTTGTTGTGAACATATACTGTGTGCAAGGTGTTGTGCTTGGGATTGAGAGTACAAAGGAAAAACCTGAAAAATAGCCTAGGAACTTAAGGAATTTACATTGATGGATCATCATCCATTTCCTGATCCTGTAATGTGAGTATTCCCCAGGTCCCTGCTTCCAAATGTTTCCTCTTGGAGATCTCATTAGCTCTTATGGATTCAAATAACTCTGTGAATGGCTCCAGCCTGCTATTGATACATTCCTTTAATCTCAACTACTGGAAAGGCTGAGTTTGGTAGATCCCAAGTTTAAGAGTATCAAGCTGCAGTCAGCTATGCTGACTGAGAGCCCCAATTAAAGTTTAGCATCAATAAATATGCTGAGCCCCTGGCAATGAGGGTTAGAGGGAACCAAGTTCCTTGAGGATGGGAAAACTGGCCTAGGACAGAAATAGAGCAGGCGAAAGATGCTGTGTCAGTAATGAGATCAGGCCCTTGAGTATCTATCACCTTCGCTCATAGCTTGGGAGAGATAGGGGACCCAATCTTAAAAAAAAAAACCCAAAACTATGTAAATGACTACCATGTCTATTCAGATATCAGATTATGCTCTTTAGTTTATATAATACACCTGTAGTTTTTTGTGATTCATGAACTCAGTATTTCAGGATCTGAAGACCCCTAAGAGCAGTAATTTATTTGAGAATATACTTATTTAATCCCAGATCATTGTTCAGCATGCCAGATGAGTCTATTCTATCTTCTGGTACCCAGGCCAACCCTGCAGTTTGCTAAGATGGAGAAATATCAATAAAAAAGGAGAATTTGACGTTTTTGAAGCAGATAATATTCCAAGTAACCAGACTTGTTGGGAATGTTTTTTGTCTACCCTAAAAGCCTAGTGGTCAATTTCATGAGCCTTTTCATGACTTTTTATATGTTTTCCTAGGATTTTTGTTGGTCACATATACAACATGATAACTGATAGAATGTCCAGTCCTCTGAAACATATGTCTGGGTAAAAGATCCCATGGTAGCAACTTTTTTTTAAGCAATAGAGTTTTCCTTTTATTCAGGTGACCACAGTCATGTTTCAACTCTTCCCAAAGGTTTCCAACCCAGTGTTAAAAAAAAGGACCCAAGTTCAGATAGGCTCATCTACCTTCTTAAAGGTACACCTTGGCAGCGAATACACGTTGTATAACAAGTAAAACATTTCAGATATGTTGGAGAATACATATGCTGGCCATCACAATTGCCCCCTCCCTTCATTTTGATAGCATAGCTATTGGTTACATAGTCACCACTGAGACATGTAATGTGCATGTAATATAAAACAAATAATTTTTAGCTTACAAGTTTAGATACCTACAATGTGGGGTAGAGAGTGCGTTCAGGGAAGACTAGTACCTCTAGTGTGAGATCAGCTGAGCCCTTTTCATGTCTGCTTTCCATCTTTGGTGTCCACCTGAATCACTTAACTCTTATATGTGACTCCAAGAAGCTGTAGCATGCACAGAAGCCACATCCCAGTAAACCATTTTAGCAGACAAGCTAAACCCAGTTGAAGGTAACTGAGGGGTGCTGTCTACCCCAAACATGTGAAGATTTCTCTGGTGGAATGGGGGGATGAGAACAATTTGTTTCAAAGGTCATGAAGGAGGCTAAAGCAGGTGCTGTGGAACACTTAGAACTTGTTCAGACATCAAAGATGCCCATGGTCATCCACTGCATCACCAGTTGTTCTAACTTTTGTCTTGCCACTGGACTTCAGTGACTCTGGAAGATAGTGAGGTCCATGACTTTGTGCAACTTTTCCTACTTAAACTGAATTTATGTGAGAATCAAAAGACATCACTCTTACCATTTTACCATTTTTACCTGCCTCAAAATCCTGTAGCAATAGGCAAATGACAAAGCAACAGGTATAGATATACTGGGAACTGTAGTCACAACCTTGCACAGATGGCGCAGGCTGTTTTCATCTCACTGGACTGAAACAGCAGTGGGATTTGGCAGCCCCCTGGGTGTTTGAGAAACCTTTTTGCTTACTTCCTAGCATGAGGAAGGTGCTAGAAAAGGTGCCCTAAAAATTGTCTGCTTCACCCAATCCTGGCCTGCAGTTGAAACACAAAAAAATATACAGAATTTTCTATAAGGATGATTTCAGTCACCATTGGTACATGGAATGTGTGCACGCTCATGGACAACACAAAATCTAGTAGATATGAAAGATAAACAACTGTTGTAAGAGAACTCACAAGGTATTATCTAAGTAGCAGCCCTTAGAGAAACAAGGTTGGCATATGAAGGCCAGCATACTAAAGTCAGAGCTTGAAATATGTTTTTCTGGAGTGACCACAGTGAAAGGGGGTACTGTGAAGCTGGTGTAGGTGTAATCTAGTCAACGAGCTTGTGTGCTTACCAAAAAGAGTGAATGACAAGCTCATGACAATGTGATTGCCACTTGAAGGAAACAGCCACACTACCATCATCAACGCCTATGCTCCCACCATGATGAACCCTGATGAGGTCAAAGAAAAATTTTGTGAAGACCCTGAGACCCTCATCATCAGTGTGCCAACAGAGGACAAGATTATAATCTGGAATGACTTTAATGTAAGAGTAGGCACTGACTACTAGACATGGCAGGGAGTACTTGCGAAGAATGAAGTCAGAAAAAGCAACAGTGACATCTCATGACCTTATCATTATCAACACTGTCTGCTATTTACCTAAATGCAGCAAAACATTGTGGATGCAACCTTGCAGTAAACGCTGGCAATGACTTTACAATATTGTAAGGAGAAGGGAAAGACAGGATGTGAGAGTTATGAAGAAGATATATGGTGTGGAGTGCTGGATTGATCGTAGACTTATCCTCTCTAAGCTAATATTTGAATTTAGCAAAAACAGTGGCCCCCAGGCAAGATGACTACCAGAAGACAATATCAACTGATTAGAACACTTCTTCTAGTGGGAACAATTTGTTGTTAACTTGGAGGGAAAACTAAATCGACACACATTGGCAACAGTGGAGCAGAAAAGGAGTGGAAAACCAGAGATTTGGTGTATAACATTGCTTTTATTCATCTAGGCCAGAACACTCACAAATATCAAGATTGGTTTGACAAAAATTATGGGGAAATTCAGAAGCTGCTAAACAAAAAATAAGAACCTGACAATTTACCAACATAGTTCATCTTTCTCTAAGAAGGAAGCTCCATCAAAAGTAAAGTACAAGGGAAACAGAGAGATACAGGATTCTTGGCTCAGTAAGAAGGCAGATGAAATTCAATATTATGTGATAATAACAATCTGAAGCACTTTTATGATGCCCTGAAGGCTATTTATGAGCCAGACATATGGTACATTTCAACTACTCAGTGCTGATGGAGCCACATTGATTAGTGATAAGGACATGATCCTAGAGAGATGGGCTGAACAATTCCATAGTGTTCTCAACAGACCATCATCAATCAGTGCTGAAATCATTGACCACATACAGTTTAAAGTCAAGCCTCTCTAGCCAAACTTCCAACTGAAGAAGAGACTTTGAATGCCATTACATTCCTCTCATGTGGCAAAGCCCCTGATTTTGATTCTATTACAACTGAGATATATAATGCAAATTTACTCTGTTCATACAAAAGCTGACTGAAATTTTCCAGGTTATAGGGCAAAAGGAAGTTAGGAATTCAAGGATTCCTCCATTGTCCATCTCTATAAAAGTAAAAGAAATGAATTATCCTGTGACAATCACAGGAGCATCTCTCTCTCAGTTATTGCTACCAAGATTCTCACCAAAGTCCTCCTCAAATAGGCTAATCCTTCATTTGAAAGATGGTCAACTACCTGAGAGCCAGTATGGCTTCATAAAGGGCCAAGGAAACACTGATATAGTTTTTGCTGCCTGACAACTCCAGGAGAAATGCCAGTAGTGGAACACAGAAGTCTGTACACAAAATTCAGGGGTCTGACCAAGGTCTTTGATACTGTCAATCTTGAGAGCTTGTGGAAAGTTTTGGCAAAATTTGGGTGCTTGAAGTTCATCAGCATTGTACGTCTGTTCCATGATGGCATGCTTTCATGGGTTCTGGATTATGGATAATGCTATCATGCTTTCTCAGTCACCAATGGAGTGAAGCAGGGCTGTGTGCTTGCTCCCATGCTTTTTAGCACTGTTTTCAACAGTGTTGTCAGATGCTGTCAATGAGGATGAAAACAGCATCAAGGTCAGCTCCTGTACTGACAGCAAATTGCATTTGTCCTCCATTTTTGAAGAAGACCATGACATCAGAGAAATGATGTCATGACGTGCACTTGACTTTGTTTTGAGTAAGGGACAGCAAATTATTTAGCTTGAAAAGGCTACAAGCCTAGACTAAAGTGGAGGGAGAGATATTTTATTCACAAATGGAGCCTCCGTGGCTGAGATACAACAAAGTATGGGTTGATTCTCTGCTGTTTGTGTTAATTTTGGCCTAACAATTAACAGCAAGAAAACATAGATTCTCCACCAGCCAGCACCACACCATGTGTGGAATCATCAGTTACAGGAAATGGAGAAATAGTGAATGTTGTAGATAAGTTTACTTATTTGGCAGTATGCTTTCGAGGGATATCCACACAGATGAGATAGATGTCAGAGCTAGCTCATTGTTTGGGAAAGTTGTTTGAAGGAAAGTATGGGAAAGAAGAGGTATTAGATTGCGTACCAGACTGGAGGTCTACAAAGCCGTTGTGCTGACCCCATTGTTGCATGCTGTGTTTTATACCTATGTTGTACATTTCCATTTAAATTGAATTGAATCTTAGGAAACTTCTGAAGATCCCCTGGAAAGATAAGGTGTGGATGCTGAGTTTTTTCCTAGAATTAAACTGCCAAACATTCAAACTCTACTACAGAGAGTATAACTCCCTTGGGTTTGCTATATTGTTCAAACACCAAACATACATTGGCATGAAAGGCCATTGCATAACCCTCCCTCACTTAAATCCAGATCAATTGCATGTCATGATACCACCTCCATGATGTCATGATCCTCTTTGAGAATGAAGAACAAATAACTACAACATTTTACAGAGAACTCACAGAAGACAAGCGCTGACATGGAGGTCAGAAGAAACAATAGAAGGACACTCTCAAGGTCTTTCTGAAGAACTTTGAGATCAATTACAAATTCTTGTACATGTTACATGTACATGTACATGGGAGGCAAAGGACTGCACAGCATGGTGTACTCATATCACCTTGACTCCAACATAGTGATGCCATTTTGGTCCTCTGAGGTTGAAGGACAGCAACAGCCACCAATCTACAGCATCATTATTAAAACTCCCATGTGTTATGCTCTGTCTCCCCCATCCTAGGTAAGAATAACTGCAGCTATTTTCATGATTCGGTTGTGTTCCATGTCATATTTAAGTAATACAGAATACCTGGCATTATGAAAATAGTTATTGTTGCTGTTTGTCCTTTGTTCTCAAAGAGGACTATGACATCAGGAACATGATGCCATGACTTGTGAATTAGAGCTCACAATTAAAACAAGAAACATTATCTAAACAAAACATTTTTCTCCCTCCTTGGCATTGAATATTTAATAATTTTAAGGAAGCATAATTCCTGAGAGGATGAAAATGACATGAATATCCACCCAAAGTAAATTTAAAGGTGTTTTAGTATACAAATGACAACCTACTCTTTTCATTTTTTTTTTGCAGAATTGTTCACTGCATTAATTTGCGAGTTCCTTGAGGGTAGGAACTTTCTTTTGCCCCTTTCTTTATCCCTGGTATTTCAGACAGTGTCTGGCATTTATTAAATACTTATTGATAATGTAGATGATAAATTCTCCAAGAGATTTCATTTGTCTCTATTTGTTAGGAATTTCATTGATAGCCTCTGATCCCTCGCCTCAAAAAAATCAGCTTAAGGAACAAGTGATTGGACGAGCATAGATATCCACTTTCCATTTGAAAACTACAGTTTGTCATTGGTAAACTTTAATTTAAAATCTTTAACTGAGAAAACCTGTGATTGCATTTCCTCCACTGACTGAAATCAACTTATTCATGTCATTTTGCTTGCTTTTTTTTATGGATGAATAGGGTGATTTCTTCAAGTCTGTCTTCTTTTGGACCTTCTCAAACACTGTTTCATTAGTAATTAACATAATAGCCATATTTAAGAGAATGCAAATCAGAGATAATATAATAATAGCTAACATTTATATAGTGCTTACTGTGTGCCAGGCACGGTGCTAAGTGCTTTACAGTTATAATCTCATTTGATCCTCACAACAATCCTAGGAGGTGGATGCTCTAGCAATTATGAAAATGGCAAAAAACACTTTTCAGTGGTTTTAAAAATAAAACAATTCATAATATTGGGATGAGGAGTAATACTGAATTACATCACCCAGGGAAGGTTATAGCCATTTTAAAAGGAAAGTAAAACACATATATAAATGATTCTTTGAAGATAATTCTAAAGAAAATGCTGCTAGTTTAAGTTCACCACAAGGCTCTCTCTATTCAAATCCTCTGTTCTTTCATTTCCTCTAGGTCTTTATAATTATTTTGCTTTCTTTTCTTTTCTAAACTGTTTTGCATTCTCATGTCTATTGTAAGTAACATGCATTGCTACTAGGAGTGCCAAAGAAGAGACAAAGATCAACTGACTGTCCAAAGTCTGATATGAGAAATAGGGAAGGAGTGGTTGTAACACATTTTCACATCTTAGCTGCAGCAAATTGCAGATGATCTTTTTGCTCATCTCTCCACACTTCTTCAGTAGCTACAATGGGGATCATGACCCCACAAATGCACAATGATCCAGACCCTTTTTATGTGGAGAGTTTATTGCCAACTCCTAAGAAGATATGCAGTGTATGCCAATCTATCTTATTGGTGACTTATTCAATGACTTTGATAAAAAGAAAATAACTAGATCAAGGTCTTTTTCCTTAAAAAGTGGGAGTCATAATCTTCTATGCCAGAGGGTTGCCCAGAAGTTCCAAGCTACAGCATCATGTAACTTTTTCTTTGTTTTCAGAATTTCAAGGATATTGCATCTATGTCAATGGTGTGTGGCGGAAATGTGGGTGATTCATGAGTGATGGAGGGAGTGGACCAGAAAGAGAAGATAAGGGGAGAGGAACTCTGTGGGTGGGGAGGGTATCAGTTAAGCAATATGTAAGGGGGTGAGCTCATGCTGAGCTTGCTCTTGCTCCTTGGGACTGATACCCAGCAGACATCTAAGCAGCCTTTTTATAAACTGTTGGCTCATTTTAGTCCCTGATTAGATATAATATTTAAGTGAGTCACTTACCTCTTTTCCAGGATTATGTAATTTTTTTGTTTTGTTTTTATTGCTACATTTTGTCTTGACATAGCAGACATAGCTGGTAATTCCTTGACAACAGTTTAGCAATAACACAATAGAATGATTACAACTGGTAGAGTATGTCATTTTTTGACTGCATAGTTTAGTTTTTGATAGAGAAAGGAAGGTTATGTAATTTTAATAATTTTGTACCAGGCAGCTAGATGGCACAGTGAATAGAGTAATGGGTTTGCAATCAGAAAGATTCATCTTCATGAGTTCAAATCCAGCCTCAGACACTTACTAGCTGTCTGACCCTGGGTAAGCCACTTTGTCTCAGTTTCTCATCTATAAAATGAGTTAGAGAAGGAAATGATAAAATGATACTCTAGTATCTTGGCCAAGAAAACCCCAAATGGTGTCACAAAGAGTTGAGCATGACTGAACAATGACAAGGATCACAGAACTAGAAGTGGGAGGATCTTAGAAGTCATAGACCTTCCCCTCCTCTCAAAAATATATAAAAAAAAAAATCTGCACCAATATCTTCTGCAAATTTTCTTAAATTTCTCTTGGTTTTTTATATGTACAATTTTTATGCAGTTTGTATAGAGCTAATCAAAGGAGTTCCCTCATCAAATTAAGTTTACAATGAGGTGAACTTTTGGGACTGGAGCTCACTGGGAGGGAAACTTTGTCAGGAGTTTGGACTGAAATCCCTATTGAGAATATAGATATACCCTTTAGCATGTCCTGGAAAATTTGTTTTGCTACTGGGGGCTGCATCCAGGATGAATTTGCTGGTTCAGAATATTGGAAGGAGGGATTCTTGTCAGAGAAACCAACTCTTTTTACTAGCTCATAAATGGTAACTTCATTGAGAATTTGGGACCAAGGCTCATAGATTTAAAGCTGATAGGGAACTGACAGAACACCTAGTCTAACTTTTCTTTCTGTGGATATCTTGGAGTTTAAGGGTTAGATTTCTTTCTTAGGGACCATGTCTTAAACCCAAATTACTCTGGTTCTCATTGATTGGCCAACAATAGGTCCCAGCCCATGCCTCACTTGGTCCTTGTTTGATGGCTCAGACTGAGTTAATAAATATAAATAGCAATGTTTCTGTTTTGTTTAGAAATGTTGAGGGTGATTTTTTTTTTAACTAGGTAAAAGAGGTCATTCTTTGCTTTATTTCTTACCTCCTCTTGGCAGTGTACTTTCCAGGGATGTACACATTGACAGTGAGGTTGATGCACATATTGCCGGAGCTAGCTCCGTGTTTGGGAGGTTCTGAAGAAAAGTTTGGGAGAGAAGAGGTATTAGACTGACTACGAATCTGAAGGTCTACAGAGCCATCGTGCTGACCTCGTTGCTATGTGCTTATGAAACATGGACAGTCTACCAGCACCATGCCAGGAAACTGAATCGCTTCCATTTGAACTGTCTTAGGAAGATTCTGAGGATCACATGGCAGGATAAGGTACCAGACACTGAGGTCCTTATTCAAACTAAACTGCCAGATATTCAAACTATGCTTCAGAGAGCTGATGGACTGGCCAGATTGTTCAAATGCAAAATGTACCCTTGCCAAAAAGACTATTTTATGGAGAACTTGCATGGGGCAGGCAATCACATGGTGGCCAGAAGAAGCAATACAAGGATGCTCTCAAGCTGTCTCAAGAACTTTGGATTTGACTATGCAACATGGGAGATACTGGCATAGGACCACTCAGCATGGCGTGCCCACATCAGAAAGGGTGCTGTGCTCTTTGAGCAAAGTGGAATTGAGACAGCACAAAGTAAATATAGGATATGCAAATTTGGGATATCCACCCCAAATATTCACACAGACTATCTGTGCCCAACCTGTGCTAGAGCATTCCAAGTTCGTATTGGTCTGATCGACCACAGTCAGACACGCTGAAATTTCACTTTATCATGGTGATGTCATGATCCTCTTTGAAGATGAAGGATAACAACCAACCAACCAACCAACCTAGTCTTAATCACTGAATGGGTGTTGCCTCAGTCAAACTGAGACCTGGGAAAGACTTTAAGTTAAAAAGGCCAAGATTTCCCACTGCATGCAAGCCATCTCCAGTCATCCTGATTTATATCTTGCCACTGGACCTACATGACTTCAGAGTCATGAGTGAGGCTGGCAACTTTGCACAGCCTTCCCTCCCTTAAATCCAATCAATTCATTTGCAAATCATGACTTCACCTTCCTGATGTCATGGTCCTCTTTGAGAACAAAGGACAAATGACAACAAGGAGGAAAGTGAGGACACGATTTTTGTTGCTGTTGTTTCATAATCATATGAGTTCTTATTCCAGTAACTCTTCTCTTTATTTTCTCATGTAAGCTATTAACTAGTTCAGGGCTTTTAATAAGAGACATCATTAATATTTAATAATTATTGACATTAATTTTAATAATATTTTAATATTCTGTTACTAGTACAATACTTAGGTTATTTGAGCTATTATCTCTCACTCTTTAAACATGACTAGCCCATCTTCTTTTTTGTAGCATTAGATCTTTGTTGACATCTTTTATCCTACTTCTTACATATAAATTCTTGTTGGCAATGTGTTCCCATCTTTTTATACTTATCATATGTCTTTACATTCTTTTTCAGATCCCCTAAATTCTTTGATTCTTCTGATATCATGATGGTCTGTGATTCATAGATACATAGTGCAGAGAGGTGAGAATAAGGAGATGTTGGAGCTGAACTCTCTCTTTAAATAGAGGCTTAGAGTTCATGGGCTGAGCCATTGCCCGTTGTCTTGACTTATGTCTTACCATAGGACTACAAATAACTTTGGATGCCTAGGGTGAGGCTGATAATTTTGCACAGCTTTGCCTCCCTCAAATCCAATTCACTTGCAAGTCGAGACATCACCTTTCTGACATCACTGACAACAAACAATAACAGAGATCATGACCCCACTTTCCAATCAGAGAGTCAGAGTATAGTGATGAGGTGGAGTACCAAGGCTGATGAGATCCTACAGAATGATGAGGATATATGATAATGAGCTTTTTGGGGTATGGTGGAGAAGTCAAAGAAGACTCAAAGTAGCACAACCAGGTAATAACTGAAATTGATGTTGCAAAATTAATAACAATGTACATGGCTTGGAAGAAGAGATATGAGAAGATATCTCCCTCCACTCCTTCAGAAAGATATGGAACATTATATGTATTCCCAGATTTTTTTTGGTATGCATTGATATATTTGACTGATTTTTTTCTCTTCCTCTTTTTCTTTTACTCTTTTTTTATTGTTGTTCTTATTTAGGGTGGTTCTTAGGGGCTGGGAGAAGAGTGACTGAGGGAGAAATTTAGGAAATGTAAATACAAATTTTCAAAAAATATTCAAACAAGAAATGTTTAAATATGTAAAGTTTAATTAATTTTAAATTAAAACTTAAATTTATATTGTTTAAATTTTTTAAAAAGTTGTATAGAAAATTAAAGCAAAGACAGATAACTGAGACTGACTGCAGAAGTCTGTCATGTTGACTCTGCCCTGTAAGAATATATCAGGGGTGCAAAAGTACAGAATAAGATGAGACTAGTAAGGAAAGCTTAGGACAACAGAAATATTTTTTAAGCTATTTATTTTTGAGGAAATAATATGTGGGGTTTTTTTTAAGGTAGACAATGCTTAGTGCGGATGGGATGATAATAACTGACAACAGAGAGAAGGAAGAAGTGCTTAATTGTTGTAATGTTTCTGTTGTCTTTGCCAAAGAGAATGATTTTTGGATTAAAAGGGACAAAATAGGAATGTTTGATGAGGAATTGATGTCGAATATAAATGAGAAGTTTGTAAGAAAGGCCTTAGATGCCCTTAATGAATTCTGGTTACCTGGCTCAGATGAACTATATCACTCATTACTTAAAACAACAATTGCAACAATAATTACTGGATTAGATTGTTAAATTGGAGTCAGTAATATTTGAAAAACCAGAGAAGAGGAGAGATACTATAGGACTGAAAAAAAGGCAAATGTCCTGATTTTCAAAAAGGGAAAAAACAGAGTCTACAAACTCTAGGTCAGTGATCTTGGCTTTGGTTTTTTGAGAAAATTCTAAAACAAATTATTTTGAGATGGTTAATGAAGAGCCAGAATAGGTTCATTAAGAACAGAATGTGCCAAACTAACTTCATTCCTATTTTTTTTAACAAGATAGAAAAAGAGAATACTACAGATATAGTTTGCTTCATTTTCAGCAACAATTTTATAAAACATCTCATTTTCTCTTTATAGAAGAGAGATATAAGTTCACCTAAAGTACATTTAGGTCAGGAATTCTTAATCTGGGCTCCATGGATTCCCAAGGAATTTATGGATCGTCAGTAAGAATTTATTAAGCATCTCCTACGTGATAGGACTGTGCTGAGCTGTGGGGACACAAAGAAATGCCAAAGATAGTCCTTGCTATCAAGGAGTCTAGTTGGGGAAACACAATGCAAACAACTGTGTACAACCAAGCTCTATACAGGATAAATTTAGGGAGTCACAGGAAAAAACTTGTAGAAGGTGAGATTTTAGCTGAGACCAGAAGGAAGCAAGGCAAACCAAGTTATAGAGATCAGGAGGGTAAGAGTTACAGACAGCCAGTGAAAGTGTAAAGAACCTTGAGATGGAGTGTCTTATGTGAGGAACAGCAAGGGGGCTAGGATCACTGGATTAAAGAGTATGTGGGAGTGAGTTAGATATAAGAGCCAGATTATAAAGGGTTTTGAATGCCAAACGGAATATGTAATATTTGACCTAGAAGTGTTAGGGAACCACTACTTTGTTGAATGAGGAGTAACATACTCATATCTATGCCTTAGGAAGATCAATTTGACATCTGAGGGGAGGATATACTGCAATGAGGAGAGACTTATGGCAGTGTGACAAACCAGCAAGCTATCGTAAGAGATTTCAGGTGGCAGCTAGGTGGCAAATCATATAGTGTTGGTTTGGCATCATTAAGACTTGAGTTCAAATCTAGACTCATCTGGGTGACCCTGGGCAAGCTGCTTAAACTTTCCTCAACCTCAGTTTCCTCAGGTGTAAAATAGGGATAATAATAGCATCTACCTCTCAGGGTTTTTGTGAAGACAAGATAAGGTAATGTTTACAAAACATTTCTTATAGGTCTATATAAATGCCAGGTATTGTTATTATATTTTTCATTTAATGACTTTCCCATCATCTCACAGGTACAGAAGAAAGTCTTAAAACTAGGTTTTGTTGACTCTTAATATGAACCTGCCATCCACTATGCCACACAATCTTTCAGAGCAAAGAAGTTTAACTGATATAAAGTGATCATGAAATTTCAGAAACTGCAGTAGGCAGCATATACTATTTCTTAAATTCAGTGAAAAATACCCAGTAAGTCTTCAATGAATGAATCTAACATTGAAACTTTTAGTCATTAAAGTAGGCTGATGGGGAAGAAATTTTTGGTTATTCTTCAAATTATGTTAAGAGGCAACTTCTTGCTGTGGTCCATTGCTTTTAATACTCTAGCACTGGCATTTTCTGTGTCTTTCCTTCCTTTTTTCCAAAAAAAAAAAAAAAAAAGAAAAGGAAGAAAAAAATAACTACAAAAAAATCTTTTGTCATATATTTAATGATTATCAAATATACTGCTAAACATACTAGAGGAATAACTATTTACAGGATTTCATTGGTTATTATTAATTCAGTCTTAATGTATATTTTTGCAAATGAGCATTTAAAAATATTGTCTTTTCTTCAATGTTGCGTATGTGTATCTCTTTTCTATAGAACAAAAACATAGTGAGAAACGTGCTCCCTAAGGGTAAAGCCTTATCATTTTTGTTCCATAACATAGAAACATCTTAAAATATCCCTTGATCATCATCAAGGTTTAAGTTGCATATAGAATAAGTGCATAGATTACATTTATTGTGGTGACCAAAGACAGTGGTTTAAGTTTCTTATCACATTGTTTGAGAGTTGACTTTTATAATACATCAAGTCTTACCAAAGTTAGTGAGGTGTTCTTTAAAAAGATGTGACCCTGGATATCAGACACCAAGAAAACAACACAGAGTAATGACCTATGCCAAAAATAAATGTTCTTATTGATTATTAAGTAACTTCAATGCTCAGGAAAGCTGTTGAGTGACTGATCTTGGATATCTGTAGAGCATAGACCCCTTGACTGATTCCTTAAAGTTCATTTAAGTTCATTTGTGATTCAACTCTCTCCTCTTCTCCTTTAAAATCTCTAGTTTCCTTTAAATACAGCCTAAATGCACCATCCTACATGAGGAGGGAGAGAAGGAAGGGCACAAGTATGTATTAAATACCTACTATGTTTTAGGGACTGTGCTAAACGCTTTACAGTTATTATATCATTTGCTCTTCATAACAACGTGAGAGGTAGGTGCTATTATTACCTCCATTTTATAGATGAGGAAATGGAGGTAAACAGAAGTTAAGTGAGTTGTCCAGGATCACACAGCTACTATCTGAGGCTGAGTTTGAACTTAGGTTTTTCTAACTCCAAGCCCAGTACTCTATCCATTGTGCACGTGGCTGCCTGAATGGAACACAGCTGGTACTTAACAAATGATTCATGATTGACTATCAACAGATTATAATGAATTAGTTACAGATTTATTCTGTGTTCACTTTCACTTTTTCCCTTATAGTTTTAGAGATTCAGCGATGGAAAAATGCACTTAGTTGACAGATACTATCAATTTTAGTCAAGAAATTATTTTTAAAAATCAAAAGAGAGATCCAAAGCAATGCTTTCATGGTAACAATATGTTCCTCTCCTAGTGTGCTACAGGTCTCTCAACTGGACACACTTTACTGGAGGGAAAGACTAAAATAAGTATGAAGAGGGGTATGCAGCATGAACTCACTCATAGGCCACTCCCAAATGAGATTTTTTGTCCCTACTCTCCTAAAAGTTCTAGTTTTTCACTCCTGTCTGTTTAAGGATGAGTCCTCCCATGTATCTCATTACTCTCCATTTCTGTGTGCATATGTTTTGGGGGTCAGGGAGATACTTGCTCCCTCAGCATCTTCCACTAAGTTGTAGGGGTTCTGAAGAACTCCTTTCACTCCCTTCTCCAGCTTGTCTTCCTATTCCATGTTTTTCTCTGCAGCAGCTGTCCATGAGAATGACATTGGTCCTCCTTCCAATCTCAAAAAAGCACTGGAGATATTGTGAAGGTAGGGCATAGCTAGTAGTTGCTCCCTGAATGGGTGCTGTTGCAAGTTAAGGAAGGAGAGTAATTCTGTACACAAGGTGGAAGATTCGTGTTTTTGCTATGTAGTTTCTTTTTTTTAAATTAATTTCTTTTGTTTTTAGTTTTCAACATTCACTTCTATAAGATTTTGAGTTCTAAATTTTCTCTCCTCCCTCCATTCCCCCCTTTCCAAGATGGCATGCAATCTGATATAGGCTATATATGTACAATCGTATTACATGTATTTGCACATTAGTCATGTTGTGAAGAAGAATTAGAAACAAAGGGAAAAACCATGAGAAAAAAAGAAAAAAAAGAAAATAGTATGCTTTGATCTGCATTTAGACTCCATAGTTCTTTCTCTGAATGTGGATAGCATTTTTCATCATGAGTCTTTTGGAATTGTCTTTCCTTGTATTGCTGAGAAGAGTTAATTGTCTATCAAAGTGGGTCACTGCACAGTGTTACTGTTACTATGTACAGTGGTCTCTTGGTTCTGCTTACTTCACTCAGAATCAGTTCATTTTAAGTCTTTCCAGGTTTTTCTGAAGTCTACCTGCTCATCATTTCTTAAGGAACAATAGTATTCCATTACATTCATATACCCCAACTTGTTCAGCCATTCCCCAGTTGATAGGCATCCCCTCAACATCCAAGTTTTAGCCACCACAAAAAGAACTGTTATAAGTATTTTTGTGCTTGTGGGTCCTTTGCCCATTTTTATGATCTCTTTGGGAGACAGAAATAGAAGTGGTATTGCTAGGTCAAAGGATATGCACAGTTTTGTAGCCCTTTGGGCATAATTCCAGATTGTTCTCTAGAATGGTTGGATCAGTTCACAACTCTACCAACAATGCATTAGTGTTCCAATTTTCCCACATCTTCTCCAACATTTATCATTTTCCTGTTTTGTCATGTTAGCCAATCTGATAGGTGTGGTATTGTACCTCAGAGTGGTTTTAATGTGCATTTCTCTAATTAGTAGTGATTTAGAGTATTTTTTCATCTGACTCTAGATAGTTTTAATTTCTTCATCTTAAAACTCTCTGTTCATATCCTTTAGCCATTTATCAATTGGGGAATGATTTGTATTCTTATAAATATGACTCAGTTCTCTATTTATATTAGAAATGAAGTCTTTATAAGAGACACTGGCTGTAAAAACTGTTCCCCAGTTTTCTGCTTCCCTTCTAATTTTGTTTGTATTGGCTTTGTTTGTGTAAAATATTCTTAATTTAATGTAATTAAAATTATCCATTTTGTATTTTTTGGTGTTCTCCATCTCTTGTTTGGTCATAAATTCCTTTGCTATGTGATTTCTTAACCAGGAAGGTTGTACCCTTTTGCAAGCCTGTAAACAATCATATATCATTTCCTTAAACTCTCTTCTTCACTAATTGCTGTCAGAAGGTGATTTGGAGTGGGAGGGGGGATACAATTATCATAAAATAAAGAGGATATAAGCAAAACTTTACACTGTTAGGATTAGGAAACTTTGCTTGAGATCATGTACTATTTTGTATTATTTTCTGGTCTTTGTATTCCCAATGTGCCTAACCCTTACTTGGTGCTCTGTGAATGGTTATTGAATTGAACTGAATCTCTAAGAGATTAGCTATAATTATAGCAAAGTTTCTTAAATTCTACATTGAGGACACTCCATAGTGAATAAAAAGTGTCTCCTTTTTCAAAATATCTTACCCACCACTTACACAAATCACCTTCTGACAGCAATTAGTGAAGAAGAGAGTTTAAGGAAATGATATATGATTGTTTACAGGCTCTAGTTAACACAGTTACAGCACAACTACACCTGGTCAGTTTTTTCAGGTTAATTTTCCATCAGTTGACATTCAGGAATTTTCACTGAAACTATAATTGCCCTGTCTCTATGTAAGGGGCAAGCAAAGTAGGATCTTTTGCTGTTTTTGTTTTAGTGTAATCAAGAAGTATAATGCCTCTGATTGAATTGGAGTAACGTGCAGAAACAAGAGTTTCTTTAACTAGAAACAATATATGTATTTATATTGTTAATGTAATTAAAGATCTTCCCCACTGCCCATTAAAAGGAGTATGATTAGGGAAAATTTATAGGAAGGCCCATACCTTTTGTTAATGAGGCACTGGTTCTCAAATTTTGGGATGCCTTCTGGCTCTAAAACAGGTATAAATACTCTGAAGGTGAGGTTTTACTTTGGGGTTTAGTTTTTGGAAGAAGCTTTGTGTGCTAGATGAGACTCTGGGAAGCTGCTAAGGAACCCCCTGGCTTTGAAAACTCAGAAGTTGGTGCTTCTCTCTCTAGGAACTATAGTCAGACAGTTGGACCTCTCTGTTGATTCATGATATATGTATTGTTTATGTCAAACAGTTTGGAAGCTCTGTCTGTTGACTTTTGATTTCTCTGTATTTTCTCTGAAGTTCAGGGTGCTGACTTTTTCCCCTGAACTAACTGAATGATACATGTACTTGATTAAAGTGATTGTTAACTCCTCAAAAGTTGCCTTTCCTTTTATCAATGCAGATCTAAGAACCTGTGATAGCAGGCCCCCCTGTGTATGTTGAGTGCTTACTGATACATTCTATCAAAGTCATCCTTCATGATTCTTATTTTCACTTTGTCAGGAAATGAAATACTACTTATAATTCTATTAAGTGAGGTTAAATTAAATAGGAGTTAAATATCACAACCGACTATAATGGTAGGTCATTTGAAAATTCTAATTTATAGTGATAATCAGGGTTTCTTTCTTTTTTCCAGACCTATGATTTTCAGTGCAAATTTCAACTATTCTAAATTTCTAGTTTTGGAGCAGTGGTGGGTTCTTAACCTCCTTTTTTTAATATGCCAGATGCCCCTGGCAGTCTGATAAAGCCTATGGATCCCTTCCTTCTCAGAATAACATTTTAAAATTCATAAAATAAAATACATAGGATTACAAAGTAATCCTATAAATATACTTTTATATATGAGCCTAGAAACATAAAACTCCTACATCCTAGAAATAGTGTTTCAGTTATGTAGAAATACAGTCTTCATTTTTTAAAAAACAAAGTTCACAGACACTGAAGTTAAGAACTTTTGTTTTTAGAATTGGCCTCTAAAGAAATGAGAGATTAAGTGACTTGCTCAGGGTTACATGGCCAGTATATGCCAGAAGCAGGACTCAAACCCAAGTCTTCATGACCAATATCTAAATATTCATACTTCCTTAGTAATTGCAATTTCTATAAGTTCCTTTGAACCAGCTATTTTCCCAATACATGGCAGTTGGGACAATAACCAGATATAACTTGCTGTCTAAAGGGATGAATTATGGAAATGCAGGCACTGCTACAAAGAAAGTAATCCATTCTTTCCCCTCCCCAGGCCAGATCAGAGGAGTTAACTGATCTTTAATGAAAATTGCAAGTCCTCTTGATTCTACCTGAGTTCCAAAACTACATCTCCAACTATTTGTTGGATGCCTTCATATGGATTTCCTATATTTAAAAGAAAGAGAAACTGTTATCTTTCTACCTAAACTTACACTTTCTTCTAACTTCCCTATTTTTTTTATGAGTACTAACATTTTTCCAGTTACCCTAGTTTGCAACCTAGTTGTTATGTTTTCATACCTCTTCACTCTTTACTTACCTCTCATATCCAATCAGTTTCCAAGTCTTCTCAATTCTATCTTCTCAATATTTTCCCCTATCATCTTGTTCTCTCTACTCAGACTGCAAACACTGAAGTCCAGGCTCTTATCACTTCTTGCCTGGACTACTGCTATAGCCTCCTAATTTGTCTCTTTGTACCCAGTATCTTCCCTCTCTGATCCATGGAAGGAAGGAGGCAGTATCTTAAGGTCTGATCAAGAACTCCTCTCAAGAACCCTCAGTGGATCCCCATTGCTACTAAGATAAAATATACACTCCTTTTTCTAGCATTTAAAATCCTTTACAATCTGGCTCCAATCTATTTTTCAAGACTAAGCTCACATTATTTCCCTTAATATACTCTCTGCTATAAACTGGCTTAATTGATTCTCCCTATACACAAGGTTCTTTCACTTGTGTTTGTGCTTTTGCAAAGGTTATTGTTCACACTGTAATACTCTTCCTCTTTCCCTACACATCTTAGTCTCTCTAGTTCCCTTCAAGGTTATGTCAGGTGCCAACTCTTTCAAGGGGCCTTTCCCAATTTCCTTAGGATTACAAAGTAATCCTTTAAGTATATCATATATGTCTATATATTTCTATAAATGCATAACTATAAAAATGTAACTGATTTCCCTACTTGTTCAAGTGTTAATCACAATCCCCAAATTATACTGTATTTATTGTACATGTGTATATACATCATATATTATACATATTAAAGTGTATATATATGCATTATATATGTATGTGTAACAATATAACATATAATATGAATCTCCTGTATTTATCTATAAACATGATATACCCGTTTTCCCAGTAGAAAATAAATATTTTGAGGGC
This sequence comes from Notamacropus eugenii, assembly GCF_028372415.1. Taxonomy (NCBI): domain Eukaryota; kingdom Metazoa; phylum Chordata; class Mammalia; order Diprotodontia; family Macropodidae; genus Notamacropus; species Notamacropus eugenii. The sequence goes on along the minus strand of NC_092873.1, from coordinate 129,301,780 downwards.
ATAATCTCACTTTAAAATTAGTATCCCCAAGTGCCTAGCCAGTTCTTGCATACAGGAGGCATCAAATGCTTGTTGATTGGGTAATGGAAGGTTTCTTTCCCTCCCCTAGGAGATTTTGGAGGGGCTAACCTTTGTTAACATTATTTTAAGCCCTCCCCGCTCCCCTTTTCTATAAGCAGAATCAACTGCTCTGACCAAACCACTAGAGCAACTCCTCTTGCTGAAAGCCCAAGCAATTTGCCAGAGGAGGAAAATATGGAGAGAAAAATAATCACATATTTCTTCCTGAAAATTAGGTAGGATGATGAAAGTCATATTTAAAGGAGAAATAATATGATTGCTGCTTCTATAGCAACAAAAACAAACCAGATGAAAAGGAGATTTTTTTCTAGCAACTTAAATTTTAGATAGGAAAATAAATTTTACTATATCAGATCTGATCTTTGCTTTATTTCATCTAATATTTTGCTTTCAACAATAGCCTGTCTGAATATATTGGATGGAAGATGAAACTATATATCTCAGAAGAAGGAAGAGAGCAAGGCTATAATTTTACATTTGAAAATTTAGTGAAAAGAGCAACTGTTCAAATTAATAACGTCTTCCTAAAACCTTAATATAAGTTGTTTCCATATTGTTAGGTACCATTGGGATTGGGATTTAGTAGAGCAGAAGATGTGTATTCTGTTAGGAATTCTTCTACTCATGGCAACTTCCAAAATCTTGTGTTACACATCAATTAAGATTTTGTTCTTTAGAATATGCTGTATCTGTATTAGATTATTGACTCCAAACTACCAAAAATTTTGCTACAGGAGGCAACAAATGGAAGTATAAGTATTTCCCCCAATACTGAACATTTCAGCTCCCTGAATATTCCTTAAAGGAAGGTTATCACTAGTATATTGGGTATTTGGTGATGAATTCTTTGCAAAATGTCCCAATGATGCATGGCACCCTTTTAGTTCTTTAGTGATGATGACAGAGGGATGGAGAAGAATCGTACAGTTTTTAGGCTATCTAAAAACACTAATCTAATTGTCAACCTCACCATCAAATGTGAAATTTTTGTTTAATTACTAATGAATGATATTTGTACTGAGTAACAGAAAGCACCCTGACATACACAGGGGGGCCTGCTATCCCAGGTTCTTAGATTTGCATTTATAAAAGGAAAGCAACTTTTGAGGGCTTAACAATCTCCTTTAATTAAGCACATATATCATTCACCTAGTTCAGAGGAAAGAGTCAGCATCCTGAACTTCAGAGAAAAGACAGAGAAATCAAAGATCAACAGACATGGCTTCCAACTGTTTGATCTTAATCAATACATATATCACAAATCAACAGACAGGTCCAACTGTCTGATCATAGTTACCAGAGAGGGAAGCATAAACACTTGAATTTTCAAAGGTGGAGGTGGAGGAGCTCCTTAGCAGCTTCCCAGAGTCTTATCTGTCCAAACAAATACTTCTAGTCAGTAAGCCCCAAAGTAAAACCTTACCCTCAGAGTATTTATATATTTTTTAAGAGCCAGAGGGCATACCAACCCTTCAGAACCAGTGTGTGTTCGTCCTTTGTGCCAAAAAAGACCATGCCATCAGAGAAATGATGACATGACTTGCACTTGACTTTGTTTTGAGTGAGAGAGGGCTGTGCAGGTCACCAACCTCACTCTCCTCCAGAGCCATCTGAATCCAGTGACCAGATATTCATCAGGATGACTGGAGATGACCTAGGATGAGACAATTGAGGTTAAGTGACTTGCCCAAGGTCACACAGCTATTGAGTGTCAAGTGTCTGAGGTGAGATTTGAACTCAGGTCCTCCTGACTCCTGCACTGGTGCTCTATCCAAATTAATAAAAGGTGTGGGTCTTCCTACAAATCTTCCCAGTCTCATTAATGAGTGGGGAAGATCTTTAATCATATTAAAATAATCAACAATACAAATACCTGTATTCTTTCTAGTTAAAGAAACTCTTGTTTCTGTACTTTACTCCTAGTAGAGACTCTTGGTTGATAAAGGCAAGATTCAATCAGAGGCACTTGATTATATTAAAACACAAACCACAACAGAGTGTACCTTACTTGCCATTACATACTGATCCATATCAATCTTGTTATTTTCACAATAAAGCCACAAGGCAACAGGAAATTATAGTTGAGTGGAAAGATGGTTTTTAAATTCTTCTTAAAGTGGAAAATAAAAGATTTATTTTAACACGTGGTCAAAGGTTATAAGGAACATCATGGCATGGTTCATTTGATCATCTCATATTATAGTGTTCTTGATAAGTATTTATAAGAAGCTTACCATAACAAGAAATATAGCTCATGGGCCACTATCTATTGCAGAAACTGAAGAAGTAAGGAAATTCTATGAAGAATTAGATAGGATTCTTCAAATTAAATTATAGTTTGACACTCAGTAATTTCAACGCAAAGATAACTATTGGGGAGAATGAAGAAAAATAGACTGGAAAATATGGTTCAGGAATAAGAAATAAGAAAATATGATCATCAATTAAGTAGTCTCATACTTATATGTCATGAATACTTTTTTTTTTTTAAAGAAAAGACAGGAATTATAGTACAGGGCAAGCCAATTAACATCTCAAAATTTGTACTGGATTATTTTTTGTTGACAGGAAGTTATTCCCTAATGAAGTGGAATATCATCGATCTATCAGACTCATTTAATCCAACCCCTTCTATACATGTGCAGAACCTGAGGTTCAGGGAAGTTAAGTGACTTGTCAAATGTTACACAGGTAGTAAACATCAAAGACAGGATTTGAACCAGATCGCTTACTCAAGAACCACTGCTCTTGCCGTTGTACCAAATTCTTGTTCTAACTCACATACCCTCAGACTTCCCCAATAATTCAAAATCATGACCATGATTTCTGAGTGTGATAGCTTACTTGGAGTCTATTTTTAGAGATTCACACAACTAGTATTTTCCTGAAGGTATCTAGATTCTGATGAGGAGAAAAGGACATTAAGGAAAAGATAAGAAGTCACTGGAAGAAGAATTTCTCCTCAACACCCCTTGGGAGTCAATGACTGATGACAACTTCTATTTAAGAACCTTTAGAGGAAGATTGCTGAGGACAGCTTCAGTTTGCTTGGGATTCTTGCATGAATTTGCTAATTACAAATTATAAGAAACTGAGGAAGACAATATCCATGAGAGATAAGGGCTCCTCTAAATAAATAAATGCTTAGTCAGGAGTCCTCTAATGCTTAAGGTCAAGGTGAGCAGTCTGGGCCAACAGGCAGTTAGCTACTGGAGTTAATGAGAAGAATGACTGAGAACTCAGAAGAGTGGTAATGAGTAGAGCAACAACAGCTAGCCTTTATATAATACTTTATCCTGATAGCCTTGGGAGGTAGGTGTTATTATTATTTTATGTATGAAAGGCAAGGGGAGATTTTGCAATCAAGCAATGAACTGATCAGTGAAAAAGCGCTTATTAAGCATCTGCTGTGATGTAGAAAATATAAGAATTTGTGCTTATTTTTTGTTGATTATGAGAAAGCATTTGATTTGCTGCCTAACAGCTCTTTTACAGCTAGATGTCTACTACTCATATATCAAAGTCATTCAGGATTCCTTAGAGGTTATAATAGCTTATATAACCCTCTTCAATGACTCTTTGCTATGAGAGAAATTATTATTAATAATCAATTATTGGAGAGATCCAGAGTTTTTGCTTTTTCTAAAGCCTTCTTTTTAAAGTTTAGTCTCTGAAGGTTGAATTAACTTTCTCCTCAATCCAAATCAGACCCCACCCAATCTTACAAGGAATTTAATCTAAGATGGGGAAGCTTATTGTGTTCTACCACAGGTTTGGGTGGGGATAAATTCTTTGATGGGATTGCCCAAGGCTTGGCAATTTAGAAATGCATGATATGATCAAAGTTAATAATTTCATCTCTCATTGTAACATTCATCCTCTCTTGTTGTCAGTTAACCAATCAGAGTTGATTGGCACCCTCAAGAACACCCACTTTTCCTAGGGTTTATAAGCACCTACTTAGAACCAGTAAAAATTTTATCTGCTGTGAATCTTGTAATTCTGAACAACATGGTTTCAAACTAAGATTGGAGGAGGAAAGAGAAAACCACCTATGTTTATGTGTGTGTGTGTGTGTGTGCGTGTGTGTGTGTGTGTGTATGTGTATATATATATAAGAAGATTCCAGAGAGAGGTAGGTGTATAATAAGAAAATGCAAATAGCATAGAGTACCAGTAATTTACTATAGGCAATATTATCCAGAAAGACAGACAGTAATAAAATTAGTGACTTCAGAAGACTATACAGAAAGACACAATGTGTGGGTAATAATATGAACTAGGGAGCTTAATGCCAGAATGAGAATTTAACCTCATAGAAAGAGGCCAGGGCAAGGGAAGCAGAGTTCTACTCCAAAGTATGACTTAAAGAACTCCAAATTGGTCTCTCAGACATTTATTAGTGGGTCTATGTGTCCCTGCACAAGAAGGGGAGATAAAGGAGCAAGACTTCAGACATTATGGACTCCTCAGTGAAAATAGTTGATCCATTCCCATTGCTTCACTGGAGAAGTCAGAGTGAAGACACTTCCTTTCCAGTGGGCTGCCCAAATCTCTAAAACCCTCTATACCTCTCTCCATAGTAAAGGTTCAGTGTGAACATAGCAGTGTGTGTGTGTGTGTGTGTGTGTGTGTGTGTGTGTGTGTGTGTGTGTATGTTCATCCTTCATTGCCGAAGAAGACCATGCCATCAGAGAAATGATGACATGACTTGCACTTGACTTTGTTTTTTTGAATGAGGGAGGGCTGACATAGGAGTGTAAACACTGGGTGGGCCTCAGTCATTTATCCTCCAAGGTAGTTGCCTCCAAGGTAGTTGCCTGGGCAAGGGAAATCATGAGTTTGCCAGGCTACCTATCACCCATTGCTCTTGAGAGAAGGTGCTCTGAGGATTGCCACCCTGCCCTGTGTGTCCCACCATGGAAGATTTGTACTGTGCATGGATCTACAACTCGTACACCTTTAAAGCAGTGGCATCTTGTAGTACATAAGTTATGTTGGGTCAAATGGTTGTTGTATGTCTTATCACCAGTAGGGTCTCTGCCTCCATAAACTCCCACCTTGTGAGGTTCTGAGTCCTTTCTTCCTGCTTCAGGACCTCAATAAGATTAGGAAAGAGATTTATGGATGCCTGGGGCCATGTATAGACACAAAGAGGACTGTAAGCAAATCCTCAAATGATATGCTCCTCTTTGTCACCTCATTTCTCTTGAATTCAGTATCAATTCAGCAAGTATTATAAGTGCTTCCTCTTTGCTGGGCACTATGTTAAGCGTATACAAAAAAATATGAGGTAAAATAAAGGAGTACACATTCTAATGGGGGAGATAACATGTAAGAAACTAGGTATATAGAAGATATAAAGAGATAGATGGAAGCTAATTTGAGAGGAGGTAGGCACCAGAAGTTGGGAAGATGGGAAAAGGCCTTCTTCTGAAGGTAGAATTTGAGCTATCTTGAAGGAAGCTAGGGAAACTAAGAGATGGAGGCAAAGAGAGAAGACTTTTTTACAATTATGAGGATTAGCTTTCGGAGTCACAGAGAAGGAAGAAGGCTAATGTGGCTGGATTGTATAATGTGTGGAAGAGAGTAAAACATACAAAGACTAAAAAGATAGGAAGGGGCCAGTTTATGAAGAACTTTAAATGTCAAACAGAGGATTTGATATTTGATCTTGGAGGTCATAGAGAGCCATTGCATTTTACTGAGTAGGGGGTAGTAACATGGTCAAATCTACCATTTAACAAAATTACTTTGGCAGCTAAGTGGAAGATGGATCAGAGCAGGGAAACCAATTAATAGGCTACTGGAATGGCTAGGTGGTACGGTGAATAGAGCACTGGATCTGGAGTCAGGAAGATAGGAGTTTAAATCTAGTCTCTGACATTTACTCGCTGTGTGGACAAGTCATTTTACCACTCTCTGACTCAATTTTCTCAATAGAAATAATAATAGCACCTTCCTCCCAGTGTTGTTGTGCGCATAAAATGAAACAATGTGCATAAAATACTTTGCAAAAACCTTAATGTTGCTTGTATGACTATGGGAAAGTTACTTAACCTTTCGGAGTTTCAGTTTTTTCATTTATAAAAGAGGGATGACAATACCTCATAAGATCATTATAAAGTCAAAATGAGGTAATGTACCTGAAACATTTTTGTAAACTTCAAAATGCTATATGTGAGCTATTACGTAACCTCAAGAAAATGGGAGCTCTCAAGAATGAAATTCAGAAGATGAAAACCCAAAGGATTTGAGAAGAAAAGGGAAGGCTAGGAAGAGACTGGTTTGAATGCATAGGGAATTTATTTGAAAGAAAAAACATATATGAGAAAGAAACCACTTGGTTTAGTAGATTAATTAATTAATCATGGTTCTGCTTTTGACTTTCCAGACTTCAAATGCCATTCCTCAGCAGCTACCTCACCTTGGAACTTCCTTCAGCATCTGGAACCTCTTCTCCCTAGAATTTCCATCTGTCTTTGTAGCCTTCTCACCCTAGAATATGCCTCTAGCAGGCTAGCCCCTTTCTCCCACTGGTGAGTTCCTCCTGGGGCCTCCATTTTGAGGAGGTGCTCAGACTGGCTAACCTTCATTCTCCTTCTTGCCCTGCTTCTGACTCTCAAGACTTCACTTTTGTGCCCCCATGGAGGTACCTTCCTCCCAAGTCCCCAGGTTTTCAGCTCCCTTTCATGTGTTGTCTTCTACAATTACTGTTTCCTTTTGCTTGTATTTGCACTTAAAATTATTTATTATTGTTGTTATTTGCCCTTGTGGGCTTAGCATAATGCTTGCTCCATGTTAAGTGCTTAATAAATGTTTGTTGCCTTATTGCCTCGGTAGAGAGCTGGCTGAGATTCATTTAATTATAATGTAGTAAGAATTCCTAAATTTAATCATTTCTCTTTTCAATATTGGCCTTAAAAACCTTTTGGGGGTGAGTAAATGCAAATTTTTATAGATACAGACATGCATTGGTTTAGAAATAGTGGAAGTTGAAAACCTGAAAGAACCCAAGCAACTAAACTGTAAATCAGAGGAAGAAGCCTCCTACTTACCAGGTGGTTCTGCTAATTTAACCAGGTATATTTACTGAGTGTTATCACCCACCTCTAATTGCTCCATAAAACACTTCATTGACCACAAAATATCCATTTTGCTCGACTAGCTAAATTTGAGGGAGTTACCCATTTGTTGAAGATTAGCTTCAGGGTTTGTTGAATGTTAATTACTCACACTCACGCCTGCATAGGGAAAGTATAAAAGGCAAGGGAGGGCAAGTGAGAACCAAGATAAGTTTAGGAATCATTCTCCACATCCCTTTTCTTTCTCTATCCCTGGAAATACTGTTCTGCATTGAAAGGTTGCTAGACACCTGTTTCTTTTGTAGTTAATATAACAAAGGTGCCTTCTGATATATCTACTTTGGGTTTCTTAAATACTCCATTGTAATGGTTAATAGTAGTATTACTTGCAGAACTTTGTAATTGTATTTTCCAGCTGTCACTTACCATTTGCACAGGTGTTATGAAGGCTTCTCTGTTTAGGGAGTCATTATGTTTCTTTCCTACACAGGAAACTGGATGTTTGCTGGTGATGCTATATTCAATCCTGAGTGAATTTGATTGGGAAGCAAATTAAATTGTATATCAGTAAACTGAATATTTTTTTTAAACTAGATAATATAGAAGGGAAGAGATGGGACAAGATAAGCTTTGAGTCCATCAGCTGTAAAATTCTATGTTTCTATTATGCTGAACCATTTCTTCATGTTGAAGACCCGTTGAATATATATTTTTAAGACTATTCTCAATGCTTTTTGTTCATGTCTCTCCTAAAATGAACTTTCTAGAGAGATTGTATAGTAAAATAGAATGCATCAATGAAAAAGCATTTATTGGATGCTTAGTGTATACCAGAGATTGTGCTAAGTGCTGAGTTTACAAATATAAAAGAAAGACAATGCCTTTCTTCAAGGATCTTGCATTCCAAGGGTGTGTGGCCTAACATATAGGAGAGAGGTGCTTAGGGAAGGTTGTTTTGGTCTGGGGCTTCATAGATAGGGTGGGGGTGCTCAGTCTAGAGCAGTCTACTGGCAAATTCTTTCTAGAAGCAACAGTAGCACTGACCTGATTATCATTGTTCCCTGAGCAAGAGGTAGAAACGGCATCATGAATGGAAGGTGGCTAGGATGAAGTGTAGTGAAAAGACTGGAGTAGGCTAGATACAGGGGGCTCTTACAAACCAAAAAAACATGAGTCCTGGGAGAGAATTTGCAGCAGGAGCAGGAGCAGGAGCAGCAGCAGCAGCAGGAGCAGCAGCAGCAGCAGCAGCAGCAGCAGCAGCAGCAGCAGCAGCAGCAGCAGCAGCAGCAGCAGCAGCAGTAGCAGCGGCACAGTACTGAAAGTGAAATAAGCTTTGTAATTTAATCACTGTTCCAGCACTTATTAAATGATAGTAATAACAGTTAGCTATATATAGCACTTACTATGTCCCAGGTGCTGTACTAAGTGCTTTACAACTACTATCTCAGTTGATCCTCACAACAACCTTGGGAGGTAAATGCTATTATTATCCCCATCTTACGGATGAGGAAAATGAGGCAGACAGAAATTAAGTGACTGAGGCTGGATTGAACTCAGGTCTTACTGACTCAAAGGCTGGCACTCTATCTATTGCGCCACCTATCATAAAATCTCTCTCAACTTCATTTTGTTCATGTGCAAAATAGGGATCATGATACTTGCATATTTAACTTTGCTATTGTGAGGAAAGTCTGTAGTCACTTTGTAAAAGACTATATGATTGTAAGCTATTGTGAGAGGTAGAATGTCATAGTGGATGAGTGCTAGACTTCGAGTTAAGAAGACCTGGGTTCAAATCTTGCCTCAAACAATTTAGCTGGACGGCTATCTTTCTCACTCAGTTATTTCTCTAAAATAGAGATAATAATACCTGCAGTACCTTTCTCATAGAACTGTGGTAAGCCTTAAATGAAAGCACTGTTAGGAAAAATAGTATACAAAGTATTTTGCAAACTTTAAAAGAGCTATGTAAATATTAATTATTGTTGCACTGCAGAACTCTGACACTACAGAGTACTTCCAAACCTGAAGGTTTACTGTTGGCCACATATACAGAATAATGATAGGAATTTTGGATGAGGTATTGAGGTGGAGGTTAACGTGCCAAGGAGGTCTTTATTTTTTGCCTTTTCTTCTCTTTCATTTGCATGGGAGAACAAAGAAGGACCTTAAAGTTAGTTGTCTGGGACAGTGAAACTGCAATTTAGTCCCAGACAAAGTGAGTTGAAGAGATTGATTAAATGGCTTCAGACTTTCCTTAGCTGGGTGACAATTCTGTATTACAAATGAGCTTGGTCCTTAGAGAAGTCTTTCTGGAAGGAAAATTCCCAACTTAGATAAAGCTCTGGGAACTGATAACCCATTTTAATAGGGAAAAAAGCAGCCCAGGACCTTTACCCAATGCTTGGTTGTGTGAAAGGCCTACCCTTTTCAAAAAGAGAAAACAATTGGACTTTGAGCTCTAAACTGAAAAAGAAGTTTCAAGGTCCACTCTTCTTATGAGGAAGGGACAGAACCTTAGCTGATGAATCCAGTTAAATTTAGATGCTGGAAGCACAGAAAAGTATCTTAACCAAATCTCTAGTAGAACAATTCTTAGAAGTGACCCCAAGATGAATGGCTAACAGTGACCGCATAATAGTTTATCCCTTGAATCAATTTTCTAGAGAAAATACTCACTACAATGCCCACAACTTAATAAAAATGCTTCTTAATGTCTATTTACAAAAAAAAAAATACTTAAAAGATCTGTAATTTTTTTCAATATGGGGGAATTTCCATTGTGGGAATGCCTTCTACCAATGTAGATGTCAGTCTAATTATTAGATACTAAATACTAGGGGTTTGCATGAGGCAACACAGAGGTTTGGACTTCCCAGAGTTACAGAGCTAAGGAATGTCACAGACAGCATTTCGAACTCCGATCTTCTTAACTTAAACCTGAGACTCAAAACTAGCACCCTTGCTACTGTAACAGACTATTTCTTATATAAGAATTACAAAACCCAGTACCTATGCAACCAAATACATGGGCTAGGACATTCACAAACACAGACCACAGACCCCCTCTAAAAAATTATTTTTTTGTGCTAGTGCCAATTTTATTGTTTCTATTGCAACTACATTTCTATAAATATTAATTCTTGACAGTATCAATCCCCCAAATCTTCTGATTGAAAGAGTCTTAACATTTAAAAATAAGAACTGGACAATGTTCACTGACAATTTTTTTTACAAGAATAATTAGGGGGACCGACATGGGCAAAATACACATTCAAAACATGAACAGAATAAAAAAGAGAGCAGAAAATCATGCTACAATGCAAAGAGTGCAGGTCTGGGATCAAGTACTTGAATTCTATCTCTGACCCTATCTCTGACCCTTACTACCTGTGAGACCTTGGGCAAGTCACTTAACTTCCCTGGATCTTAACTTCCTGTTTTGTAAAATGAGAGGTTTGGTTTCTGAGGTAGTTTCTAGCCTTAAATGTGTAAGTCTGAGAGCCAGTCAATCTTCAGAGGTACTAAGGAAGAAAAAGAATTCAGTTCTATTTGACAACTTTATGCATTTATCTGCAAAATTATTGACTGTTGGCAAAACAGATAGATACAGATGGTGATGCATCCTAGCAGAAGGCAGGGGGTTAGCATTTGCAAATTTCTTTTGAACAATAATATGCCCTACAGCTTTCCTGCCACTGTACCATGAGAGAGAAGATAGCTTGCTGTATCTCTTTGTGTTCACTGTCCAACACAGGCTACTTTGCCAAATAGGCTAATATACTGAATGTCTTTAATCTGAACATTATTTCCCTTAATGTTACACTGACAACTGAATTTCAGCAGGGCATAATGACTCTTCTATTTATGTTGGCTTCTTAATTTTCTCATTTATTTGGAAGTTAAATGTTGGAAGACTGTGACTCAATAGTAGCTTCATAATTGAATTAGCCCTGACATAGGAGTTGTTTTTTGTCTTACCTGAAGTTACAAGATGTCCTGCTCCCATGGACTTGACCCATATTTCATTTCTGTGTCCTATTTTTTGCAGTGTTGACTCAGATAAGTGTTTAGTAACTGAGCCTGAATCAGGAAGTGGGCTGGTGTGTGTGTGTGTGTGTGTGTGTGTGTGTGTGTGTGTGTGTGTGTGTGTGTGTGTGATGTACAGGAGAGCTGTGATGCCTCCACATTGTGGTTTTGGAAAGTCATTTCTGGTAAATCAGGCCATCCTTTAGTCATTTTTCAATTAGCATTCTTCCTAGCAGGCTTTGAATATTTTCAGTGGTCTATATTGAAATCTAGTAACTCTATTCTTGCCAACATCTGAGCCTTCTTTTCTAACTTTCTGGAAGGACTTTTTGTCCTTGACCAGAAAATACTTCATTTCATAATTTCTCTTTCCCGATTAAAAAAAAAAAATCACAGACTCAATAAACATTTATTGAGGGCCTACTATGTACTAGGCACTGTGGGATATTAAGACTTACAGTGCTTTAAAGGAGCACTGGCCTATCTGAGGGTTAGAGAGAACCAGGGACAGAGCTAGATGGACCCTTCCATTTGAGTACAAGCAAAATGCTGTGAGTTTATATACTTTTTTGAAACTCAAGATTGTAGACAGAGAGCTAATACGGACCTCAGAAGTCATCTGATTATATGCCCTCATTAAAGATGAGGGAACTGATACCCTGAGAGGGTCACACAGAGTGTGGAAGAGCTGGGATTTGAAGTCAAGGTCCTCTGACTGCAAATCCAGTGCTCTGGGGAGGCCAGCAGTTTGTTTCTCAAAGGCTTCCGTTAGAGTATTCCCATATTTTAAAAAGATAGATGCCATCTGAAATGAGTCTTGACAATTTCTGATGTGGAAAAAAGACATGGTTTTTAAAAAATAAGCACCTCACCCACAGTGTTTTGCTTTAGACTCTTTATGTCCTCATCATTCCCTTCAAAAGCATTCCCTACATACCCTAGGGCTACTGCTACTAGAGTATGCCCTATTTCCGGAGCTGCTAGCGCTTGAAAGGGTTTATCCTATGGGACACCTTGTGGATGTATTTTGTTTCTCATCAAAATGGAGAGCTTCAGGGCCCTTCAACCCAAGAACATAAAGTAATACTTGATGTCTGAGATTATGATGTTACCATGGGGATCAGGTAGTCTTCCAGGTGTGTATGACCTCTTTTTTCTCATTATAAGGAACTAATATTTTAATAAGAACATACAACACTTTCTGGTAGGGAGTTTTGTCTCTAACAGGTTGCTTGATATCCTAAAAGCGTTAATCTGAAAGGAAACCTTTACAGATGTTACATTTTTATCAATATTAATCCATAGAAATATCCCTAAATATTTTGATTTTTCTGCTTTGCTTTTGTCATTATCTTCATTTCCTCCCAAATTGTTTTTCTTTTTGGAAACTTTTGTTGTTATAGTACAGTTATTTACTGGTGCATATCCTACCTTATCATCACATTGAACCCTCCCTTATAACAAGGGTGAAACAGACAAAGCAAAAGCTACCAGTACAGTAACAAAGTCTGACAACCTGTACATATTCCATATCTGTAGTCCCCTACCTCTCTACTGAGAGAAGGGAAGTATGCGCTTGTCGTTTGATTTTTGGAACCAAGTTTGGTCATCATTTGACTGCTGTTCAGTGTTATTATTGTTGAAATTATGGTTGTTATTATGTATCTTGTTCTCCTGGTTCTACTTATTTCACTCTGTATCAGTTCACACAAGTTTCTCTGAATTCTTTTGTCATTTCATGTAGTATAAAAGTTATATTACATTCATATATTACAACTTGCTTCACCATTCTACAATTGATATAAGTAACCATCAATAGCGTTTCTGGTTTTTAGCTACCATGAGATAATTATTTCCAGCTCGAAACAGAAAATTTCATGTAGTCTTTATGTGGTTTTGTGTGGAGCCTATATAGTCTCCTGAATCTTTCTACTACTTCCAGTTAAATGCTCTTGGCACTGCTTATGTGGTGGTTCCTTGGTATATAGCCTGAGTCTGCACAGAATTCACAATATTTGTTTCCTTATATACTATGAAACCTCTTCAGTTAAATCACAAGCAAGCAAAATCTTCAAAGACATACTTTACCTAATTACATGAGCACATTTCCTTTCTTTTGTTTGGAGAATAGACCTATTAAATTGAGACTTGTTCTTGTAGTTACTCTACACACACTTCTATATCATATAGATTCCTAAATAGGGCAGAGTGCATTATTTATAACAGTGAATTTTTAAAAATAAGAACCTTACTGAAGGTTTCTTAAAAAATTCTGCCCACTTTAGGTTACAAGTGAGCCATTCAAACCTGCTATAACTTGAGGCTAATCCAATGGTTGCCTATTGGACCTTAATCAGTCATTCCAATACAGAAGATTAGATGCAAATATGTATAACTGTAATATTTACTATAAGTAGTTACAAAATGAAGTAATTTTTGAGGTCTGAAGGGGAAAGTTATGTCTGATGATGGGCATTAGCAAAGGTTTAATTGAGGAGGAGGCGTCTGAGTTGTCCTTTAAGGGATGATTAGGAATTCAATAGACAAAGAGGGGGAGGAAGGATATTCCTAGAAGTAGGAACTGTGAGAGTAAAGGCAGTTGTATGTTTAGAAAATTTTTAGATGGGAGTAGATTGGGCAGGTAGGGTGGCTCCAGAATGTGGAAGGCATATTAACAAAGGAGTTTGAACAGTACTCAGTTGCCAATAGCTTGCCTGCTATGTTTTTACATCAAAGGAAAGACATGATCTAATTTATGCACAAACAAGATCATTTTGGCAGTGATATAAGGGATAGATTGCAGTGGGGGTAGAATTGAGGCAAGAATACCTGCTAGGAAGCTAACGCAGTAGTCCAAGTGAATGGTTTTGTACTAGGGTGGTAGTAATAGAAAGAGCTAGATTTGAGAAAGATACAATTTTTTTATGAAATTCATAACCACATACAAAAAACAAATATTCAAATATACATACAAGTTAGCATGATTACACACGAAACTCTAAACTTGTTACAAAATGCACATTAATGTTAACAAAGTATGAAAAATCTTAACTACTGTATCACTTTTTGAAATCTTTCTTTTGTGTATACTTCCAGATTTTATCACTGTTATAATTATTATTTATATGTTACAGTGTGTATATTGCTAAGAGAAACAACATGTCATATGAAGAGCCCTGGATTTTGACTCAGAGGACACTGAATTCAATCCAGCTCTTTTATTTACTATTTGTGCACCCTTGGAAAAGTCACTTTGTTTCTCTCTGACTTGTTTTCTTTATCTTTAAAAAATGGGCATTAGGCTTAATGATCCCTAACATCCCTTCTAACTCTAGATCAGTTCAACAACCAACCAACCAATCAATCAATAAATAACATTTATTAAATACCAACTATGAGTTGGAAGCTGTTTTCTTCACTATTCGATATTCTTCATTCCCTCTCACATTCCTTTGTTTTCTTCATAGCTGTCCTTTATTATGGAATGTTATGTATGTGACCAGATTATGTGAGTAGATTATAATTTGTCTTTGCCATTCACAAATCATTTGACACAACTTTTTCCTCTTTTGACAACTCTGAATACTGATGTTATGAATATTTTTGTACAGGTAGTTTTCTTTTATTCCTGCCAATAACATCTACAGGGTAAACAGCCTACTTGGGATGGATGGAAGCAGGGTGTGGGGATCCAATATGAGAGCATTCAGTTCTCCCTTGGAGAGAGGGAAAGGGTAAACAAAAAAGGTGAGAGAACCATTATCTCTTCCTCTTGGATCAGTTTTGGCTAATAAAGCAGATTCACTTCATGTCTCCATTATCTAAAGATGTAGGTTTAGAAGTCTTCTGAATAAAATTGGTAATTAAATACATGGAAATTATTGAATTTGTGAAGAGCATGCTGAGAGAAGAGAAAGTATCCAAGAACAGACCTTTAGGGAGCCCTCACATTAAATTGTTGGGGGAGAAAAGGAAAAGCTGGAGAACGAGATAGAAGAAAACAGAGAACTATCCAGAAGATGTAATACCCCTGAAAAAAGCATCTGGTAAGAGGACATAGTTGGTATTGTTATAGCTGCTGAGAGGTCAAACAGAATGAGGACTGAACAAAAGGTCATTGTATTAGATGTTCATAGGTGACCTTTGAGGGAACAATTCATTAAAATTTGATTGAAAGTTGTCACACATAATGTGAGGAAGTGAAGGTGTAGAGTTTAGACAGCTTTTTCAAAATCTTAGTTTAGTGTTGGAAGGGAGAAGAATGGTTTTCTTGTGGAATGGGATAGATGGATCAAAGGAAGACTTTTTTTTAGGTTCTTGGAAATTAGACCATGTTTGTAGGCAGATGGGGGGAGGAGTAGTTCAGTCAGAGAGGGACTGAAAATTAACGAGAGAAATGTCTTCTGGAGCAAATGTCTTATAGGAGGTAAGAATGTATAAGATCATGCTTATAAGGGAGAGATTAGCCTTATTGAAGAATGGAAATATCTCTTTTATAACAAACGGGAAGAAAAAAAAGAGAGGTTGGTAACTCCTATAAGTTTTGAGGAATGGAAAGTAAAAGTCATGTTGGATAGTTTTCTTCTTGAAGTTAGGAGACAAGTCGTTTGTTGCAAATGTGGGGTTAGGACACAAGTGGAGGAAAGAAGAAAGAGGAAAACGTCTGGAACATACTCTTTAGGGATTAAGCAGTCAGTAAGTATTTATTAAGCATGTACTTTGTACCAGGAATGAGATAGGGAGCAGAAAGAATCAGAATAGGATTGTCATAGCAACAAAGGGTCCCAGCTGAGGTTATCTACATCATGAACTCATCCCCAAATTGCTTTCTCTCCCTCCTTGCCTTATGGCAGCTAGTTGATACAGTGGATAGAGCACCAGCCCTGTAGTTAGGAAGACCTGGGTTAAAATGTGGTCTTAGATACTGGCTGTATTACTTTGGGCAAGTCACTTAGCTTCTGTTTTGCCTCAGTTCACACATCTGCAAAATGGAAATAATCATAGCACCTACCCTTTAGAGCTGTTGTGAGGGTCAAATGAGGTAATATCTATAAAGTCCTTAGCATAGTGCTTAGAACATATTAATTGTTCTAAAATATTGGCTATTATTATTATTATCAAATAAGCTTCAACAAGGGCTGACTTTAATGAGAGATCATTATGTGAATACACAGTAAATCTTTAATACTTGAGAACTTTGCTATAAGATATCTTATTATACATGGTTTTGGATGTGTCGTGGAATGAATCATCAATAGAAATGCCAGATCTAACGTGTTTAGACTATAACACATTAGTCCTGTCTCCTGACACCAGAATAATAAATAACTGCCACTAGAGTCATAAAGTTACAGAATTTGAGATCTGGAAGGGATCTTAGAAATTCAGTCTTAGAAATCTTAGAAATATAATCTCATGACTTTATGCTTCCAATGAAATCTCAAAACCAGATGTTCTACCCCTAGGATCTAACTGATGATTCACACTGATAATTACACTGAGATTCTTTGTCTTTATGCATTCAACACAAAGAATAAAGAAATTATATTTTTCAGAAATGCTTTATATCAAAAAGCATTTTAGCTCATACAAAATAATGGTTACTTTTCCTTTTTTTCTCTTAGAATTCCTATTTCCTTCAAGTGCAGCTTAAGCACCATCTCTTACAAAAGGTGTTTTCTGATATTCTAGTGCCCATCTACCCTGAAACTGCATTATATTTTCTTGGCATATATCTTCTATTTATTCATATGTGCATACATTATTTTCTCTAGTAGATATAAGCTTCTTAAGGACTGGGACTGATCTGTTTTTTGTCTTTGGATTTCCAACTGACACACAATAGGTGCTTAATAAATACATGTTGATTTTCTTCCCCTATAAGATCTCAGTTTAGATCCTTCAGTTCTCAACTCTAAATTACTTTTTGGTTTCTTCAGTGAAAAGAAGTTTGTCAAAAAAGATAAAAGATACACATAACATACGTATTTACATTAAAAAATTAAAAAAAAAATCTTGGCTGAATGTCCCAAAGTGGACACTGAGCTCTCCAGGGAGTAAGATGCCCAAGATTACATAATAGAAATCCATTTGTCTTGTTACTTTCTTTGGTTTCTAGACAGAATCCAAGGTAAACGGACTTGTGATCATATGGTATTTGCTTGGTTTGTACAGAAAATGGTGTGAAAGTGCAAATGAGGTAAAATTCAGAAACACAATTCTTAAGTTATTGAAAGTTTCAGGGTGGTGCCTTATGGCAGTCTTTATCTTATACTTACCAAGATAGATGAGTGAATCGAAGAAGTGCATCTAGAAGCTTGAGTATTTTTTTTTTTGACTAGATTTAAGGTAGGGAACAATAAATACCAAGAAGACTTTAAATTCAGTAGTAGATTTGCTTTGATATTAACTTTAGACAGATGCCTTATGGAATCATTATTGAATGACAAATTCACCTGTCATTTACCTTATTCTCAAAGTATTATCACCATACTGCTAATGTTTTGGGAAAAGGCAATGAATTGTTTTTTTGCGGGTGTACTATATTCTTTGTTGACTAAAGATTCTCAAGCCAAGTGGAATGAATTTTTGTTATTTTAAATGTGAAAGTTTTTTCCTTCAGTATTATTATGATACTACAGGCATGATTGTAGAATTGAAAGAACACTGGATCTAGAATAAGAAGACCTGGCTTCAAATCCCATGTCTGATGCTTACTGGAAACTGAGTGAACCACACTGGTTCCATCTTTTGAATCAATTCTGGATCTAACTCAATTCCCTTTCTATTCAATTATGGGTCTAGTTCAATCTCTGTTTTGTGAGAAAACTTTATTCAGTTATGGTAATTGTTGGTTATTGCATAGTTTGAACCTACCTCTGCATGTCTGGGAAGCTGGAACACCTCTATCTGTTGCTTAGAGACCCATAACTAAGGACCAAAGTTATGCTGAGCACAAACCCAGTCAGAACTGAAGATTGATACAAGGAGTTTTTTTCACAATTATTACATCTGAAGTAACTGATACGTCTCATCTGAAAACTGACTATATACTGGTCAATCAGTTATTGTTTCCTTGTTCTTTTCATTGAATATAGACACTTTTGGTGGGGGAGAGTGGGACACCTCTTTTTTTAATTTCAGGGAGTTGCAGTTATTCATTTTCCCCTTTCCAACTTGGAAAGGCCCTATTCTTTCTTCCAATTAGAAATCAGATTACCTAATCTAGTATTCTGGTTGATATCTTATTGTTTCCTTTTAATACATAAATATCTGTCTCCTCCCTTTATTTGGGGTTCAGTGCCAAACTGAGGATACCTGGTCCCAATTTGTTATGCAATTGGCATGCATAGCTTAATAAATAGATATGCTCAAAAGCATGAATCTTTGTTTCCTTAGTTATTTTAGATTTTACTAGCTAGGGGAAGCTAGGTGGTACACTGGACATGGAGTCAAAAAGATTTGAGTTCAAATCCTGTCTGAAACATTTACTGGCTGTGTGACTCAGGGTAAGTCAGTTAACCTCGGTCTGCCTCAGTTTCCTCATCTGTAAAATATGCACAATAATAGCACTTACCTTTCAGGGTTGAAGATAAAAGAAGATCTCACTGGAAGACTGTTTTGTAAATCTTAAAATGCTATATAACTGCTAACTATTATTACTACTTGTGTGACTTTGCATAAGTTGCTTAACCTCTCTTAGTCTCAATTTCTTAAATGTAAAATGAAACAGACTAGATGACCTTTGATATCATCTCTTCTAGGTCTAGAGCTAAGATTTAGAATCTTTATTGTAATAAAGTAAATCTTGAAATCTCAAAGACAGGTCCTACCAGTTCAACTTAAAAACAAAAATTATTAAGCACCAACCATGTGCCTAGACACTTATACTAAGCACTGGATATACAAAGAAAACAATGATGAAGAGTCTGCCTTCAGGGATATTACATTCAACTTTCCAAGTTGGGAAAGCATCCATCACATGTACAAAAATATTTATAGAAGCTATTTTTGTGGTGGCCAAGAATTGGAAATTGAGGGGATATCCATCAGCTGGGGAATGGCTAAACAAATTGTGGCATAGGAGTGTAATGGAATACTATTGTGCTATAAGAAATGAAGAGCAGGTGGACTTCAGAAAAATCTGGTAAGACATATATGAACTGATGCTGAGTGAAATGAGTAGAAACAAGAGAACACTGTACACAGTAACAGTTGCATTGTGATGACTAACTTTGATAGACTTTGCTCTTTTCAGAAACGTAAGGATCTAAGACAACTCCAAAAGACTCATGAAGGGAAATGCTATCCATATCCAAAAAAGAACTATGGAATCTGAATGCAAATAGAAGTGTACTATTTGCTCTCTTTTCGTTTTTCTGTTTTTCTTTCTTGTGGTTTCTCCTATTCATTTTAATTCTTCTTTACAACATGACTAATGTGAAAATATGTTTAATAAGAATGTATATATAGAGCCTTTATCTTGGGGAAGGGGAGGCGAGGGAAGCAGAGAAGGTTTAAAACTCAAAAGCTTATGGAAGTGAATGTTGAAAGTGAAATTAAATAAATTAATCTGAAGAAAAAACATCTGGTAAAGGAAGAGGGATAAATCAAGAATTTGTTATTTGAGGACCAGCCTAGGTAAGTTTGGATGGAGCTTTCAGATAAAGTTTTTTGGCCACAACAATTCCTGGGAAATTTTCTGCTTAGGGGTAGCTAGGTAGTAGGGTAGATAGAACACCAAGCCTTTTTGTTCCGGTTTTCTTATCTGTAGAATGTCAATAATAATAGCACCTACTTCCCGGGGTTGTTGTGAGAATCAAAATGTGATAATAAATGTAGTGTTTAGTACAGGCACATAGTAGGCACTGATAAATGTTAGCTATTATTAAGGAAATGTCTGCCCTGATGAAGTAATGGTTCTTTTAAAGTATTGAAACAAATGATAAAAATCCCCACATCTTCCTCCTAGTTTCTTTCTCTTTCCTCCTTTGGTGTCCATAGCACTCCTTTCTCTTTATTTTCTTCTTACCTGTCAGATTGTTTTTTCTCAATGTCCTCTGCCAGATTCTCCTGCCTAGTAAGTGTGGACAGCTTTTTTCTGGGTGCTTTTTCTTCTTCCTCTACATCAGGCATATAGATCTGTGATGTCACCAATGTGGGTACTTCTTCCAACAAAGTAGATTATAACCTGTCCATGCTTATCTATTATTCTACATGACTTTGTCCATGTTTTTTCCTAAATTCACCACAGTGAGTACACTTAATGTGCTAAGGGAGCTTCTTCAGTTTCCTCTGACATCTTGATTGTTCTTGTTGTGTTCATCCTTCGTTGCTGAAGAAGACCATGCCATCAGAGAAATGATGACATGACATCAGAGAAATGATGACATGACTTGCACTTGACTTTGTTTTGAGTGAGGGAGGACTGTGCAAGGTCACCAGCCTCACTTCTTCAGAGCCATCTGAATCCAGTGACCAGATATTCATCAGGATGACTGGGAGACCTTGGCCCCTTTAGGTCAAGGTCAATTCAGGTACTCACTTAGGGTGAGGTAATGCCCATTCAGACCTCTTTAAAAAGCAGTCTGGGGATGGCCCCTTTAAATAGAAAAGGAAAAATAAATAAATAATCATACTGGGAGGGACAGGACCTTCAGAGTTGTTGTTTCAAAGAGAAAGAGTTACTATTGACAATCACTCTAAGCCAGGAGGGTCCAAAAAGCAGTCATTGAGTGGAGCTCTGGCAGGGACCCATTGTTGTTCAATCTATGGTCTTTAGAGTGCTCTGGGTCTAAGGTTTTAGGGAAGACAAGAAAGAAAGGAAGAAAGAAAGGAAGAAAGAAAGAAGGAAGGAAGGAAGGAAGGAAGGAAGGGAGGAAGGAAGGAAAGAAAGAAATCGTTATTATTATTTTCTTGATACCAGTGGAGCACTGAACCATTCTTTTGTCCTAATTCTTACCATGTTACTAGCCTATTTCTTTTGGAGGGGAGAGGTCTAACAGGTAGTTGTAATATATAATAAATTCAAGTTGAATGTGATTTTTGGAACACTTTCAGGGAAAGATTATGGGGTATGAGACATGTACATCAGGAGCAGAAAAAGACAAATGCTGTCTGACTGTTCAAACTACTAAAGATTATAGGTAGCCTGTGGGCAGCTAGATGACATAGTGGATAGAGTGCTAGACTTGGAGTCAGGAAGACCTGAGTTCAAATATAGCCTCAGACACTTCATACCTGTGTGACCCTGGCCAAATTACTTAACCCTGTTTGCCTCAGTTTCCTCATCTGTAAAATGATCTAGAGAAGGAAATGGCAAACCATTCTGGCATCTTTGCCAAGAAGAACACAAAAGGGATCATGAAGAGTTGGACATGACTGAAATGACTGCTCAACTGCAACAAGATATTCTGTAAACTATAGGTTCAGTTCCTGGGAAAAACTTTGGAAAAGATTATTAAAGAGATGTTTAATCAACCTCTAAAAAAGTAGAGGTGATAGTTACAAAGAGCTATCAGAGCTTCATGAAAGACAGGTCATGTCAGACTAATCTTACTTTGTTTTTTTGACAGAATTTCTAAACTGGTAGATTAAGAGAATGTTTCAGATATTTATTTTTATTTTAGCAAAGCATTTGATAAAGTGCTTCACACAATTCTTCTGAAAAGGATATAGAGATAAAGGTTGGACAATAGTACAATTATATGAATTTAGAAAAGGTCAAATGATTGGACTAAAAAAAATAGTCTTCCATAACTTGGCTATAGGTTTTTATTTGTATGCCCTAGGAATCTGTACTTGGTGCAGAGATGTTTAACATTAAAAACAAACAAACAATGATTTAGATAAATGCATAAGTAGCATGCTTATTAAATTTTTGAATGGCACAAAACTGAGCAGGAAGAAATTCTTGATAGATTAGAATATTGGGAATCTATCTGATAGACAAATAGAGCATTTATTAGCTGCTTACTACGTGTCAGGCACTATGTTAAATGCTGGGGATACAAATGTAAGCAAATGCAATAGCTTCTGCCTCAAAGTGTTCACATTCTAACGTGGGAGAAAGATAACAAATAAAGGGAGAAGAGAAGGATATTGGAATGATCAAGTTGATTGTGAAGGAAGTGGAGTCCAGAGGAAGAGTTGAGTTAGTAGTGATATGGGCATAGTAGATGTCCCTCAAGGAGTAGTGGTCCGAGCTAGGAAGTCAACAATTAGATGGGCCAGAGTTCTTTCAGGATGGGGAGGCAATTGTTAAGGTTGCCGAAAAATCTGGTGTGACATTTAAAAAATTCAAGAGACATAGTTCCTGAGTAATTAATCATTTTATCACTAATGCCACCATATCACCAAATTTCCACCAAATCCCTCTTGGTTCTATATTCTGTTGCCAAACAGAACAATTCAATTTGCTCTTCCAGATGACAGTCCTTCAAATAATTGAAGACAATAATCAGTGAGTCAATGACACTCTTGAACGCTAAAGACAAATGATGATGATGGGTTCACAGTTTATATGCCTTTGGAAAAGTGGATGTTCCTGAGGGTGGCAATCAACTCTGGTTCGTTAACAATTAATGGGAAAGAATGAATATTACAATGAGAGGTGGACCTATTCTAATGAGAGACTAGGGGATGTGACTTTGATTATGTCATTTACTTCTAAATTGCCCAGCTTTGGGCAATATAATCAAAGAATTTATTCCT
The DNA here is from genome assembly GCF_028372415.1 of Notamacropus eugenii. Classification (NCBI taxonomy): domain Eukaryota; kingdom Metazoa; phylum Chordata; class Mammalia; order Diprotodontia; family Macropodidae; genus Notamacropus; species Notamacropus eugenii. The sequence goes on along the minus strand of NC_092873.1, from coordinate 129,278,873 downwards.
ACCAAAACCTATGTAGAGCACAATGGACTTTGTTATCTGCATGGGGTCTGAACAAGACTGAGAAAAAAGTTAATTCAATCTCATTATCAGCAATGTCCCTGGAGACTGAGCAACCTACAGGCTTCTGAAAAAAAATACTGGTCCTAATTCAATAATTGATTATTAATATAGAGAGACATAATAATTTCTGTCACTGGAGATTGAGTCCAGTTGAGGGGGAAGGTGAGATTTAATAAGGATAAGCAAAGTCTTATAAATGGGTTAAAAAACCAACCTCATAAGTACAGGATAAGGGAGGTATGACTAGAATAATGATTGCCTGAAGAAGATTCAATGTTTATAGTGAATTTCATATTTAATATGAATGAACAGTGTGAAATGCCAACCAAAGAAAATTAACATAAGCTTGGGCTACATTAAGAAAAGCATACCTTCTAGAAAAAGTGGACTGTAGGAATAAGAAAGTGATAGTTCAACTGTACTCTACATTAGTCAGAATATATCTGGAATATTATGTTCCATTGTAGGCACTCCAATTTTGGAGGGATATTGATAGAGTTTATAGAGAAGGGCAACTGGAATGGAACTGTGACATGCTGTGTGAAGATCAGCTGAAGAAACAGAGGATGATTATCTTACAGAAGAGAAGAAACTCAGAGATGATATGATTGTTTGAAGGCCTGTCATCTGGAAGAACACATTGAATTGTTCTGTTTGGCAACAGAGTATAGAGCCAAGAGGAATTTGGTGGAAATCTCAAAGAGGCAAATTCAGGTTTGATATAAAAAATAATTTCCTAACCCTTAGTGCTATCCAAAAATGGAATGGGATGCTTTGGAAGGCCGTGGGTTCCCTCTCATTGAAAATTTTCAAAGTGGAGTTCTTCATCCAAATTACTTCAATGTTCTGTTGTGGTAGAGGGTTCTTTTCCTAATATTGAACCAGGTCTGTGTTTCTTTCATAAATTATGGTATTTAATCTTTGTCATATATTAGTGTAGCCTCTTTGCTAATATTTCATTTAACATTTTCCAATTAATATTAACTAAGGATATTGGTTTGTAGCTTTCCTTTTTTGTTTTGATTCTTCCTAGATTATGCATCAAGAAAGCATTCGTATCATAGAAGGAAAGTGATAACATAATTTCTTTTTTCCCTATTTTTGCAAATAATTTGTATAGTATTAGAATTAACTTTCCTTTGAATGTTTTTGTGAATCTATCTGTTCCTGATTTTTTTTTCCTTTTGGTGTACATTTATGCTTCATTAAATTCTTTTTTCTGAGATTATGTTGTCTAATGTCTCTATATGTTATTCTGTTAATTTAAGTATTTTATATTTTTTAACTAATGCTTATCTATTTAATCTAAGTTGTTAATTTTATTGGCACAAAATTGGGAAAAACAATTTCTAATAATATCTTTTATTCTTAATTTGTTTTGATTTTTCCTTTTTTCACTTTTGATACTGGTAATTTTTAAAAAAGAAATTACATTGTCTAACATTTGGCCTATTTCAGTGGTTTTAAAAAAATAAACCAGCTTATAGTACTAGAGATATAAAGTCAAAAATGAATCTGTCCCTATAGTGGGTGATTTCTCTACATCTTCATTTTCTGCAACAGATATTGGCACATAAACTACAGGGATTCTCAGGGTGGCCTTTTTTGAGTAAATATTTATAATGAGCACTGTGGCATAAGATAAATAAATGTTCCATTAAAATTACTTTTGTTGTATTTTGACTCACAACTCCACTACTTTGTTTTCTTATCCATGGAGAACCCTCAGGCCATCCTTCTAATTAGCAACAACTTCCTTCTGGTTTTTGGTCTCTTTTATAGTTAGAATGTCAAAATTCATACCACTCAGTTTCTTTAATAATAATAATAATGGCTATTATTGTTGTAACTAACATTCATATAGTGCTTATTATGTGCTACGTACTGTGTTAAGCACTTTACAATTATTATCTCATTTGATAATAAAGATTGTTGTTCAGTCTTTATCAGTCTTGTGTGATCTTTGTAACATCTTTTGGGGTTTTCTTAGCAAAGATACTGAGAGTAATTCACCATTTCCTTCTCCAGCTCATTTTACAGATGAGGAAACACAGGTATACAGACGCCCAGTGACTTGCTCAGGGTCACATAGCTAGTGAATGTCTGAGGCTGCTGCCCAGTGCTCTATCCATTATGCCTCTTAAGTGCCCCCAGATAGTATGTTCACTCAATGGTTCTTGGATACACATCCATTGGAGTTTTAGACAATAACATTTACAGAGCCAATTCATATGATTGTAGCTAGCATTCAAAAAGAAAATGTTTTAAAAGTGCTTTGCAACAAACCACAAAGAGCCATACAAATATAAATTCCCTTTAAGAGTATTGTCAAGTTAATATTAGTGGAGAGTCTAAAAACTATGTGATTCTTCATATTATCTTCCCCCTTCTTTGGCTGCTTTGTCACCATTGTACAGAATCAGAAAGAAGTTACACAGGCCATTTATTATTTCTCTTTGTTTCATGTGTTGCCGTGTCCAAGTCATTCATTACCCAGTGGTCAGCCTACAGAAGAGGAATCTCTCTTTACTTAACTGGGCTGGTCCTCAGAAAGCAGACACAATCTGTGGTGGATATCCCACTTGAAGTCTGTTCTCTATAGCACCATTCATAGCTTATCTGCTGGCATAGTCTGGAAGAACCTGGGACCACTTCAATGACACAGTGAGACACTGGCATAATACTTCATAGAGTGGTACCAATGACAGATTTAAGAAAATACTTTGTTTTGTTTTGTTATGAATGTAAAGGAAAGATAAAATTGAAAACATGATAATTCTAATCCACTTCCACATTTAGCTAAGATGTCCTGGGATCTAGGGAAAACTGTATACACAACTGATATTGATTACTGTTCTATGTCACTGAAAGCAAATAGTTGAAGGTCCTGGCATACACGTGGAGGGGGAAGACCAGGTAGCCTGTCATGACAGAAAGATATTGCCTCTTTCTAATTCATTGCAGCATACAAATTAGTCCTTGTTCGGTGACTTTGTTCTTCTTTCACAAAGACTCTTTGAGGCACTTCCTGGCTAACCCTGTCAATCATTTGCTTTTGTGAACTCCTGGCTGTGACTTTAGTCCTGCTCTCTGTTAACCCATTTGGGTCTTGGCTTGGACTTTGCTCTCCTTTTGCCCCTCCTTCTTGTACCTCATTCAAAGTATGATCTGTCTTTACAGCATTGCTAATTATTGCTTATCTCTGGCACACATAGGTTCCTATTCCTTCCTTTCTTTCCTATTGGAGATTTGTAGAGATCTGACACAATTTTTTTAAACAACTGTGGGACTGTGTCTTGTCCTCCCTGTGCTATAGGATTCATATTTTCCTGCTCTATTTTTGTTTTTTTGTGATATTGTTCAGTTGTGTCTGCCTCTTTGTGACCCCATTTGGGGTTTTCTTGGTGAGGGTACTGGAGTGGTTTGCCATTTTCTTCTCCAGCTCATTTTACAGATGAGGAAGCTGAGTCAAATAAGGTTAAATGACTTGCCAAGGGCCACATGGCTAGTAAGTGTCTGAGACCAGATTTGAACTTGAAAATATGAGTCTTCCTGACTCCAGGCCCAGCACTCTATCCATTGCACCAGCTATGTCAACTCACTAGTTGTGTATGTTTGGGCAACTAACACTCTCAAAATCTTAATTTTCTTATATGTAAAATAAAGAGAAGTGGCATAATAGATCTCAAAGAAATGCAAGAGGGGTCCATCATGAGAGGAAGACAATGAATAGCACACAATAGCCTGTCTGTTCCATTGATATTCTTGTGATATTGAAAACTTGAGGAAGGCTACTATCATGTTGAAGGGACAACGTAGTGAAATTATAGGAAGATGTGCAAAAGTAACATAGGGTAGACACGTATGAATGGGTTGGAATGAATATTCAAATCTGTGAGATAACAAGTTCCCTGGAATCTTATCTAATATCTGAACATATGATTGTTATAAATATTCAAAGAGAAAATGTAAAGTTCTTTATAAGAAACTGTGAAGTACTATGTCAGTGTAAATTCTTTTTTTTTCATCTCTTTTTCCCACATAAGAGCTTGGCACTTCATCAGTTTTAATGTTTTTATTTCTCTGTAAAGTCCAGTTCTGATGTCTCATCATGGCCTGGAGCCATCTTAATGGCTATATCAGTGTAATGCAGGGTCTACTACGTTAGAAAATCTTTCATTTTGGTCCTAGAGACATACTGTTTTTTGAAGGCCAGGTTAGCTAATTATGGAGAGGTTTTAGGCTGGTTGTTTGCTAATGAGTTTTTTGCCTATAGCAACTCATAATGAAGAAAAACCAAGAAAAAGCCCTCACTTCTCTGTGGACCTCTCCTGCTTTTGCAGTGATGGTGGCAAAGGGGAAGAAAATGGGCCAGAGTGGGCTAAGAAGCACATGGTTTATAGACTATAAATGTTAGCTAATATATTGACACTCAATGTGAATTTTCTTGTGACTGACATTTTACTATAGGAAGTGAATGGTCAGTTTTGCCAAATGAAACCACAAGACAAAAGAAAGTTATATCTAACTAGAAGGAAGGGTGGTCTATGCAGGGGTGGGGAACCTAGATCCTGGAGGCCACATGTGGCCTTCTAGGTCCTTGGGTATGGCTTTTTGACTGAATCTAAGTTTTACGGAACAAATCCTTTTATTAGGGGGATTTGTTCTATGAAGTTTGGATTCAGTCAAAGGGCTGCACTTGAGGTCCTAGAGGACTGCGTGTGGTCTTGAGGATGCAGGTTCCCTACCCCTGGATAGTTTTTCTTTGGAGACCCAAATAAAGGAACTAGCAGAGCTGGTTTTATTCTGTAGCTATCTTTCATTTTCTCCCCTAACTCTGCTTCTGGTGTTCTGGACTTCGCTGTAATGCCCAATCTGTCTTTTCATGCTGGAAGCCTTAAAACCTGTAGTCTTTTCACTATGAAACACCTCTCCTTGTGGTTCCTCCTTGAACCTCCATTTTGAGAAAGGATCTAGACTAGCCATTTCGCTGCCTTTCCTCTGCATGGGTTTTTCTCTCCCCTTCTCCCTCCTCTCACCATCCCCTATGCTTTTCAGTTCCCCTTTTTATGTTCTCTTCCCCATTACAATGGCAGGTTATTGATGTCATAAGCTGTCTTTCTTTTTTGCTTGTGCTTGTATCTCTAGTAGTTAGGATAGTGCCTGACACATAATATATGTTTAATAAATGAATCTTGACTTGACTTGATCATCTTCCTTTTCTTTCTCCTGAGCTGACTTGCTCAGTAGAATTTTAGTCAATGGTATATTACTTATCTCTTCTCTGAACACTTTGCAATCTGTTTCTCCCAAATTTAAAGAACATGTTAGACTCTGCTTGTTGCCTCTTCTCCATCACAAACTCTGGGAGGGAATGGTCCCTTTCTCCTTTCTTATGTCCCATGTTCTTCTCATTTCTGTCGCAGCAACCACTTCCTCTCTATTCGTGAGGATCCAGTCCAGAGTAGAATTTCCCTTTGTTGATTCCTCTGCATTTTGAAGGGTAATGTGATCACTACGGCAAGTCAAGCAATTATTAGCTATTGCTTTTGGCAGAAAGAAAGATCTATTAGATGTCCGGTGATTGACCTCCCTCATCACTATTATAGTATACCTCTGTACCAGACTAATGTAAGTCTTACAAACTACTCATCTGTTTTCTCTTTCAGTTCTGGGTCTGTGGTATACCCCTATAATAAAAATCACTTCTGTTTCTCCTTTCACTGACTTTCATATAAATACTCTTCACTATGATTCCCCCCTCGGGTTCCTGGATTTCCTCATATGAATGTACCTTTGTAATATGTTGTGCTACCCTGTCCTCTTTTATCTATCCTATTTCTTTTGAATAAGTTATGTTACTCAGAGCCATGTTCAAGTCAAGGTTTTCAGAGCACCAAGTTTCAGTGACCCCTGTGAAGTCAATTTGCCTTCCTTTGGAGACATATATATATATATATATATATATATATATGTATACACACACACACACACACACACACACACACATACTGCAGGTCAAGATGTTTGGGACACTCACTCTTTTCGTGGATCTTGTCTCCTGTCTACTTTTGGGTCCTTCTACAGCTGTTCTTCCTTCACTGTAGCTATTTTCTATGGTATCTACCTTGGGGAATATACAAAGACTGTCTTTTCCTCTCCTTCCCTTTTTAGTTTAAAACTCTTTTAATTGCATATACAATATACCCAGCAAATATATTCTTACCATCCTTTGTCAGGTGTATCCCATCTCTGGCCAGGAATCAGTCATCTCTATATTTTAAGCTGAATTCCAGAAGGCCAAACCCTATTCCCAGAAACCAACTTCTTTTCTGAATCCTTTACCTTCCGTGGGCGACAATGAGAAATTGTAACCTGTGTCCCTATATATGGTCTTCTGATTCTTGCTTGAGACCTCATAATCACTGGTAATATTTTCATTTTCTCTAGGATTCATTACTCTCTATTTTATGTTAAATTTCAATCTATGAGCCAAGATGCTGTTATTTTTCTTAAAAGTGTCTGCTCCCAAAAAGAAACTATTCCTTGAAGTCATCAATTCAATTCAATGCAATATATATCCATTAAAAACCTACTATGGGCATCAAGCATTCTCAAACCTATATTAAGTGTAGGTTCAGGTTCTTTTGTTGTTCTTTCTCTACCTCCAGATGAACAAGTAGTAGTGGTGAAAAAGATCATAGGATCATAACTTAGAGCTGTAAGAGATCAGAGGGTATCTGATCCTAAAATGGATGAGGTAACTAAGGATCATAGAGATAAAGTGACCTCCTTAAGGTCACATAGGAGGTAAATAGCAGAGACAAGATTTGAACATAGGATCTTTGACTCTGATTCCCATGGGAGCTCAGTTAAAGCAGCTGGTCACTGCTCTCTTAATATTGGCTCTGTTGCCAAGGAAATTATAAAAATTTCCTTAAGTACTATAACATCTTCCTATGCTTCATCTTAAAATAGATATGATGGAACTGCTTCCCTAATGAGGTGAAAACTCCTCCTAATTTTAGAAATGATCAAGTTCTCACCTCAGCAACACCCTATCTTTTTGTGCCTGGGGATTGGTAGAGATGGACAAAGATAGTAACAGGGAGGATTAGGCAAAATATGCTCTACTCAGGGTTTTGGGAGCAATAGGCATAAGGCAAAGTCATCATGTGTGGTGAGATGAGGCACTTGGGGACCAACCATATGGTAAGTAAAGAGAGAAAGTCAATGTCGATAATGATGACACAGATCATATGCAGCTGCTAAACTGAATTGCTATATACAGTTGATCTCATCATTTTAGCTGACATCATCTTCTGCACACACCATCACAAGCAAATGGATTGTGTGGTAAATCCACTTTGATCATTAAGACAGCTGACTTGGTCAATAAATAGGATTCCTGTGCCAAGTCACAGTCATGTGGCATGTATTCTGCTAATGAGCTCGAATTCATTCATTTCTGTGAATCCTTCCAAGATCCTAGGGTGGCATGGTTAGACTTGTGCTTTCAGAATATCAATTTGGCAGCACTGTAGAAGATGGATTAGAGAGGGGTGAGACTTGAAGTCAATTAGGAGACCATTACAATTAGTCTAAGGGAGAGGTGAGGAGGACTTGAATTGGAATGCTAGTCATGTGCCTAGAGGGAAAGGGAACTTGAAGCTTTGTCTGAAAATCATCACATTAAATACATTTACTATGTAGATAAATTCTGTTTTCCCCATTTTGCTATGAATAAATAAAATAATAATAATTAACAATTAAAATGAATAAAAATTGCAAAACAAGCATATCAAAAGATCTAAGTAGAGAAAATTTATTATAACAGAGATTAGAAAGGACAGGAGATAGAAATTTAGAAAGCCAAGGTGTCACCCAGTGCATCCTGGGCCATTGCCAGTCATCTTGCCACTGGACTTTAATGACTCTGGAGGAGAGAGTGAGGCTATTGACTTTTCATAGCTCTGCCTCATTCAAATCCAATTCACTTGCAAGCCAAGAAGACATCACCCTCATAAAGTCATTGGTAGTCTTTGAGAATGAAGGATAAATAGCAACCACAACAAATGGAATGGGATAAATTTCATATTTAACAAGATAACAAGCAAAAATAATAACACTGACAATAGCAAATATTCATGTTAAAAAGAGAATTTAAAAAAATTCAAATGAAACTGAACAAAAAACTGGAAAATATTTAATTGAAAATGATCTCACCTTGGTAAAGTCATGAAATAGAGAACTGAGCAGAGCTGTTCCCCCCTCCTTTGGTTTTTACCTCTAAGCTTTTCTCATTTTGGCACTCTATTCTGTGTGTGTGTGTGTAATTGTTCTTTAGCTTTTGCTAGACTGAAACAATTTACTTAGGTCTTATTTAAGCTGGGAATATTCCATAATTACCACCTGTTCCTCATTATTTGGATCCAATAGAATTTGCTTGGCTAGCTCTGGCTTGTATTACTGAGCATAACGGGGTAAAATTTCAGGACTGTGGAATGTGATATGACATAAGTGTTCTCAATGATGGGAACAGTTTTCAGGACACAAATTCAGTGAAATCTGATAGATTCTCAAATCCAGGATGATCTTTAGTTGGTTCAGATAAGTTGGTTCGGATTTAGTTGGTTCAGATGCCAGGAAGTTCACCTGAGCTGGTATGGAAGAGGGATCATATTACATGCCTTTTATTACCATCTACCTGGTCCAGGCAAATAGCCTCCTGATGAGGTCTTCCCACTTTTTTTTTCTCTCCTTCTTCTAATCTCTCCTTCTTATGCTTCTAAACTAATCTTCCTTATGTATAGATCTGGCCATGCTAATATGCCCTAAATTTTTAAAAAATTGTTTTAATATTAACTTCCAAGTAAAGTTTAAACTCCTCTGACTGCTTTCCACAATCTGGGGTCACCTTACCTTTCCAGTCTCATCCCATACTACTTCTCTCTCATATTCCAGTCAAACTAAACTATTCATTTCTCTAATACATACATACATGACTTGGGATTTTCTACTTCCATATCTTTGTTCACAGTTATTTCCTTCCCCCTCTTTACCTGTTGAGTTCTTACTCACTCTTTAAAGCCCAACTTGGATGTCACTAACGTCATAAAACCAAGCCCATCCTTCTAGTTGTGAATTGTTTTTATCTCCTTGTCACTACATAGTAATTTGTTTTGCTTATCTTTGAGTCCCTTATTGCAGACATCCAACCAGTTGCCAAATCTTGTCAATTCTTTCTCCACACTACCTGTCATATAGTTTCTCTTTTCTCTCTTCAATCAGCTACCATCCTAAGCCCTTATCACCTCTGAGCTGGACTGTTGCTCAGGAGACTTGGGTTGAAATCCTACCTCTGACTTTTCTTAACTTCATGATCATGGGTAAGTCATTTAGCTTCTCTGAAATTCAGTTTTCTAATCTATAAAATGGAATTCTAATACTTGAACTTAAAGTACTTTTAAAAATATGTGCATGCATGTGTGGGTGTGGGTGTATTGACATATCTATAATATATATGTGAGCTCTTATCTTTACATCTCTTCTAGTCCCTAGCACAATGTATTATTACATATAATAGGTTCTAATAGATATTTGTTGAATTGAAAACTAGGGACAGAGAGCACTTCAAATGTTTATCCCAGAAGGAGAACTCCATTCCTGTTCACTTTCTAATGCCTCTTCCCTTTCAGTTTTATCTTTAGACATTCCTGCTCCCTTCAGCAAAGCAACACATCATTTGTTTCTATAATACAATCCCTATGTTCACTCCTACAGTATTTTTCTTGGGAGTTTCATATTATAAAACATCGTTCTGTCATTCATTTTCCCAGGAAGTTTCTGGAATGATTTTCTTCCTCTTTCATTTCTTCTGTTTCCTTAACACCATCCTTTTTCAAATACTGATAGCCAGTAACTTACAAATTGGATGTGTTCCCCAATTCTACGCACAGAGTTATAAATGGTGATTCTTGGGCCATTTCGTACAAGACTGTGTAACCCACAACTGTTGTATAATGGGGAAATCACTAGAGTTGAAATCAGAAGGCTTGGGTTATAGTTCTGTCAAGTTTTGTCACTGACTAGTTATGGAACCTTGCACAAATAACTTAACCTTGATGAGTTCCACAGAGGATACTTATTGGAAAAATAATATGGGAATATTTATATAAATAATAATTATTAATAACAAACATAAATAATATATATTTATCATTCTATATTATATTATTTATAATGCTTATATAATACATTATATATTATTATTAATATATAATATATACTACTAATAATTAATATAGAATATAAATATATAAATAATAAAAATAATATGGGAATAATACTTATGGGAAAAATAATACTTGCCCTACCTACTTCACAGAGTCATTGCAAGAATTCAATTATCTGAGATAGTGTTAATACCACTTTATTAGAATAATGAGATGGTCTAATTAATGTGTTGCTATTGTAAAAAGACTGTCTTGGAAGAGACATTGTGTGAGAGAAGCCATAGTTATGTTGGGCCTACTGTCCCCATCTCAGTGTGTGTTTTCCTCATCTTTGTGTACCATGGTAGACGGGGATGAGTATTAGATTTATAGTTAGTGGACCTGGTTTTAAATCCTGGCGTTTCCAGTTATAACCTCTGTGGCCTTGGTTAAGTCAGTGTCTTTTTTTAAAGTCAGTTTTCTTATCTGAAAATAAGAAAGTCTGGATGAAAATAAAAAAGTCTGGATGAAAATAAGAAAGTCTGGATAAAAATAAGAAAAAAAAGAATTCTGAATAAGATGACTCATGAAATATCTTTGGATTCTAAACCCATGAAACTATGATTCCTGACTTTTGAATGTTGCTGCGCCTACCTCTTGCCCAAGCAGAGTCATATTAGGAATTTTGGTATTTAGGGTAGTTGAGGCAAAAGGGGGTAGGGAGAGTTGATTAGGGGTTGTAACTGCTTTATCTCTGGACAATCAGCAAGATTTCTCTAGTGATGATGGAAGTGGGAAGTTGATATAAAGATTTTTTTCCTTGCTTTACTACTTCTTTTCTTCTCTATATGCATTAAATTTTTTGTGTGAAAGCTTTTTAGCTTCATGTAATATATTCTTTAAATGACTTCTTTTTATCTTGTTGATTATTTACCTTCTCATTCATTTTTCTTATTTATTCATTGAACAAACATTTCCCATATACTTACTATGTGTGAGGCACTCTGTTAGTTGTAGGAAATATAAGCACTGGTGTGACAAAGGACCTACTCTGAAAAAGCTTACACTCTAATAATTGATTCACAGGAGAATGTGATACATACTAAGGGTGAGATCAGGCAAATGTAATGAATACTTTGAGATCACACTCAGATCAGCATTGGCTTCATCTTGGAGGTCCAGCAACCAAGAAGTAAACATATTTAGATTGCCATGACAAATTCTCAAAGAGTCTATTTTCATTAAGAACATGAAACAGGATCATACAAAAAGTAACAGTATGGTTCTGGAAAGCTAACAGTGGGTAGTGTGAGGGGTGATTGCAAGAGAAATCTTTTTAGAAGAGGTGGCATTTTTGTTGAGCTTTGAAAGAATGGAGGAACTTCAACAGATAAAGATGGAGAAGGAAACATCCATTTAAATATAAGAAACTGAAAGAAAGCAATGGTTCAGAGTTGGAAAAAAGGCAAGACAAGAAGAATAATGAAGAGTAGTCTAGTTTGCATGAACACAGACTATGGGAGAAAAGTAGTATTAGAAAAGGCTAGTAATGGAGGGTGAAGCCATTTTGTGGAGGACCTTGAATTCCAGGATCAGGAATTTATACATGATTTGATAGACAATAGGAGGTCACTAAAGGTTTTTGAGAGGAGGAATAAATCATCAGAATGTTGCATTAGAAAGATTATTTGGGATATGAAGGATAAACTAGAAAGTAGAGAGATTGGAAGAGGTAAGTTATTATAATAAGATAAAAAGAGATAGCCTGAACAAGGGTGACAAGACTGGGGATTAAGAGGATGAGAGACGGCTGTGGAAGGAGAATCTACCAGATGTGAAGGAGAAGGAAGAGTCAGAGAAGACTCCAATATTAAGAGCATGGTCAAATGGGAGAATGGATGTGTCATCAACAGAAATAGAGAAATTAGGGAAGGAGAAAGTTTTGAGTGAGGGCGATGATAAGTTCTGTATTGCACATGTTGAATTTGAAGCACTAGTGAAGACTATGTAGATAGAGATGGAGTAGTTAGAAGTATGAAATTAAAGTTCTGGGGAGGTGTTGTGAATAGAGCCTGTAGAAGACAATAGATTTATGAGTCATCTATACAGAGCCAATTGAAGTTATTGGAGCAGGTGAGATTGCTAAGGGTTAATAATGAGAGACAAGAAAAGAGGGACAGTAACAGAGACTTTTAAAGTGCTTTCAAGAAGATAAGAATTCAGCAAAAGAAACAGAAAGAAAAGTCAGGGTGTTAGGAAAATGAAACTATGGTGGTAAACAGGAGGAGAGAGTGACAAGGAGGATGGGTATGGGTGTTTACAGTGTCAAACAATAATGTAACGAATTCCATGCCCAAAGCAAAAGTATAACATGGCATCCCTCTTTCCTGATGGCAAAGCACGGATAGTTGTTTGTCCTTCATTTTTTAAGTGAGGTAGAGTTGTGCAAAGTCATCAGCCTCACTCTCTCTTCAGTCTTCAAAGTCTATTGGCAGGATAAAAGTCAAGCTGACTGATGATGGCCTGAATTCAGTGGATGACTTTGGTGTTTTCGATGTCTGACTAATCTCTAAGCACTCCACAGTGTCTGCTTTAGCCACCTTCATGGCCATTGGAACAAATCGTTCTCATCTGCCCATTCCACTGTGGTGGGGAGGAGCCTTCACACGCTTGGGGTAGATGTCTCCCTAACTCACTGATGGCTTTGAAGTCCATTGGTTACCCTCAACCAGGTTTAGTCCATCTGTGGAGATGGTTTTATTGGGGTGTGACCACTGCTCATCTGTGGCTCTAAGAAGCTGTAGTATTGGGATAGTAGATGTATATTTATTCTGTGTCTTTCAACTTTGTATGCCTCAGGAAAGTGCCTTGCTTTCCTCACTCTTTTTATAGCTCTGGAGTCTAATATCACAGAGAGGTCAAGAAGATGAGGATGGTAGAATGGAGAGATAAAGAGGTCACTGGTGATCTTGGCGATTGAAGTTTCAGTTAGCTGGAAGTGACAAAAGCCACATCATAATGGTCCAACAAGTGGGGGTTGAGGAAGTGATAGCATTTAGTATAGACCACTTTTTCTATAACTTTGACAATGAAAGTAGGGGGAGGAGGTTGCAGAGGGGCTTATTCAGAGGCAAAAAAAAGCTTTTCTAAATATTGTGGGAACCTGAACATATTTGTAGTATGCACAAAAATATCAGTAGATATTATTTAGAAAATATACATGTACAATTCCTTTTACATCCTTTTTATTGATATTTTATAGTCAGAATCATGTGCAGGGAGGCAATCATGTCAGTATATTGTTCTGAGCAGTTGCTCTCAAGGTGAATCTAGGAACTATGATTGCTATTGGTCTGATCTCCCTTCTATTTTCCACACCACCCCAGTTTTTGAAGATTGGTCAAAGCAGATGACCATTCAACACCATGATAAAAGTTCTTCCCTCACTTTTGGTCAACAGTTTCTTTTATGGTTCTTGTATAGCTTTCAACTCCGAGAGTGGTTTCTATTGCTGATGCCAATTCAAGTGCCTTAGGAGCAGAATGGGGAAGATGTCAGTCAGCCAACAAGCATTTGTTAAGTGTCTACTATGTGCCAGGTTAAGTGCTGGGGGTACAATAAAAGGGGGAAAACACTCAAGGAACTCACAATATAATGGAGGAGACAACAGGCAAACAAGATGTACAAACAGAATAAATTGGAGATAATCTGAGAGAAGGCATGAAGATTAAGGAGGAGTGGGCAAGACTTCTAGTGAAAGGTGGGTCTTTAACTGATACTTGAAGGAGAAGTAGAAAAAGGAAGGGAAAAAGCATTTATGAAGTGCTGTTATATGCTAGGCTAAGCTGCTTCTTCTTCTCTTTTTTGTTTTTTTAAGAAATATTAAGAAGGACTTTAAAAATGATATGGAAATAATGTGGTGGGAAAAACATGCTTCCCTCTCAAATTTGGGGAAGCATATATAGATAATATAAGAGGAAGAATTGGGGAGTAGAGATGATATATTCCTTTGCCATAGGAACACTGTGGATTTTTGTAATGTTTACCTCTTGACTTCCTTGAGCCAGAGGTTTTTAAGGTGAATTCCAAGTCAATCATGGTCAAAGCTATGATCTCTAGTCAATTTTACTTCCTGATTTTTTAAAACAAAAAGTCAAAGACTGCAACTTTGATCATCCTTCGAGGTACAATAATATCTCAGAAGTACATGGCCTGAACTATCCTTATTAAATTCAATTTGGACAGAAAATCACATAGTATTCCCCTTTATGTATTTAATCAACTCTGCATGAATGTGCTTTGATAGGGTTACCACTGAGATTATCTGTTGGTAGCACACACTATCTTCCACTGCCCAGCCATGGTTTGTTGACTTGGTTTAGTTGTCTCGGACGGTAAGGCTTTTTGCTTCAGTCAGGAATGCTCCTGTAAGTTGTACCTATTACTGACCTCACTAACCAA